>NC_088909.1:46323105-46668939 GCF_037157495.1 Lathamus discolor | reverse complement strand
CACATTGTGTGCACTTTTTCATGTAAGTAGTTTCACTCAACTGCATTGCATTGGCATAGATATTCTGGAAAAAATAAAATAAAATAAAAAAAGGAATGTTATGTATCTGCAAACATACGTTATATAAATAAGCCAGTAGGAAAGCTATATTAAACTAATAGAGCTCTCAAATTCAGTCTAATAGCTACGAAAGACGGAAGCAGTAGAAAGTATTTTAAATATTTAAGATTCCAGTCTATGTGTAAATCCTAACAAGAAAACTGATCAGAAGTCCAGGCTGTAGATCATTGATTTTTTACTCTGTTGGTTCATATCAAATTGAAAATGCTCCTGTGTTAGTTGAAACTTTCAACATACTTGGGCTGAGCTTTAAAACAAAAGCTAAATCTGAACTCACATACTTAGTAAATGGCTTGGAGGCCTCATAATATTCACTTCATGGAAATTTGCCTGGTGCAGTCGTGAATGAAAGGGTGCCAAAATATTCCCAACATCAATGTAAAAAGCTCAGATGTCATTACATTGGTTCAATATAACAGTTTCCATATTGGCTTTTTTCAAGCTTTTATCTTTGATGTATTTCAGATTTCCTGATTTTGTCTAATCAAAGAATGGTTTTCCCTTTTAGAGACCGGCAGTGTTTGTTTATATATTGATTGTGTCGATGCTAGAGCTGTAGTTTGATAAAAATGTAAAAAAAAAAAAAAAAAAAAAAAAAAAGAAAAAAAAGAAAAAAGGAAAAAAAAAAAAAAAAGAAAAAACCCACCAAAAACCCACCAAAAAATACCAAAACCAAATCATCAACAAGAAGCAAACCAGAACAGTTCTGAGGTCATGCTATATTATAAGGTAAAACTGCAAAATAAATTTGTGGAGATTATGGGGATTAAAACAGATTCATTCAGTTTTGCACCAAAACTGAAATGCTGGGTGGCTCATAAGGGCTCAGTTGATTATATTAAATATTTTAAAAACATATATGGGGATGATTTTAAATATGTAGAGAATTAAGTATCCAAATGTAAAGGGCTAGACAGTATCAGCTACAAATATAATAACAGGTTCAGACCATTTATGAATTCTGCAAAAAGCGCAAGTAGAAAAAGAATATACAGTAAAATTCAGATACATGTAAAAAAGAACGTATAATCTAACATCCTTACTTCAGGATGTTCGTTTATTATATTGCAGAAAATACACTGCAGAATCTGAAGTTTCCAAAGCTTTGCAGGAAATTACTTCAGGAATTACTCTATTATTTGTCTTTGGCCATTAGAAATTTAAAACATTGTAAAAAAAAAAGAGAGATATTTTTGTCATTGTTCTGGCAAGTACCAGATTACCTCACTAAGAGGCTTTGGCCCTGTGAGTTTTTCAGCTTTGTTTCTCAGTGCAGAGATAACATGGAGAGAGCAATTCTGTTACCACTCACCTGATTTTTTCCTCTAAATGATGAGAAATTCTTAACTACTATCTAAAAGTGTGTGTTTGTTTTTTAGGTTCAAAGAAGCATGAAAAGCTGGGTAGGAAGAATTGTAGTTTAAACGTGACTACTTTAACATTGTTCTATTCCTAGCAAAGCTAATCAAACACAAAAACCCAAAATCTGATCCTAAACCTTTCAGACCCTCATTCCTGGTAGTTCACACCTTCCATTATTTAAGGGACTTAATGTAAAATAACATCTTGGTGGGAGACCAGCTTTTGGTTAACATTTGAACAGCAGTTGTAGATCATTTCTGCAAGCAAATAGACATTCTCTCCCCACCCCGCCCCCTCCCCCCAAAAAAAGTCAGAAATTTATAAATAGAGTGTGAAAAGATATATGACATTCCCTGAAAAGCAAATGTGAGCTATCTGTTGGATCACTGATTTATGCTGCTGCATTATCTAACTGTGCTCTCCTGTTCAGGGATGTGGTTAGTGGTAGTGCAGAGCACTCATCCTCTTGCAGAAGGGATTTATATTTAAATCCAGTAATGCAAATAGCACATAAGTATATGCTTACAAATATTGCAAGATCCCTGCTGAATATAGATAGGCTTACTCACATGTTTTTAATTAAACATGTGTCTAAATATTCTCTTGAATGGGTGTGAAGATCAATTATTTCAAGATTTTCCTGGTTTTTTTTTTTAATTCACCAGAGTAGGATTTCTGCAGAACTTAATTACTTTCTTCCAAGTAACTTTTTCTTGTGTAAATCACTATGTTGTGCCAGATGCCTAAGCACAATTTCAATTATTGTATTATTTTATGCATGGCACTTTCAGAACAGATTTGGCAGCATAAAAAAGCAATTCAGCAAAAATCCACGATTTCATAGTGGGTTTTTCCTTAAGTACAACATTTGGCATCCTGTTACAATACAGCAAATGTAAAACTCACATGGACAAGCTGAAATACATCCTAGGTTTGGACTAAACAGAATCTAGTTCCTGTCTGCTCTACCTGAATGCTGAGTGAGTTTCTGTTCATGTACCGGCAGAGGAACCATACGTTTAGGTCTATTATGAATACAGTATGTGTTTGCATACAGCATACTGAAGCAGTAAGTGTAGTACAATTATCTTTAAATGTAGTGATTATGTGCCTGCCATTTCAGAATTTCTGAAGAACTTGGCATCTCTGTTTCATAGTTTGGTAAAAAAACACAAGCTTGGGGGTTTGTTTTGGTTTTTTGTTTGTTTGTTTGTTTGGGTTTTTTTGCTTGTTTGTCAGGAGTTTGTTTGTTTGTTTGTTTTGTTAAGTTTGTTTTTCTTTTGTCCAACCCAGAATACATTGGAAGTCATATTTAAAAACTGTGTTGAGTTCTGATTTCTTTTTTCAGTGTGGAATTAAACGTTATACATTCATAAAATTACTCCTTTCAGAAAGATGTTAGGTCCTTTAAGAACCTACAGTTATAGACCCCAAATATGATCTTTGTCTTCCCATGAAAGAAAGCTAAGTTGGGAATAATGTAATAATTACAGCACATTACATACTACAAAATTAAAAGCAACGGTGTTTGTGTCTTTTGGTAACATCATCTCTCCTTTTAATTACTATTTATTATTGTTATGGTGCCATTACATTATGTGATTCTACCTTATAGCTGACAAAATGATGTGATTTCAGACAAATAAATAGGTGAAAATCCAAAAGTAAGTCCTCATTGCTTTTGAGAGTCAACAGTTGCTACAATTTTCTCTTTTTTTTTTTTTTTTTTTTTTTAACTTAAAGTCAGAGCACTCTTCTATACCACCCAAATCCTTTCTGTGGATAAGATTTCAGAAAATAAAATATTCTGGGACTGCATAAAAGGTTTTCTTTTCTATTTTGTCTAGATTTTGGAACTTTTATTAGCCAATTTTTAGATTAAGCCAACCTGAAAAAGTTCATAAATCCACCCTATACAAACAGAGTATGCTGAAGGGGTCCTCTGTTGTAATAACAATAATAATGTCAACGTAATTAAAAAGATAAATAGCTTGCTTGCATTTTTTAAACTTCATAAAATTGCATCTTTTTTACTGCAAAGGACCAATTAAATCATGCATGTAGCTGTATTCTTGTGATATCAACTGTAAAGATTGCATTGTGTTTAAATGAAGACAACAGGCATACATTTAAAAAGAAGATGAAGAAATGTAAATATATTTGATTAATAAAACATTTCTATTACCATAACTTAAGCCTTTTTTTATGTTAAGATAGCATATGGAATTTTGTGCATGCTATGCAGAAAATAAAATATACTTAAATGCATGTGTATTGAAGGCAGCGTCAAATAATAACGGTGCCTTGCTGTAGCTTTCGTTATGAGCCTTTAAAAGGGGTTTTCAGCTGGGATGTTACAAAGTGTTTTGCAGTGACAAGAGAGTGAGATCAAGTTCACTTTTCTTGATGACTCTATCTCCATCCTCCTATTGATGTAATGCTGGGGGCACATGCAGTCATATGCTCAAGCAGGTTCTCAACCATGCTTTGGAATTTGTTTGCATAGGTTTATGATGCAAATCATATTGTAACCAGGTTTTTCCATTCTGCATACTGGAATATTTTATTTTCTTACAGTTGACGGCCTGAGACTTGCTTAGTTACCTGAATCCTGATTTACAAGGATCACCATCTAGTGGACTAAGACAGAATTTCAAAACTCCAGTTGAAGTGGTGTCTGAGCTCATTTTTAAAAAATCATTCCAAAAACAAAGCTAAAAGCACTAGCCTGCAATGGATCTTCCAGTGCCATTTTTAACATTATTTCACTACCTTTGTGTATGTCAAAGAGCAGTGATTAGTTCACTACGTCACCCCTTGTTCCACTTGAAAAAATACTACTTGTGTATAAGAAAAATATGTCAGTTGCTGTCATTTTTCATCTTATATTTCCTTTTACACAAGCACCAGAACCACCACGGTAGAATAATTGTGCAGAACTACTGTACTTGAGAAAATACTCAGGTAAATTGGCCAGCAGGCTGCCTGCTGGTTTGCAAGTAGCAAGGATAGTCAATCATTCAAGGCAAACTCCTATACATTCAAGGAAAATTCTTTATAACAAGAAATTGTATTGAGTCACACTGTATGAGATTATATTGCCAAACCCACATAATCTGTCATGAGCTAATGAGGCACAAACGTCTAAATGGGGTGAAGAAGTCCTTTAGCTGATGGCCCAGTCTATAATGTAAAAGGGTCCTGGGGTCCACCTTCTTGCAACTCTCCAGGTGCATGATTTAGAAGGGGTGAGGCTCAGGTCTGCTAATATTTTTCTTTTAATTCATTTACTGAAATTTTTATCTGGGCCGAGAGTTTGCTGCATTTTTACTTTTGTCACTGTACGTGTTCACTGAGATCTGGGGCAGAATCAGTCCAGTGTTGAAGTACGAGACTGAAACAGCTTCAATTTTACTGTTTGGTTGTTTGGGTTTTTTTAACCAAATGAAGTGAACACTTGCTCCCAAACAAATATACAGATAAGCAGCGTCCAAGTCAATGCACACACTACAGGTGCTTCCTGGGCACCACTGAGCATCTGCCAGTTAAAACAAGTCCAGTGACTTCTTAACACTACAAATCCAACTGATGATACACAGATGTTGAAGCTGCACTCTAACCTCCATGTACTGAGCGTTGATTCTCCCAGCCTGAGACTCACTTCTTTTCCTACTTGCTACAGGACAGTCAGCAAAATGTTTTGACAGCAAACTTGGTCAATCTCATCTTTCATGTCTGCAGGGGATCTGATAGCCTTTTAAACTAAACCAGTAACACAGGGTGCTTGACATACCCAGTTGTTTGGTGAAATAGAAATATACGCCAACCAATGTATAACAATAATTAGGTGCCTAAGAATAAGATCCGTACAATACAGTTCATTGGATGGGACATTTGTCTTTCTCCTCAGTACTTCCTGGTAGCCATCCCTGGTAGATCCCTGACCAGCTAGCTGAGAGACAGACATGGGTAGCTTTTTTGCTCTAAATCTGAATAATTTGCATAAAACCATCTAAGGGTACCAGATATCTAGACCCAGCCACAGCTGGTTTCCCACCAATGTAATTAGGGACATCAATAAACTAATATTGTAGAAGCCCTAGAAATCCACACATGACTGGAATTAGTCCAAGGACATGGGTAGGGAAAAGGACCTTTTTTTTTTCCCTTCTTCTCTACCAGCCACAGCAGGGGAGTCTTACCATTACCTTCTCATAGATTTAATTTTTTTCCAATCTTTATTCTTCTCCCCTTCCATCTTAGCTCTCATCATTTCCATCTATTATACTTTTATTTTTCTCTTGCCCCCAGATATTGCTGCATTCAATCATTCCCCTCATATGTAGAGTTTCTCCAAATAATCTTGCAAATGACTGAGGAAAGAACTTGTATTTGTTTATATTGGCACAACAAGTCACAGAAATACTTTTTTATATATATATATATAATCTCAGCTTCAATAGAATGAGTCAAACTATAATAGTCATGCAGAGCCTTCAACCTGGAATTTTTTTTAGGGAGCCAAGAACATTTTGGCCTATAGCAACACACACTACTAACGATCAAATATTCTTCTGGAAGCCATTTAGCTTTTTTTTTGGTTTTCATTAGCCTTTTACTGGGGCAATTCTTTTCTTTTTTTTTTTTTTTTTCCCATGGTATAAAAAGCAATTAGATAGCCAGAAAATTAAAATTCTCGTAAAGAAAATAATTTCTATTGAGTAAAAAAAAAGTACAATTAAAGGCGTGCACTGAGCCATACTTGTAATGTCTGTATGCTTGCCTGAGTTTTTCTTCACTTTTTTTTCTTTAAAACATAGGCAGCCAATTTCTTCTGCTTACACGTAAGATCTTAAAGAATGGGGATAATATATTGCTGTAATACTGCACTGTATTTCTGCACAATGAAATGCTGCAGTAGTATCTGATCAGTCAGTGATAAGAACACCATGTAACTCCCATCTCAGTTTTTGAAATTGCTTATGTGATGAAGATATATGTGCCATGAATAGGGAGGCAGATAGATACAACTGAAAAGAGTATCTAATTCATTACCATCAGGTTAACTTGTTTTTATTTAACAACCTAGTGATAGAAAGGAGGCTGCACTGATCTTTAATGAAGGTAAGCAGATTAAGATGTTTAAGCTTTGAAGGAAATTTAGACACATATTGTATCTATCTTCTATCCTACTGTTTTTTCCTTTGCTCTGTGTTAATAGCATGGCTCCCAGAGAAACATCATCTTCCAAATGCACATTTTCAATGAAGATTTTTCAAATTGTTTCTCATTTTTCCCTCCCAGGATTTCCATCCTAGAAAAGTAGAGGCTGGATTGAAAAGGGGAAAAAAAAAAAAAGAAACAAAAAACCCCAACCTAATTAAAAAGTATTTCTTCCATAAATTTTAGGGGGAAAAAATTAAAAAACTATCCATAGAATGGACTTTGTGCATGATTCCTGTTTTTCAAGAGCTCATTTTAGTCTAAGAAGTACTTTCTTTGAGAGATGCTCTCTAAGTCTAATTACTAGAATGCAGAATTATGATAATTTGTACACTATAAATCATGGTTCATAGTGTCTAATAATTGCTTCTTCTCTGTAATGTTAGCAACATTATTGATATTTAAATTCTTGGTTTACTTTTTACTGTGGCCGCAAAGATCATCTGTCTCTTTCAGCCTTGCATGGTCATATGGTCTTCATTCACTCCAAGTCAAGTCCTAATGAAGGTACTGCATTGTGCAGTTTATCATATGTATTAAGTCTTACTGTAGATTGTGGAAGAATTTTAAACCTTTCTGCTTTAGGATTTTTCTGTGTTGAATAAGGTTGTTGGCTATCTCCATTTCTGCAAGCAGCCCGAGTACACAGGCTCTTTGCCTACAAATTACCATGCAGACTCACGACTACTTCAGTACACTTATAGGTTGCCTTCAGATGTAGAACTTCACAGGTCTGCTTTCATTCCTGTAAAAGACAGCATAACCTCCTTTTATTATTAGTTCATTAACTAAAACCAAGTCAAGCAACCTCATGAGAATTGCCAAAATGCTGATTTCGGTTTTATCTGCCTGATTCTTGTGATGTTTATCATCATTCAAGCAACATTTCAGAAATTGCAGAACAGAAATGGAATCTGTGTCACTGTTTACATATGGTTAATCTTCACTTCTTTGTGCCATAATTTAGTTTGTATCCCTCTCACCTTTGAATGTGTCATTAACAGCACAGGTAAAATCACAAGAACTGATACTGATTGCCCTGTTGAATTAGGACAAAAGTTACAATAAAATAGTGCACCAAATATATGTTAATATAGTAAAGCCAATAAAAAATATACTTCTTTTATGCTGGGACAAAGCAGAGGTGTTACTACACTAAAATGTTTTTTCAATCCCTGCAGCTTTTACATATGCAGCACGTGCAGTAAATTGTCTGTCAAAGTAACTTCAAGTGACGGCTTCATTTAATTTTATTTCTTTTTTGGGGGGGAGGCTGTTTTTCACAAAATGCTCAACCTATTCAACATAGTGAGGCTGAGACGATACAATCTATCCCCAAATCTGTCACAGCCATAGCTGTTGCAATTTAAAATAACCAATCCAATCATCCAGCTCTTGATTGTTTGATGTTATTTCTGGCTTTACACTTTTGATTAAGAGGTTCAGAAAAGAGGTGAAGTTGTGGAATAGCAAAGGGTTCCTTGACCTCAAGAACTTGAAGTCAGCAGGTCACTTATAGTGACTGTGATTTATTGAACAATAAACAGTGCCTCACCAAACCCTTTTCTTTCCTCACTGGCCTATATTTGCAGGCATCGTATTCTTGTTTAGAGGATACATTGAGAGAACTTTCAGAAAGATTATTCTCTGTATCAACTAAAGTGTATGCATGATTCTGTCTAACCATAATAATGTATTTTAATAAACTGATTCTCAGAAATGGGATGAGCTAATAATAACAATCCGTGCTACTGAAGATTTTTAAAATACTCTACTAAGCCATAGGCAGACTCTAGATCTCCCTTTATTAAAAAAACCCAGCAACTTTATCAATTTTTTTTTTCTTGAGATAATCAGCTGATATATTAGTCAGGGCAAAGAGCATATTTCTTGCATAAGACACTGCTAGTGAGGTCTTCTGTGTAGAAGAAGAGCAAGAGTTTGTAACAAGGAAAGACAAGCATGAATTTTCAAGCTAAAACATCTTTTTTTGGGGAGCATAAAAGAGAAAATTGGAATAAAAAAAAAAGCAGCAGTAAAAAATCTTGATTACATGGAAATAAATGTTTTCATTACTTTCATTCTTGGAAATGTATGATCTATAATGATTTTAAGATACGGCTTTGAAACGCAAGTAAATTAATCACACTTTACTAAAGATCTATGGCATATTTAAGCAATCAAAAGCTATGATGATTTTTTTACTATTTTTCTCTAACACATTTTTCTTAATAAGTGTCTCCTGTAGTGTACAATCTTGCTGATCTATGTAACTCATGTATGACAAGTACAAGTTCTCTTCCCTATGTACGCACAGGTATATATTCAAGCATTTATTCTCATTCTCTCTCCCCCTAATCTTTAGTATATCTTTGTTCTTCAAAAGATCCAAATTTATCATAAGTGAAAAGAAAATGGAAATGGAAAGGAAGAAGGTGATAAAGTTGAGTGTTCATAAAGAAAAGGAGGAAACTTTCTACCAAGAAAGCTTGCCATATAACTTCAATAAGCTTCACCAGAAGAACATGTATATATCACACATAATTTTTTCATTAAAATTACTTTTCAGATAAGTACTTCATTTGTCTCTGGGTTCAACAAACTGCATTTTGCCTCGCATTAAATCAAGGTAATCTTCCACATGATAGATCATCTGGCTGCTTACACACAGTAGTACTTGGGACATTCTGACAGTCTTTACCCCAGGTTTAAAATTAAATGCTCCATAAAGGAATGAAAAATAAGCTTCTTCTAACTGAAACCTTTCCAAGAGAGATGGATCACTTCTGTTCTGCTCCAAGAGGTTCCATCCAGCACATGCTGTGTCAGAGAGGGCGATTGCACCCCGACTGCTCTTCTGCTCTGCTCCAGAGGCTCTGTAAGCACTCAATAAGCTCTGATCCCTAACAGGGTGCCAAGCTGGCTAGATTCTTTCCTAAATGTGAAACTTGCAAAGCAATTAAAAGCACAGGAAGAGAAAGCCCACATACTGCTTTCCATCCCAAACTTCACATTTAAAATGGGCTTGTATATACAGATAAGGAATGCCTTTAAATACCAATCATCTAAAACAGACAACGGTATTTGCAGCAAGGAGCTACAAGGTTTGGAAGCTCAAGCTTTCTGTTTATTTGTTTCCTTGTAATGGTATTTTAAATGAAAGCAGCCTGATGCAGAAAGTTGGTAAACCAGGGGCTGGCTCCACGTTTTGCTCAGGGGCTGTTTGTTTTCTGTGCCCACCCATGTCACTAAAGATCTGCACTGAGAGGAAACTTCCCTACCACCAGTTCTGGGACCACTTGTGTGACATAATTTATGTTCACACTGCTCTTCCATGGTATCCCTGTGTTTCCAAATGCCTAATGCTGCTAGGAGTAAATGATTTCTTTCCACTATGGCTCAAAGTGCCAGAAAGCAGGAGAAATTTAAACACTATATCAACATTGTGAGTTTACTTGGCCTCCACATCTAGCAACACAGTCATAAATTTCTTACCCTTCTTATTTGAGAATTTAAAAGGCCCTATAGATTTGGGAAGTTTTCTATAACAATGCTTCTCTATATGGCTTAGAAATGTTGGGAATTCTGGGAGCTGCACTTTGTATTGCCTTTGATTAGAGGGTCACTGTGTGACCAAGCAGTTTCCCATTCAGATGCTGTTTCACTGTTGACCACTGCAATGGTGGCAACATTAAAATACTGAAAGCAGTGAGGAATGGTATAATTTCAGTACCCAACCTTCTTATTTCAGATATTGTTCCTGCTTAGTAGAAATAGTCTCTCTGCTTAAACCTCAGATCTTTTTCTCCTTGGAGTTACTTTTATTTGTTGCCCCTGCTGGGTACATACATCTCTAAGAGCCTTATGACTGACCTTGTGATACTTAAAACCCCATTATCCCATTACAACAGGGACACAGTTATTAGCAGGATGCAACCAGGCATCATTTCTTGTAAAGTCTCTTGATATGATGAGGATTATGAAAGATTCATGTCACATTCGTGCTAGCAAGCCCTGACTCCAGCAGTCAGTCCTGTATCTGTGTCAATGCAGAGCTCAGCCATCCAAACACTGACAGTTACCTCTCAGTCACCAAACAGTAAATCAATGCAATCCTTAATGCTGCACATCATATAACTAATGATGTTGTTCTGTGGCGCCTATGGTAAAAAGCAGCCTTTAGATGGCCAACAAGTAACACTGGTTTAATTCTATCAAAGAGCCCTTTAATATAGTAAATCCATGCAAGCTCCTTTCCCCCTATTTGGATTACTTTTTCCTCCTTAAAAAACATACTGTGGTTGAAGTTAGTGAAACATTTTTCCCAAGTTGTGTATTATGCAACATGGAAAGTATTTCTCAAAGGATCCACTATTGTTTTCTGTGAGTGACTTAGCCCCCTAAGGAAAGATAATGCCAGGCATTCGGATAGTATGAAGAGTGCTTAAGCAGTAATGTTATTAAGTATAACAACAGTAATGATTCCCCTCCCCTAGAAGACAGAGATGAAACATGTTCTAAATATAGGCCAACCTTATTATTGTTATTATTTTAAGTTTATAACTGCCTTAGATAATGCTGTCTCAGTTTCTGCTGGCCTACACCTGTAAGGAGTACAATTCTACAACCACTGAACCAGCAATATGTTGTTACCTAATCAACGGGGACGTTCCTAAAAATTACAAGAATCCCTGATATCTCATTTTTCCTCAGTCCACTCTGCATTTACTGAGCTGTAAGAGAACTCTGAGCCATAGAGATATTTTTGCAATCACACCCCAGGACTTCCAGAGGCCCATGTGCAATGAAAAGGTTCACACAGTAGATACAGAAAAGCACAGAGATTGCCCAAAAGCATCTATTAATTTCTTTCATCCCAATGGTATTGACTTCACTCTCAGCTTCATGAGTCATCATTTATGATCTCAGTAATTTACTACAATGGGCATGAGATATACCACAAAATCAATGAAAAAGAAGGCAAATTCAGAACTAAGATCAGGGCCTGTAAGTCACTAATGTTTGAAAATGATGGAATGAGAATTATTACATGTATTCTTATTGGCCTTGTCTGTCCATGGTATAACTTGCCTGAGTGCAGCATGCCACAGACTTTTTGTTTTACAGGAATCAAGCTGCAGTCTCTGCTGATGCATCTGGCCTCCTTAATGCTTAAAGATGAACTGCAAATCAATTATGAAAATAGAGTTTACTCTGCATTTAGGAGCTGAATAACCCTACTAGCCAGTCTCTAGGGGACATTCAGAACTGAAACACATTTTAGCTGCTCCTTTAAATAATACGTTTTGCTCAGTGAAATCCTCCTGATAATTTTTGGTTCCCTGCAGATATTTCCGAATACATCATCCTGTGGTACTGCAAGTAAAATGAACCACAGGGTAATGCTGGTGGCATTTAAATGTCTTATATCCATGAAAAATATGGTCAGGAAATGCAGTGTCACTGTGGAAAGGAAGGCAAACACTCTCTGTACTGGGTGCTCATACTTGTCATTCTGTGAGGGTAGTCTGGAAAGACATTTGGGCCTTATTCACTGTTTATATTTCTTTTTCAGATAAACTTAACAACATTAAGAAGCTGTCTCCATGAAAATCACACTTTAGAAGTGTTTGCCATCCTCTCTATAACAGCAAACTGGCGATCAAAATAGACAAGTCTTGGATATGTCATTAGAGATGGAAAATCACCAGCCATGAGGCCAAGTAATAATATAGCTGCATCCCAACATTGGTATTTGTCCTTGCCAGGAGAACTGTTTTTAAATAACCACACTCCCTAATAAGGTTATTAAGGCTCATAGTCACTAAAGAAGACACAAGTAAAGGCATTAACTGAGAAGACAGAGTCCCAATTTTTGCAACATTTTACTGTTTCTTCTGCTTACTCTCATTTTCTGCCTAAACTGCACAAAGCACTTTCAGACACCAATCACAGTGAAAGCCTGCCAGTCACCCTCTCCCTCTCCTGATCCCAAGGTCCAGCTAGGGATCCTCTCACAGAATAAAACATGGCAGCGCGAAGGGGAAGGACAGCTGGTGATGGTGTGAATGTGTTACAAGAGAAGTGCTTGTTTCAGAAAGGGAGACATAAGAAATAAGGAACAGATTAAAAAATAAAAATGGAAAAAATACGGAGAATACCACTGAAAAGTGTAGGCAGTGGGCTGGAAAAAAACTTTTCTATATGTTGAACGAGTGAGAAAGGTGTGTTATTTGGGAAATGTGTTTAAAGCTAATGTGACAGAAGAAAATAATTTAAAACTCAGTTCAAAGCTTTCATTAATTTACTAGAGTGTACAATAGTCCTTCAGGCTATGTCAGGTGCCCTGCATGGTACATGCCACAGTTTTAGCCTCATTTTTCATCTAGATCAGGGATGTGGCTGGAGTGTGCAGATGTGGAAAACCCAAAGGAGAGAAACGAAGAAAGGAAAAAGTAACCTTAAGTGCCTGGACCACATTGCATCTCAGGGTCAGATGTGTCGCTGCTGCCGACACCTGATGGGGGAGCTGGGCTGTGCTACCATATCCCTCAGGTTTGGCTGAAGTTTATCATTGGAAGGGTCTTCTTATTTTTCCCCTACAATGCCAGAGGACAAAAGATATCAAGAACAACTAATTTCAAATTTAAAGTAACATAAAACCAGTACTTTGATAAGCAAACTCTTTTTCTTTTCTTCTTAGTCATCTGGATGGCAGCTCTGTTACAGAAACTAATTGGATCCTTAAATCTGTTGTAGTTTAAATAAAACCTGAGAAAACGGGGAAGAACTGAAAAGGAAGTTTGGAGCTCAACAGGTCCTAGGGGTCATAGGACAGAAGAAACTTTTGTCACCTATTACTTTCCCTCACAGACCCTCTTTCGGAGCAAAATAATTCCCACTTATTCTATAAGTCTTTATACCATAAATCAGAGTTTTGCAGCTGTACTCTTTAGTTGGTAACACAACGCTTCCAGAATCAGGGCCTTTACTCCACTTTATTGAAAGCTATGCACATGCTTCACAAAATCATCTGATAACCCCAACAGCAAAATTAGCTTGGTTCATAATGCTGCAGAACTCTGAGGGATGCTTGGATTTATATTCTGTGCCCTAACTGTAAGATCTCTATCCAATATTTTGAGATTATTAGAGGATTTTCATAAGGGAAAACATACTTTTGGCAAAACCACAATGAAACTTATCTTTTCACCTTCATTCAAGGTTACTTTTCGTATAAATTTGTTTGTTACAGAAACTAAGGAAAAACGAGAAAAAAATACTTTTCGAATATTGTCTTCCAAGTTTTGCGTAAAAGAAAAGATAAAAGGGAGTGGAAACAAATTATAATCAATATGTTTCATTTTGTACTGCAGAAAGGAAAATGACTCTGCTAAGAGACTATGCATAACCTTAAGCAGTACCAGATGTGGTACAGAGAGAAGTATTAACTACTACTCACCGTTTGGAATTTCTTTCAAGGCAGCTAAGACCAGGTAAATTAGATGGGTGAAAGCATTATGCCAGAAGCAGACAGTTAATGAAGCAGAATCAGACCTGTTAAAAAACAACACAAGGCTCATGCGATTTGTAAATAGTTATGTCAACCTTTGGAATGACGATTCTGAACAAGAGAAATATAGAAGTTATTTTTATCAGTTTTTCTAAGTTTTGACTTGGCAAAAAGGTAATTTAATACAAATCTCTGAGGACATGACAGTGGTTGCATAAATCACTCTCCTCGTCAGCCTGTCAGACCAAGGTCATGCTGTACGTAACCCACCCATTCGCTAGGCATGATCCAGAGGACTGAGTCTGCGAAATCCACACTCCACACAGTAGAAGAAAGTAGGGAGAAAACCACCTCAACAAGGTTCCTTTCTGGGCAGGTACTATGAGATCCTACCTGAAGTGCTGCTGCATTCTTGTGGTGCCCAAGTGATCTAGAAGCAATCAAGCTAGAGCATCTGCAGGTACTTTGGAAGTTGTTTCGGTTTTGGATTTGGTTTTGGTTTTTTTTTTTTGTTTTGTTTTTTTGTTTACATTATGTTTTCTAAACTGTTGTTGCCATGTTATTCCTATAGTTTTGTTTTGGAGACAGTTCACGTGTGAATATTCTGATTCTGAACTGGAAAGTGCTGCTGCAGTGCAATACTAAATTTCAGCTGCTATTGTACAGCATTATTCACATGTCATGTAGCAGTCTTTAATTCTCACCTCAGACGAAATCAGCTCAGACGGTAGTTAGCAGCTACTTCAGACCTGTCTGGAACACAGGCTATCATAAAAATAGTAATGGAAATCTTCTCTTCTGCATAGGTACACAGATTGGTGCTGGAGATCTGTCTAAATTCTAGTGTGTTTCATCCAGACAAAATAAAACATCAACAGCAACCAAAAAGTACCCCAAATCAACCTCATTCCTTAAATGTCAGACTTCTCTGGACAAACTTTTCCCTTTTCACTAGTTCTAGATTGTGTTATGAATACTACAAAAACAGACTCCAGGGAACGATCTTTCACAGACAGGCAGACAGGCTAAATGAGGTAAGTTTTTTTGCCAGCTGTAATTTTTCTGATCTCTGATCTGTGCAGTATATTCTAAAAAGCCAAAAATATCTACATACTCTCAGAGGATAGGTCAGACCTAGATGGAAGGCCAAGAAAACTCCACAAGTTTCAACTTCAGAGCTGGCCAAGATAAGAGAGCTCAAGCTTATTAGAGCTCCAGCAATCACATCCAGCTTCTTCAAAGCCCAGTCTTCAGCTCTCTCTTTTCTCCTGTTCCATTCTGTGTGAGCCACTACAGATTCCCTCTGTTTTTAACAAATAGTGACCAGCCTCTAGCAGCTGCTGTGCTTGGGAAGTGGCATGAAACTGCATGATAATGTAGAACCAGAGTAACTCAAACGTGGCTAGAGAACAGCTTTTAAAAGCTGCTGTATGACTTCTATAAGACAGCAGTTGGTGAACAAGTCTGCTCCAGTCCCAGGGCCTGAGTCAACCTTAGTGGCTGTATGGACTTAGAGGCTTACACTGGGGTGGACTTGGCTGTATGTGCAAAGCATTTAAAAGACTCTCTCATATTTCCTCTGAAATTCAAAAAATGCATCCCAGTGCATTTTAATACTGTTGTAATAGGTCAGGAGCCCAGCAAAACACATGGAATCCCACGAAATTTGGTGAAGTGGAGTCATCATTCCTTAGATATATATTTGTGACAGGCCTGTATTTGTGTGGTCCTGCTCATAGCTGGGAGAAAGTGCTAAATAATTCCTGTGTAGTCATATAACTTCCCTTGTTTACCCATTGACTACTCCCAGACTCTAGACATAGACTCTATTTCTTTCAAAAGGTTCAGTTTCTGTCTTACACCTCATACCTGCACTTGAGAGGTGACTATTTTGAATTATGTCACTAAAGCTGTTATCATCCCCCTACTTCTCTATGATTTTACTTAAAGAAATGCAGAGATCTTTATATAGGTAATCATACCTAAATGGTATTCAAGATATTCAGCCTGAGTCTTGCGGTCCTTATTCAGTCTTTATCCTGGCACAGCTCTTACTGAGGTCAATGGGCATATAGCCTGAATAAAGACTAAAAGCTGTGAGACAAGGGCCCACTGGGCAAAATTACTAGAGGTGGACAAATTAGTTTGGATAGACTAGCAATGAAACAAAATCTGTGCTCAAAACCTAGACCGAGCTGAAGCCGGTCCTTTGTGTTTGGCTGTGAGAATACCTTTTGTGAATATTCATATTCACAGCTTGGATCCCTGCTTCCTGGCCTCAAGCATGTATGAATTCCTACAGTCATCCTTTCTTCCTGCCATGGTGAAGGAGAAGGCTTCCTTCCCACAGGAGCTTAGCTCAGCAGACAGGCAGTTCTGGGATGTGAACAAAGCAGCTCTCACTGCAGGACCTTGGGCTGGTCTTCTGCCTGAGAAAATTATGGGTTTTAAAAAAAATTAAAAAAATGGAAAAACCCCCATAGACCCAGTCTGGATTTCTGGTAAGCAGTGATTGAAGCGCGCACCTCTTTGCATTGCTGCTTCTGCTTCTCTTTTGCTCCTTTCTTCTGCTCACACAGCTCTCCTACGCTTCAAGAGATGTCACCTCCAAGGCCCTCTTCATCCATGCCTCTGCAGATTGCTGCTTTAGGCAGAAAAATTACTTTTTTCTGGGTTGGGGTGAGCAAGGGAGCTCTCCCTTCCAAAGCCAGGGCACAGGAAAGCTGTGGCAAAGCGTCACTAGCCTGTTCATATGTGAGATGCCAGAAGCACTTTTCTGGCTAAAGAAGCATGTATGTACTGCTATGCCCCTCCTTCTTGTCTTTTGGGTATTCAAAGGACATGTCTCTGCCCACACATCTTAACTTTGAAAAGGAGGGATGAATGCTGAAGTCTTTATTCACATACATACTCACTTTTGTGCCTGGGAGCAGAAGTGAGACTGCAGTGTGCTTCTTCTGACCGCAGAACTGTCCGTGACAGCAAGATTTCTTTGCAAAAACTAGAAAGTTCAGATGAAATCTTGTTGCTGTGAGAAGTCCAGTGGTATCTGGTGACCAAAAATGTTTGAACAAGCCACAGAAAAAACATCAGACTTGTGAAGATTGGAATCTGGTGCAGCCTGACTTTCACATTTTTGCTAAGGGTTAGAGTACTCTTTGTGGGCTCTACAGGTAACAGAAAGACTGCCTCAGCTAATTTTCATACTCTCTGGTTGGGGCAAAAAGACAGCAGATCATTTATATAATTTTGAGTCGGAAAACTTTGTTTAAAAGTCTAATTTTGTGGTTGATAGACTGGAAAATATTCAATAATATTTTTGGAGGTATGGGAGACAAGTACCATAAATTTGATTTTCAGATATTATGGATCTTTGGTGATAAAATTTAAACATAAATAATAAAGCATCTCCTCCAGATTATTTAAACTGCAAAGGCAAATGTACCTGCTATATATTAACACTGTCAGCCATCTAGGCATTACAGTGGATTTTTAATGTGTTTCATCAAAACACTTAAAGGCACTTTTTAAAATATATGACCCACTAAATAAAAAAACATAAGACATAATCTTCAAAGCACACTGATTAATGCAAAATTGACTTGAACAAATGCAGCTTATGGCCACAGTCCAGGAAGATCTCTTTGTGCTAAAGAGTTTCATACAATAGTTTTCCATTTTCAAAATCACATCAATTTTTACTTACAACGTTTTGAAAACAGCTACAGCAACTTTCAATCAACTGCCCAGCAATAATTTAAAATCCCTTACTATTAAATTGTAAAAGTTTGAGTCATGGGAAGAGGACAGTGCTGTAGAGAGCTGATTTCCTGACTGTCATCACCCCAGAGCTGTCAGCTGCTGTGTAGTATTGCCAGTGTGGAGATAGAGATGGAGTGGGCCAAATTATTCATTGTGGATAAATTATGTGATGAATTGGTCTCTCTCTTTCTTTTGCTCCTTCTTTTTTTTTTTTTTTTTTTTTTTTGGTCATGGACCTCTCCTGATTTCTCCAGATGCCTTCTCGAGAGATAGTCCCAAAATATTTATGTGAGCAAAACTCAGAGTAGTATTTTTGGGTGAAATAGTCATGTGTCTACTGATGTTAAATGAGTATATAAAAGCAATTAAATTGTACAAGATGGTCTCTGCCTTACCTATGCAGCACCACTTTGAGGAACATATCTGAAATTTTTTACTGGATTAATCTTTGGATGTCTGCAACCTCTGAATGTCCGACCACCAGGTATAACACAGGCAGATATAAACACTGGCTTTCTACCTACAACAAAGATTTAAATTGCAAAGAGCTTAGCCAGCATACAAACTTTGGGAAAATATAGCTAAATACTTCTTGAATAACACCTTCATGCAATAAGACAGTCATAATGTATGCATGCTGTGGTCGGCCCTGGGGCTATATCCTCAGCAGCAAAAGCATCAGTTCATCCTGCAGGCTGTAGCACAAGTAAGTGTGGGGCTCAGCCAGGAGTGGCAATTGTCTTCTGTTTTCCATTTGGGAAGTTAAAACTAATTGAAACAGGAAATTACAGTCCCTACTCTGTGCACTGGCTGGAGCACCTTGTGATGACATGGGCACAAGTGCTTCACAGAAAGGATGCTTTTCATCTTGCAAAGCCAGCAAGAAGACCATCCAGGGTACGCACGATTCATGGTGCTCTTTCTAGAGGCCTTGAAACTGCTTAGAGGGGTTTGAAGTGCCATTTTTCTCCCCACCTAATGTAATGTTCTTCCTATCCTTTCAAGGAAGCAGAGGTCTGATGAAGATATCCTTCTCACAGCTTCTAAGAGGTCACAGCTGCCTGGTGAAAATTGGGGATGGGCAACATGGAGGTGCTATTTGGGGCACCTCACCCATAAGTGGATCAAAAACCAGTAAAGCTCTCATGAAATGGCTCACCATATACAAAGAAAAGAAAAACAGGAAATGAAAAGAGAAGCAGAGAGAATAAAAATTCAGACAAACTTTTCAGGGTTTCAGCATCAATATTCTTTTTATAAGACAAAAATGTTTGAGTAATTTTTTATGAAATGAAAAGCCTGTTTTATTGACTGATGAAAGCTTTATGATAGCTTTATGAACTGGTCTATAATTTCTAAATTGTTCGGGAACTTCTCCCTCCGGAGAGTCTCTGACAGCAGCCTGGGGAACTTGCAGCCTCAGAATCTAACAATGTCACAGCCACCGCCACCTCTCTGAAAGAACACAGAGCAGGAAAAGATGTGGGCAGCATGATGTTCAGCAGAGCCTTTGTCAGACAGGATGATCTTTTGCACTTGGTAAGTGGAATCACTGCAAGGCTGCTGTAGGGTTTGGTCTTCCTGCAGGCTGTTTCCCATGCCAGGAAACGGACTCACATTTTCATCACATTTCCCATGTAGGGGAATATGGACACGCTAGAGACTGGGCAGGTGAAACCCTCTACGATGAGCTTAGATGAGCTAAGATGGGGCTTAGAAATGGCTAAAAACTAATGTCAAAGCAACATATATACAGTTGGGACTAATCAGAGCTATTACCCTGTGAAATAAAGGTTGTAGCTGTTTAAGCAATTTCAAGAATGAAATTGAGTAGTTCAAAACCGATGGAAGGACATCATATGCAAGCAGCATGTACACTGGGAGTGTAGCAGCCTACAGGGTTCCCATGTCTGAGGACAAGGAAAACTTTAAAACCTAAACTTGAAGTCTATAATGAAAGACTTGCCCTCACTGGGTCAGGTCTTTTAAAAATACATGCAGTAAGAACATTTTCTACTTCACAGTGATTCACAGCTGCCTCTGGGGGCCACTGCAATAAACTGAAAGAACAATCTTGGACATTACAGCTCAAGTAGTGGGTGGGAACCAAGGGTCATCCCATCAAAACCCCTTTCTCAGCTGTGCTGGATCACAAAAGCTGAACGCTTGAGTTGATGCAGGAGCTATAAAGCTCCTCTTTGCACAAAATGTGTGTTTTAGATCCCCCCACTGCTGTGATATACGAACAGTTCCAAAGAAATGACATGGAGGCTCCTACGTGGCTTCAGCAAAATGTGTAGGGGGGAAGAAAAGAGAGAGATGATATATTTTCCCGCATTTTCCACTAATAAATCTCCAGTCCATGCAAAAACATTAGGATGTTTCTCTGCATGTGTGGTGTAAGAATGAATGCATCGTTTCTC
This sequence comes from Lathamus discolor, assembly GCF_037157495.1. Classification (NCBI taxonomy): domain Eukaryota; kingdom Metazoa; phylum Chordata; class Aves; order Psittaciformes; family Psittacidae; genus Lathamus; species Lathamus discolor. Next base: position 46,648,536 of record NC_088909.1, on the reverse strand, counting down.
ACAATGAAAAGTTACTGCTTTCTGTTGTTGACGCAGTAATAGCTAGATGTGTCTTCCAATTACCCCAGTGCTGTAGGCTTTTTGTTTTTTTGTGTGTGTGTGTGATTTCTGGGTTCTTCTGGTCTTTGCACTTGTGAAAACCTGGTAATGTCATGCATATTCTGTCCATAATTTTATACAGGGAGGTTAATGAGTACATGCAACATGATAACTATGGCAGAGGACCACTGTGGGCTGTTGCCAGCTCAAACACCAGTTGATCCAGACCAAATAAAGTTGTTCTATAGCATCTTGAACTATATGATGCACTTACTTAGAAAAAAAACACACATTTCCTTACAAAAAGGAGTTTACAAAGGGTGTGATATTTCTGGGAGCAGTCGGGGGCCTCTGGGGTATGGCTGGTGCCAGGGTGCTGAGGGGCACTCCATCACAGAAGAGGACTAAAAACTTCAGGGTAATTGGGTGTTTGGCACTGAGGCTGTAGCTGCTGAGGGATACTTGCCCGTCTCCACCTAGCAGGACAGCAGCAGGCTCGTGCTGGAGAAAAAGGTCAGGGCTGCCTTTCTGCCTCCCTGCTGTGCATGCACAGCGCCAGCCTCTCTGAGCTGCTTTCAGCTCCTCTGAGTTCAGTGAAGGGAGCAGCCTTCAGCTAGTTAAGGGATTTGTTTTTTTCTTCCCAAGGTTTTTACTACCTTTCACCCTATAAAACAGTTTTCATTTTGATGTAGGACTATAAGTATGGATTAAAGACTTTTGGTGTGGCTTGATAAGTGCATGGGATGGTTTTTATGCTCAAGACGGCAGTCTTGAAGCTCTCTCCAAACTTGGCTTGGGTTTCTGCTGAGACACCCTTACGTTCATTATTTCAATAGGGAAAAATGAACTGGAAGTAACTAAACTTATATAATGTTTTTCTTTCCTTCCCCTACCCCCATTCCCTCCAAACCTTACATTCTTTTGTGTTGTTGAAGTTCCCCAGTGCTTTATACAAGGATTCAGAAGTCTGGTTCTCTGGAAACAATTGTTATGTCAGCTGACATTAACACAGCAAGCACTTTAACTATTTTTCCAACATATCCATCAAGTGCAATGGCCAAAACATTAATTTTCATTATGCTTTAACAAAGTTTCTCATTTTCCTCTAATTCTGTCACCAGACTAACTCCATGCAAGACTACTTTAGAAATATATCAAGTCATTTAACTAAAAGGACTTTGGGAAGTTTTCTTTTTAGTGACTTTGTGCCTATACGTTTGTGAATATTCTAGGCCATTTATGACACAAATTCGAGCCCCTCCTGTCCTAAGTTAACAAAAACCATGTATGCTTTAAATCAGCCAAAAAATGTAAAATTTTATATTGCTGTTACTAAATTGGAGACTAGGCATAACCGTCTAAGATCAGCAGAAAATACACAGGAAAGAATAAAGATGAAAACAGCTGCCGAAACATGTATCAAAACTTCCTTGCTACCTACAAGCATAGGGTTGTGTGGGCTAGTCCTGAAGATCCATCAGCCAGTTTCAGAAGTCTCAATTCTGAAGTTTTGCTCATTGGATGAAGGAAGACACTGTTCAAGGACATTGAACAAGTGTTCAGCTTTCATTGTTCAAGAAAGTGCAAGGCAAAAATAGATGGATTACTACTTTTTTTTAGTCATTATTGAACAGGTACAGATAGCTATCATTTAATACTGAAGATGGGCAAGTCTAATGTTTGAGAGCTCTGATTTTCAGAACAGTGACGGTGTTTTAACTGGGCTGGTCTAAGGCAATGATGCATAAGAAAACTTAACCACAAATAAATAATGTATGTATGTCCACTATGAGAAATCGCAGTTTCACAGTGGGCAGGGGTTAAAAAATGCCAATAAAATCTAAGTTAATTATTATAACAACTGATATGTGTTCCTATTTTAGAACTACAATACAGTAAATGTATTAAGCAGAGGCTGTGCTTACTTTTTAAATGAAGCATGTGACCCCATCCAACTCACCAAACTGTATTTTTACCTTCAAATATTACACAAAAATGTGCTTAAGAACTGAAGCTGAAGGAAGTAAGATGCTGGTCATGCCACTTGGAGAAGAATCATGCCAGATTAACTCCCATGTGCTTTCTGGGTGTGCTGAAGATTTATAAAATAAATTCCCACCAACATTAACAGAGGTTAGTATAGCAAATTGACCTTGTAAATCAAGAATAGAATAGACCCTATAATATATATTTTGAGGCATTTATCACTTTGCTGAGGCAGACAGGATTTGAGCATGTAGGTCAATATCATGGTAACAGTAATTCTGCATCCTCCTGCCTGCTCAGCTCATGCAGTCACTAGCACTGCTCAGGCTGAAGGCTGGGAATCACTTTCCCCTGGTCCACAGAGACCAGCACAAATAGGACAAAGCGGTATGTCAAACTGCATCTCCTTTTTCGTTACTTCTGCAAGTGCACTTCTAATTTTCTGTATCTTTTGATCTGCTCACTATTTTCTCTAGATTTTTTTCCAAGCTCCACAGGATTTTCTTTCCTAAGGAAAAGGTATATTTAGATTATTCTCAGTTCAATCCCATATCATGATAGAAAAACGAAGTAGGCCATGGCCGAATATATATTCAGAAAATTTCAAAACATTTGAAGTGGGATAAAATAAATAATCCTGAGGCAAATGACATGCTAAAGTCCCTAATTCAACTAACATATTTCAGAAATGCACAATGACTTAAAGAATACATTGCAGCCTTCAGATAATTGTTAATGCACGTAAGTGTTTTGAAGGAAAAAAGATATTTTGTGTTATCTGCAAAAAGCCCTCTTGAGTAAGAGTCCATATCTCCAGGTATTTCTTTTAAAGGGGAACAGTTTAATAAAAACAACAAAGCTAGAAACCAAGAACATTAACTTTCACTTTGCCTAGCTACATGCTAGTACTCTTGCTGTAATTATAACACAGAGGTCATTCCAAAGGAATTACCAGCCTTCAAATGATATGAGACAATTATTCTCCAGGGAGACGGGCAAATTTGTAAGACAAATACAGTTGAAATTTCAGACATCAATCTCTTTTTTACCATAGCATGGGAACAAGGGAGCTGTGAAATGTAATTTTACCCTAAGGCCCAACAAATGATCACATTAAAATGATTTAAAAAAAGACTTTACATCTATTACATCTTAGAAGTGAACGTAGCATTAGATTTTTGTAAGGCTTCCTGTGAATAATAGTGTTTAATAAAATCTGTAAAAAGCCACTTTACAGACACCCATGTTTCCCACTAGCCCATAGTCAAGGCAGCTGGACAATCACTATAGGCAGCCCCATGTGCGGCGGTGCAGGCATTGGGTGCTGTGCCCTGGAGCAGAGCAATGCCCGGAGCTGGTTTTCTCTCCCCGTGCAACGCCATAGCCACAGGGGCTCTAGTCAGACCCTGCCACACCACCTCCCACTGCCATGTACCTCTGCTTGCAGTAGGTCTGTACAGGATGGGTCTTCCCAAAGTGTATGTGTTCAACGTGTCCCAGTATCCCCAGACTGAAGGAGGCTGAGCTGGTTTCATGCAAGTGACAAGAAGCTGTGGTGGATAGGAGCCTTTTTTGCCTGGTACTGACAACCAAGAGTGCAGTGTTTAAGGGAAAAAAAACCAACTTCCACTTATCTCCAAAGCACCTGGAAGAGCCTTCGGTGATCATCCCAGGCAACTGTGAACCACAAGGATATCTGTTAATGGCGTGCATCACCTGAGGATGCAGGAGAGGTAATAAAACCTCAAAAGGTGGTAACTGTGGACCCATTGCTTTCTATACTTTAGTCCTTCAGTTTTATGTCACCTCCAACCAGCTCAATTTGACAACCCTGCACAGCTTAAGCCTATCTGTCAGAGAAATTTGTGATTGGTAAGACCAGTCCCAAAAATTTGCTCTTCCCTCATGAGGGACTGGTGTGCCCAGGCACAACAGTCCCAATATTCATGTGCAGAAAGCAGAAAACCCTCCTTGCAGGGAGTCACTCAGCCTATCTTCTACCTTTACACAGCGCCAGTCATGCCAGCATCAATTTGAGTGGACTACTTATGTAAGTAGGATTTAGCCCAGCGTGTGTGCCATGGTCAGAGTGGTGAACTGGAAAATGGATATAAAGGAAATGCTCTTTGGCTAAAGTTTGATTTACAGAAACCTATAGCAGTCTCATTCTTCAGATAAGTGCCATTCCCCAACTGCTATTACTCAAGAAAACAGGCTCCTCAGAAATCTCTGCAGCTGACATATTGCAGTGTGACCTTGCACAACTTGGCAATGCAACTCTGCATGTTTTTATTGTTTTTAAATAGGACCATTAGTTTTATTCATATGTGGAACTTGAACTTAACTTTCGAATCATTCTTGCATTGCACAAGCAATGTGCCCATGTAGGCATATGTTTTCTGCAAAGCAGAAGAGAGAAGGCATGTGTGAGCAGGGTGTGTATTGTACATTTGTACATTTGTGTACACACTTGCATTCATTTTTTCCAAGGATGCATTCCTGTCCCTGTGATGCCTTCTGTCACCTCCTGCCAGCATGATCCCAGTGTAGCTTCTGCAAAGATTTCGGTTTACCTACTGATTTCCACTGCTTGTACAAAAATGCTTCCCAAATGGAAGCTGACAAATTAATAAGAAATATAAACACATCCTGGTTTAAACAAGTGCAAAGCAGGGCAGCAGCTGTCTGACTGATGAAGATGACTGACTGTGGAGAGCTGCGATGAGTTTCTTTGGTGGGGAAAGTGGTCCAAACATGACGACCAGCCCAAATAAGCTCATTCTATCCCCACACCGCTTTTTTTTAGGGTTCAGTAACTGTCCCAAGAGACATAGTGAATTGTCAGGAAAAAACAGAAAACTGGCATGATGAGTGATAGGCATCTCAAAGTCGCCATGTGATGTCTCGCCAGCAAACACTTTGACCACCTTATTGTGGAAAAGCTTTGAGTGCCCCTGCAAGTTCCCAGAAGTATAAAATGTTATGAGTCTCTGATGCTACATAGTTTGCTAAGTCAGCTTTAAACTAACACACTGTTGTATTATTAAACAGGCAAAAATGAAAGGAGCAACACAAGCCAGTAAAAACAACCAAACAACAAAACAACAACCAACCCCCCAAAAATCTTAGAAATATACCTATTTTTCACATACATATATTTTTTATTTGTCTGAAATTATTCTTTACCCTACAACACAGGTGACAAATCTTTCATCATTTGCCTCTTATCTGCATTTTATTTTAAGGGCACAGGAAGTCCCACTTGATGAATTTGGTGTCAGTAGACTCAGCAGCCTCAAGGGCTGGGAGAAAACTGGTGACCTCTGGTCTGAGAGTAGGGAAAAATGAAAAGTGAATGTCACTACATGGCAATGACAGAATACATGGAGGCACCTGAAAGAGGTGTCACAACAGGTCCAGAGATGGTAAAACAAAACTGTGTGTATCAAAACGTAATCTAAACTAAAACCCCATCTCACAGGGTTCTTTTGCCCATGACAAACAAAATTTCCAGTTTTGAATAACAAAACTGTGTCATGGCTCTTCACAGCCCTGATGAGGAGGGATAGCTTCCTACAAATATGGAGAAAGTCCTTCCTCCTTACTTTTTTCATTATCTGATTTAAGATAATTTTAAAGGATGTATCTAGTGCTTTTGTTGCAGGTAGTCATATTTCTTTATGACCATTGTACACTCTCATTTTTCCTATCACCTTTTACTCTATTCAAATGATATACTCATTTGCCATGAAACTAATTGGAGGGAGGGGGGTGGGGGAATTACCTAAAAGCTCTGGAATCTTACAATAGCCAGAGCCACGTATGTCCATAAGGATTCCAGAATTCCTTAGAAAGCAAAGCAATTTTAAGGAACTGATTTTACTTCTTTTTCTGATAGAAAAAAGAAGAAAAACTGCAAAGAGCCATTGAAAGACTGTTTTCATTGTAAATCAGTACAAACAGATTCAAGAACTGCTGTACTTGGATCAAGACTGCATCTAACCCATAGTCAACCCAACAATTTAATTTTCAAAACTTGGCTTCCAGTATTGGAAGCATGAGATCAAGCCAAGACACATTGCCAGCAAAAGGCTGGAGCTCAAAGCCAGTGTTGAATTACAGAGCCCAGAAGGTTTACGGAAGTGTTTAGTGAAAATTGTTCACAAATGGGTTTAGAAAAATTTTCTGCCTCTTGCTGGCTGCTTCAGGATCTGGCCCTGTCAGAAGACAGTCTCTTTTCTGATCAGCCTGGCAGGGATATGAAGGATCTGCATATGCACAGGCAGCATGCTCCGTGCCCAAACCGACGTCCTCAAATTAAGCTTGAGAGTCATTCTGGAAGACGTGCTGTAGCCAAGGCAAGTGTTCTCCTGCCAAAGAGGCTACTGGACCCCATCCAGGCATAGCTGGATGAAATGCAAAGCCCTCTGATAGACAAAAGTGAGGTTGCATGGTTTAATGGTCCCTTCTGGACTCAAATATTCCACCAAAACTGGCATATTTAGGGCCTTCCCCCCCCCCCCCCCCCCCCCGATATCAGATGCACTGTTAAAGTGGAATAGTTCTACAAGGAATAGAAGTAAACTATGAACACAGGATTTTGCCCTGAGCAAAGCAGATTTGTGTTTGATTTCTCAGCTTTGTTCTTGTATCTGATATCCATTTAAAGGAATTTCATGGGGCCTGTAGGAATTGTGCTAATCAATGAGTAGTAAATTTATGCTTTTAAACAGCTTTGTTGTCCCCATACCCAGTGCAGTCATCACTTACGTCAAGGCTTGCACAGGAGTGGTTTTGGCTCTACCTCTGCTTCAGGAAAGCCCTGGAAATAGGTTGCTATAGTTAAATATATTGTCCTAGTTCATTCAGAGCAGAACAGAAATGGGAGATACCCATCAGCATAAGCAGCTCCTAGAGGTCACAAGGAAACATTTGCATTTCATTGAGATACATTTATTTCTATTCCTTCACACAGCAATACAGACAAGTGCTTTTTAGCGGAACTGATTATGTTTTGATTGTAACAGCACCTACCAATTTGTGATTACTGCTTTCTGGGTTTTTCACTTAAAAATTTACTTTTTTTTTTTTTTCACTTAGAATCTTTTTGAGATTTCCTGCTTCTCTCTGTACTCACTGTGCTTACGCATTTAGTTTAAGTGGGGAGAAATGTACTTTTCAAAACCTGCTCATCCCCTCTGATGAAAGCCCCAGTTTTGGTGCTGTGTCTAACATTTGTAAGAGCACATTCACCATGTCGTGAAGATAGAGAGCTTATTAACTGTAGATGAAGTACCTTCTGCCAAAAGTCACTAGGGAATCTCTCAGAAGTGCTGACATTGCTCAGATCAAGGGTTTTCTATATGAATTTCTTAAAATAACTCTGGGGACAAATCACTCAGAGCTATTGTATCATCAGGTATTATTGTGTATGGCTTCTTTCTCTCCTCTGCACTTGTTCTGTTAGGCCTGTTCAGCACCCCGTTCAACACCCATTTTTTTCCCAACATATTCTTAGAATGCAAAGTAGTAGAGGGGGACCTTGCTGTACTGAGAACAATGAAACAGGATTTCTAGGTTTTTTCCTACTGAAAGATTGAAGGTTGCACTTATAAAAGGTGGGTGCTGCTCCCAGCCATGCAAAATGAAGTCTGTTTGTATGCATCCTTGGACATATATAGGGAGCTGTGTGCAAGCACCCTCCCAGTATGAGTTACCATGGTCTTATTCCATTCTTTTCTCATTTTTTTTCCTGAAATTCTCCACATCACACCAAGCCAGGAAGGAGAGTCTAAAGTACAGGTATCTGTACTTCTTAAACCATGTGCAGATATTCTTGCTTCTTAAACTAGCCAAAATGTCACCTAGGTTGGTAGCACAGGACAAACAGCCTGGCATCTGTCCTCATCCTGGCCAGCATTACTGTGGAGGATGTAGACCACTGAACATGTTGTTTCATGCTCAGCTTGGTGTTCAAAACAAGTTCTGTAGAGGATACAGTTTTCACCCAGTGTGTCACCATAGTATCTCAGGCTTTTCCCACTGACCTTAGTCTAAAGGGGCCTTCTAGGAACTTGGACATCTGTGGGGGGATGAGACATTTGCACTCCAGCTACAGACTTCTGCTACAGTACGAGAAAAAAACATTAACCACTCGACCTCTACTTCTCTGTCAGAAAAAGCTTACCCTCCTCTGACCCTGCACGGGATGTGAAAATACAGCAGACAGGAGCTGTGCACTATCAGCACAAGGCAAGTAGTGGGCTCTGAAAATGAAGTGCCAGCTGGAGCCAGGTGCATACCGGAGATCGCTGTGTGGTGGTACTGGTCTTGCTGCATCCCTCAGCTTGCCCATGTGATGCTCAGCATTGTTTTGACAGCAGGGTCAGCCCCTGTGCTGAGATTTTAAGGAGAAGGTGCAATGAAGTCAAAACTTATTTCCCTCCACAGCAAATAGCTCCTCACTGAGGAGGAAAAACCCAAGGCAAGAGCACCTTTCCCCGTGAGTAATCAATATTGAGCCATGCCAGGCCATTTCTTAAAGCCGAATCCTTTTAGCCAAACAAAGAATAAATGAGACTGTCCCAGCAACACTCTGTATGTTTAAAGCCAGCTGTGCACGTAAGTGCTTTCCTAAATAACTGGTCTTAAGGAAGCTGATAGTGGTTGAAAGATCCTCTCACTGATCACAAGCGTGTTCTGCTAACGCAGTACTTCTTTTGTCCTTGAAAGAGGGCATGTTTGCTATTAGATGAAAGTTGGGTATAAACTTTAGCAATGGGCTGATCGGCTGCCTGCTGTTTTATATTGAAAAACACATTGCCTGCTTACCTGCAGCACTGTTCTCTCTAATTGATTCTTTCCAAAAGGTATTTCCCACTTTTCTACCCCTTTCCTTCACTCTGATTAACAATCATAGCATGATCTCATCAGGCCTCGACAAGTATTGATGTGCTACAGTATCATGAGGCTAATAAAGTGTATTATCCAGTATTTTCTGGTGACACATAAAAACTCCCTTATGAAAGACACAGGAGACAGAATATAATATAAATGCCTTCCTGGTAACAGCAGAGTACTGTGGGCCCCACAGTGTTGGTGTGAGTGCATTATTTAATGGAGCTCTGTGGGGCAGCGTGGTGGGGGAAGGCGAAGGACAGGGCGAGGGGGGTCCTGGGGCTGGAGACCCTGCAGTGCTGCGGCTGCAGAGGAGGGGACGGGGTCAGGCAGGACCTGGAGCACTTTGTGGGAAAGCAAAACCCCCAGGCACTCTCCCTGGGTGCTGCCCCAGCACCTCAGCAAAGCCCTCTGAGACCAGCAGACCTCTGTGAGACTGTGCGCTGCCTCCACTTGCTGCTGCTTCCTTTTCCCTGTTACCTCCACACTGCCCTGTTAATGTGAGAACTTTATTAGGGTACAATATTGAACATTCACTGTGTAAGTCCATTCCTTTAAAAAGGATGTGTGGAAACATACACTAGGTATTTTGTTCAATTAACCTTCCTCCTTATTTACAATTATTCCTGAGTGCATGGCAAACATTAAACAATAAGGGTAAAAAGGCTGAATTACTTCCTTGTCTCTGCCATGTCGTGACACAAGCGTCAAGCCCAGCAAAGCCACATGCCCATGAGGACAGCAGTGCTGTGTAAGGCCATGAGCAAAGCCATGGCTCCAGCTCTACAATTCTCTGCTAAGCCCTCTGGACCCTCAGCCACACCAGGGCTGGTAGAGGTTGGTCCGTGCCTGGGGCAGGGTGGTGGGGCAGCCCCCAAAGACTGGGTGAGCATTCAGGCACTCAGCAGGTGCCCTGCTTGCACCAGCCTCCCTGGGGAGGCGTGCTTCAGGTGATGTGCTCACAGAGCCCCAGGGAGAAGCTGGGCTGAGCTGCTTTCCCCAGACCCCCAGTTCAGGAGCTCCTTTTGCAGATGACCCCGAGCCTTTCCCCTCCCTTCCCCTTCATTTGCCAGTAAACTGATTGCTCCTTCATTTTAAAAAGCGCAGATCCTGAAATTCCCATTCTTGAGTGGAAGGCAGAGGAGAGTCACAGGGTTAAAAACTCTCAGCCTCACTGGGGCCACTCTTGTGATGGAAGAAAAGAGAGAGAGAAAAAAAAGAATCCAACAAGAGGTGCAGCAACAAAGAAAATCCCTTTCCTATCAAGCCCTCTTTCCCCAGCATCTGTGAATGCCTCACCTCCTGCACAGTCTCCCAGTATAAACTTTGTTCAGCACACTCAGGGTAATCTTTTCACATCATAAAACTTATAATCCTCCTAAAGTGGTTTCCTAGGGTTTGAGGTATGATGCACTTATCAAATAACTGAAACAAATAAATCAGCTTATTTAGGCTGTGGTCAGTGTGTGTGTAGCTCTGTGTACGCAGGGAGGAAGCCAGCGCCATACCAGCATTTGTATACATTAGCAACAAAGCTGTCTGTGACAAGCTGTCCTCTGCACAACTAAATATTTAGTTGCATATCATAAGTAACTTCTTAAGTGATTAAAGCGAGAGGGTGCTCTCTGTGCCTGCCTGGGGAGCCAGGGCGTCGGGGCGAGCAGAAGGATGTGGAAAGGGAGGATGCCCATTGCTGCAAAGGCCCAGGACCCTGTAGTGCAGCTACCCACTCCAGGATAGCCCTGGCTCCATCCAGGGTTGGGTGGCCTGAGGCATGCTCTGCTGTCACCCATCTCTGCCAAGGAGCTGGCTCCAAGCAGGGTCCACCTGGCTCTCAGGCATATTAGAACAGAGTTCAAGCTTTCAAATATTTGTTGCTATGTTTTATTGGTGTTATAGCAAGGTTTATTTTTAACCAGGCCTGTATTTATGGATTCCTGTGGTGGCATGTGCAAAATTTAACTAATAAAGTGATTTCATATTGAAGAATTATAGAATACATGCTCCCTATTCAATATAAACACTTTGTTAATAAACTCAAAGCCTATTAGCTTGTAAAAACTGACTTTGAACAACAACAGGCTAGAAAAGCTATCCTACAGAACTTGCTCCCTGTATGTTTTCCTGAATGTATATTAAAGACTTTCTTCAGTGTTCAAGAATCATTACAACTGTGCTTACTTAAAATGTTGGTATTGTTGGCGTGTAGATACATGCTTAAAAGTATCTCTTCAATTTGGTATTTCAGCTAGGGAGAAAGAGAAGGTATCAAGCCTGCCTTAGGAACATGGGCCCAGTTTTTTGATGTAGGGGCCCGTTATCCTCCTGCTGCCTCCTGCCTCTTCCCCCAGGCTTTCGCTGCCTGGCTTTGGCTCTCCAGAAGATGTTTCAGTCCCCCCGTATTCTGAGGGGGAACTCCAGAGGCAATTTAAACTGTTTGCAAGATTCCTGATGTTGTTTCTGCTTCTGATGTCATTTGCGCTTCAGAATGCGCCATGTGCAGGCGAAGGGCAGACCAGAACCAGGCTGTTGCCCCGCACAGAGGAACCACCCCTGGAAGAGAGTTGGTGGAGCTTGACGGTGGCAGTGCCTAGGGAGCAGGGATGTGGCTCTGCCGCACTCCCAGGTGGCTGGCACATCATCCTGCCTCCCCACCAGCCCCAGGGGCAGCCCTTCCCTCCTATCCCCCCCTCAGGTGCCTCAGCTGACAGGGAAGCTCCAGCTGTGCTGGGCCTATCTGGGCATCTGGAGTACATTTTGTGGAGGCCAGTGCGGGATTTGGGCAGCAGCTCTGATGGAGACAGCAAAACCCCAGCCCTCCCTGTTCCTTGCAGAGGTGTTTGTTTACACCCAGAGGCCGAACTGACAAAATGGTTTCAGCTACCAAGAAAAATGCCTAGCGTTTGCTCTGGTGTCCAAGGCACAGAGAAACATTTAAGACTTTGCTTCCATGAAATGCTTCTCACAGACTGTGTAACTTGCATCCCAGAGAGCAGCGTGAGGAAGACAGTAGCACGCATCATTTTGTTTTCTAGAACATACTGGGTTAATAATAAAATTAAAGCTAACATAAGTATTCACTAGAAAATAATTTCAGTCTGTCATTGAAATAATCTACATTTATAACTTATCTAGAGTGAGCTTTACTAGCCTCCAGCAGCTCTGAAACCATTATGAATTATTGAATAAGTAATATTTTTTTTTATTATTATTGACATAATAAATATATTTGTTTGAAAACATCCAGAGCTGCATAGGCATGGAAGTATTTATGAGCCTGGGCTCTTTATAGCACTGTTTTACACGGTGCTGTCAACTGTGGAGGGGAAACAGAAAGAGAGAGAAGAAGGTTTCACCTCTGATGTTAACAGATACAGTGCTTCAGTCAGCCCCATCTCTACAAGACCTTGTCTTCATGGGAAAATAAAATTAAAATAAAATAAAATGCAAGTGGTGTGGCTGGATTTCCTAGTTTTTCAACTATTAGTTCTTGAACCATCATCAAATCTGAGTTCCTGCAAACTGAAATAATTCAGCTTTAAGCTGCCACCAGATCAGCTCTGGAAGTCATGAAACCCAAATACATGGTCAAAATAATGGTAGACTTGTCAAGCACTGTTGAAAATCTTTGCATGCAGCAGCTGTGGAGGTGCCTGCAGACACAGCAGAAGCTGCCACTGTGGAAGAGACTTCCCCAGCTCAGGTGGGATCTCCTGTTCCACAGCATGCATTTTCCCAGAGGATGATCAGCCCGAGAAACATCGAAATGCCAGGTAAAAAGTACTGCGGTGGGAACTGCTGCGAACAAGACAGTGTCCACACACAACAAAATCAGTCCTGGCTGAGCACCTTTGCAATCCAGACATCACGGCTTAACCTCGCCGCAGCACCTGATGGGTACTTGGGCACTGCTGGGGCCAAATGCTGACTACCTTCTGTGTGACTTCAGATTCCCCTCTGGTACAGGGTACAAAGTACCTGGGGGGAAAATTCTCCTTCCGCGGCAAAAGATGCATTTTGGTTTTTTGCCTGTCGCTTTAGGTAGTAAATATATCATCAGTGGCTCTTCAATTTCCCTAAGTAAAAAAATGAGCAATCACTAGCTACGAATTCACAGGAGTGCTTGCTATAAGAAAAAAACCTAGCAGAGTATTTTAAAGAGCTCTCCTCCCAGGAATGCAAGCCCAGACAAAGAGTTAGCCTGTTTTTTAATTTAAGTCTGGTGGAGCAACATGTCATACCTCAGACATTGACAACAAATCAGCCTTTATTCAAGTGTGAAAATTAAGACATAAATTGCTGGCTGCTTAGCTCTCAAAACAAAGTCACGCTACAAAAAATGTGGTATTTTGAAGAGAAACAGGAAAAAATTTATCAAGGTTTTTGTTATTATTGCATTAGCCTTCCGCTTGATCTTACTAGCTATAGATACTTGATGTCAGCTTAAGTGCTTTCCATTCTTCCCATAAGCAAATTCTGGTTGAATACTATATATCATTTTACTCTTGATCACTGCTAGTCTCAGTACCTCATTATGGCAGAGCACTTTTTGAAACTGAGCTATAGCCTAGATACATGATTGTATAAAGTTTTAAATAAACATACAACATTTATGTTATGTTGTTTCACAGGGATGATTTATAGTCATTTTCTTCTTCCAGTCCTGAGCTCTGGACATAAAAGACACGGAGCTCTCTGCTGTTTATCCAAGCTAAATCCTCTGTTTGTTCTGCATAAGCGTTCTTGATTCTTTAATATATTGCAGGCTTTAGCTTCAGGTTTATTCCCTCCGGGATGGTGGAATTAGACGCATTAACTGACAAAGATAAGGTACGGACATTGCAGCTTAATAGCCATTAAAATAGATACTGTGATAACAAAAATGGAGCTAGAAAAGGGAGTTGAGGTTGTGATGTTTTAAAAATATGTATTTACAAGACTTAGATCAATAAATTAAGATTTCAGAAATCTCCATAAGGAAACCTCCAAATGACATTGGGATTTTGGTTGGTTTTTATTTTGTGAGGGTAAGAGCATCAGAAATGGAAGATATTGTGAACTAGGTTACACGTTGCCTCCCATGCCTCCAAAGACAGCATTGTTTCTTCTTACTAAAATGACATTATGTAATCTGGATGCTGTACCATCAAAATACTGCTCTGTGCTACAGAATAAAATTAATAAAAGTTCTGCAAGATAATGCAAATCTCTCAGCCCTAAGAAAACCTGGGTAGATTCTGTTTACCATGATCCTTCTTTCATCAGCATATTTAAATAAATATGTATATATACGTTCAAACTACATAGGGGTAGGCTGTTTACTTCACACTGCTATTCTTCATTGTAGCCCTTGTTCTTCTATTACAAAAGCAGATAACACTAAATGCCTGCTTCCTTCTGTGATCTTAAATATTACAAATTTTGAGCGAAGCCCACTTAAAGTTTTTTTTATTCTCAGTATTCATTCTTAAATTTTTGTGTAAAAACAGTGTTAGCATTTAAAGACCTAATGTCTGACACAGAAGAAAGATTTAAAGAATTACAGTTTTTAATGTATCATGCCCTAAATCATCTCTTACCACAGTAGAAAAGTTAAGCTCAGATTTTAGAAGCCCTAAATGGACTTTAACTTTTTTTCTAAGTCAGGATTAACTGGCATATAAGTAACAGCCTAGGCACTTTCTCTGCCAAAAATTATCTAACTAAAAGTTTGAATCTGGCAGTGTAAACAGCAGCCCCACATGTACTCATACAAGCTTGTTATTTTGTGGTACACAAGCTGGTATGTTCTCCATGCTCTGTAATAGATTGCATTCCATAAAGCATGAAATGCATTTTTATCTGAAACTAGAGTGGTAAAATAAACAGCAAGGAAAATAAAGACATGGGCCGTCTTTTTTTTATTTTTTTTTTTTTTTCAATTGTACAAGCATTTATTTTAGCTCAGATGCTTTCCTTTTATAGTGGTGGGATATTTCCAGGAGTAATGGGCAGATGTTGTGAATTACTTATTCAGTGAGCATGAAAGGAAGGGCAAAAAAAACCCCAAACCCTCAGCTCTTTGTGAACGACTTGAGTATGTATAAAAGCTATCTTTTCAAAAAAACCCACAAAACTAATTTTCTGTAGATGCTGATCAAGATTGTTTTCATTATGAAGTATATAAAGTAACATGTAATTTCTCTTCATATTTAATTACCTTTTTTTGATTTTTCTTAGTTGTAAAGAAATCACCCAGTTTATTTATTTGGAAATCTGCAGTTCTCTTCATTAGGCGTATATGTGATAATAGGAAAAGTCAAAAAAAGGGGGAAAGATGGTAAGAGTTCACTCTGGCAAAAACCTGGGAATTTGACAGTATACAGGAAGAGGTTTAGCTTTGCGAGTGGCAGCAAGCGTATTTCTTCCCTGTGATGGCAAATGCAGTGAAGGAAAACCACTGCTTCCTCCTCCTTCTCCTCCTGCTGTCCTCTGTGGCCCAGCAACCCCCGGGTTTTTTACTGAGCTCCAAACCTGGATGGAGAACTTGTGATCACCTCATGAGCACAATCACATCTGGCATGGGAGCATGGGTAATCTGCTCAGCAGTGGCCAGTTGGTTTTACAGCATTTTAGAGTTACATTGCTGAGTTCTCCCACTTTCAAGACTCATTTCCAACAGTGTCTGTCACATTTGTTAGGCTAATAAAGATTTGCTTTTATTAGTAGTTCAATACTAATAAGTTATGAAACGATTTTCCTATAAAAAGTTTTCACTAAAACCCTTGCAATTACTTATTTGCTCAACAGACAAGATACGGCAAACAATGCTTTACTTTTTCTTTTCCAAACTGTAACAACCAAGCATTAGCTAGTGTCTTGGGCTCAGGACACAGGCCTAAACCACAACAGCTAGCTATTCATCAAGACATTTACATACTGAGGAATCACCTTTATTCTACTACCAGAGAGACAAAAGTTAACAGTACTGCCCCATACCATATATTTTGCCTTTTTTTTCCTGCTTTTTTTTTTTCCTGCTTTTTTTTTTTCCTGTTGTTTAATGGATATCAACAAGACTAACATAGCCTTTGCTGGAAAACGGTATGCTTAGACTCCCTTAATTCCCCATGTAAATTAAGAGAGCTATACATAAGGATTGAAATATTTTCAACTTTTTCTTATGACATTCACAGGAATTGGTAATTAGCCAGAAGAAAGAAATAAGATAATGATTTATCTACTAAAAAAGAGCAAAATAAATAGGTTGTACGCATTTGCTGAAGAGTAGAATCTACTAAATACCCCTTTTAGGGCATTAAGATGACTGTATCCAATACAGTTAGTCTGAGTTTAAAGCCATTTGTGAACCACTTAGACAGAAAAGCTTTTCCCACATTATTCTCACTTTGCTGATAGGAAGTGGAGGTCCAGATTCCTGTTCGAGATCACTCAACACCCCTATAACCAAGAGGGCAGAGAAACCACAGACTTTGTGCCCAACCCTCTGCCTATCGGTGAGAGCTTCTTCATGAGCAATTCAGGAAAGATTTTGCCACGTTGCACCAAGTACTGCAACACAAGTTCTTGATCAGGATGGCAAAGCATTGCTTTTCTCTTACAGTTGCAGAGAGATAATGTCTTTGCAGATGTCCTCTTGCTAAGCCTGCCTGTTCCTGCTTAGGCTACTACAAGCCACCTGCATTCATCATGATGATATATGCAAATGAACTAGGAATCAGTAGCATTAAAATGTTTATTCTCAGGTAAAGCCCTAAGACCATTTTAACGACTTGCTGTATATAGGCAGTAAAAAGATACAGTTGTGGAGTTTAAAAAAAAGACCCCCAACGAACCATCGGTTCTGCAATCTGTGGTAGGATGAGACTGATAGAACTCCCTCTAGAGGCGCACAAGCGTGTTGCTGAGGTGTGCAGCTTTTCCACAAATAGCAGTGCCCTCTTATGGAGATATACCTATACACATATATACCTACCAGCTCCCTGTGGAAGTGGTGTGCTCTTGCTTTTTGACATCCTGGCTTATGTTTTCATTTATTTTGGGTTATTAGCACAGCTCCTTCAGTGCAATAATTGGGTTATTATTAGAAAAGTCAGGATAAATAAAAAAGCAAGAGTACTTAAATCATCATGTGACTCCACATTCAGAAAAACTCATGAAAAAAAAGTCACTGCTCTACACGTATCGAAAATGTTACATGATTTAAACAGCACATCCTCTACACCATGGTTCCTGGAGAAGGTAGGCTCTGGGGTTTATACCAAATAGGCATTGATATTCATGAAAGCACAACCACAACATTGGCTTAAAGAGCTGGCTCAAAGAGCAAACTATTAAGCTGTCTTATTTATTTGGATAAGATGCATCATGTCAACTTCATGCCTGGTATGAACAGGACTCAACCTTTGCAGGGTGTGTCTGATTATAAAGCTTATGGTGCCTTTCAGCCCTAATCTTGATGAGCTATTGTACCACAGTATTAGTCTTGTTGCCAAAGATTGCCATTTCAGGTGAACATTATCAACGGCCCAGTGTCCAGTACAACCAAGATCTCGAAATGTGATCAATAAAATTATTTTCTGTATCTCCAGAAGTGAAAAACAAAACAAAAAAATCCCCTCACTTATGCTAAGCTATTAAGCAAATACCTCCAAAACCTAAACTCTACAAAATATTCAGCCTGGAGAAGAGAAGGCCACGTGATGGTCTCATGGCAGCCTTCCAGTCTGCGAAGGGGGCCCACGAGGGTACTGGAAAGGGAATCTTCATCAGGGACTGTAGTGACAGGACAAGGGGTAATGGGCTCAAACTTAAACAGGGGAAGTTTAGGTTAGATATAAGAAGTTCTTTACTGTGAGGGTGGAGAGGCACTGGAACAGGCTGCCCAAGGAAGTGGTAAATGCTCCATCCCTGGCTGTGTTCAAGGCCAGTATAGACAGAGTCTTGGGTGACTTGGTCTAGAATGTGTGGTGTCCCTGCCCCCTGTCCTCTGACAATTTTTACAGGTCTTTTCATAACACTGTTGAAGCTCTGTGCACATACAATAATTGTGGAACTCCGTCTGCCCCAGTAAAGCCACTCTAAATTTTGATGTCATATTATTTTGTCAATGCAGTTATGCCTTGGTAACTGCATCAAAACCCTCTGGTCAGACATCCAGTAACATGACACTTTTATAATCATCTGCTCTCTATGTATATTGTTAGAACAGAACTTTTTGCAGTAATACATAAATTGTTTAAAATGCTGTCAAACTACTACAGGTATTTCACTTGGAAAAAAAAAATAAAATAGTGGACTACAAAGAAGTGGGTGTCACTTTTCCAGAAGCATTATTAATGGGGACTATTTTAGTCTTCAGTGATGGGGAATGATAGGTTGTAGCATTTCTTCAAGTTAAGAATAGAAAAGAATTGTACTTCCAAGAATTCAACTACTCTGCATTAAAGCCACCTTGGGGTTACTGTACATTTATACATCAGAAAGTCAGTAAATTATTTTTCTATAAATTAGTCTCTCAAAGTTGACTTTTTTTTTCTTTCTGTTCTGAATGCCAAACTCCTGACTGCTTCTCTACCACAGAGACTTCATATCTGGATAGCCGACATCTGTAAAAACATTTGTAATGAAAACACTACTAATACAACCCCCTGGAGAAACAAATGAAATGAGATCTAAGTATGCAGCCGCCTTTCTTCAGTTCTGTCTTTAACAATAGCAGGGCTAGTGCTTCGCATCCAAGCCTTGACACAGGTCATGATCATTTAGGCACAGTAGTAGCAAAATAAATAATTGTGTAAATATGTAATAACTGGTATAAATACTTCAGCAGCACTTAGAAGATACGATAAAGGACTTCTGTCTTTAGTTGTGCATTGAGGTTTATCTCGATGGCTGGAACAGAGGAGCATTCAAGCTGCATGAAGGAGAACTATGGATTGAATACTCAGTCCTGGTTCCACATGTCTGTTTTAAACGGCATTTCTTTTTGCCAGTAAGAGAGATGAAGATAAAAATTCTAAGAGATTTTACTAAAAAAATTGTATTTGATTCTTTCACTGAATAGCTACAACCTTTAATACTGTTTTGAAGCAATAAAAACGCAAATTGAACCCAACATAAAAAATATATTTTTTAAAAATATCAAGCTTATCTGTGCTATAGATACCTACTACAAATATAGATTTGTAATATGTTTCTTAAGTACTTCAAGAAGCACAGGAAAATAGTGCTGGAAAAAATTAAATTAAAATATCAATCTTAAAGTATCACTTTTTTTTCTTACTCTAATACAAAGAAGATCACAAACAGTAATAACTATATTACAAATCAGAACTGCTAAACGAGTTTTTTTAATAATCACAAAATTCATACTTCTTACCTTGTAAGTACTGAACTTCCAAATGACAAAATGGATCCAAATAACTTTAATTAGGCTTATAGATCAGGTTTATAAAGTGTTCTACCTTTTATTTTACTTAATACTTTGATTCACTACAAAGAAAATTCATCCAAGTAGTCTCTTTTTAAACCCCACAGCAACATGACTGCTGTTTTCTTTGCAAGCCATGGAAGAGACTCAATTAGGAATTAAAAAGTGAAATTAACATTGAAAGTAAACTTGTAAATATCATTAATTCAAGCACTAAAGACTGTTACATTACCAGAAACAGTAAACAAAACTTTCTGTTCAAATACACAGTCACAAACCAGACACGGAATCCGTAATATTTATTAAAATTTTCAATTTTATTTAATAAGTAACACACCTGAAAAGTCCTAGGATACCATTCCGTAAAATCACCAATTACAAAAATTCAGTCAACGCAATGTGTGATCTTCAAGTCTAAGGCACCCTCCAGCGTTTGGAGAAGAAACTACAATTCCAGCAAGTGAGCAAGCATCTGAAGAAAATCAGCATGAGCAAGTCTCCTGTCAGAATAGAAGCTCCCCAAGTAATCTGCAGTAATTGTATATGAACATGCATCAGTGATATGACAAAGCCATGATGTTAGAAAAGTTGTAAAATTATTTTTTTAAGGATTTGTATTGGATTTAATGAAAGTGTTATTTGCTGTGCTAGTGGAGAGGGATCTCTAAGCACACTAATTTGAAAAATACAGGAGCATGCAAAGTATTAGAAAAGCATTTCTTACAAAATCTGGTATTGAAAAGTAATAATTCCTCACAGAATATGATCTCTGTGTTTATACGGCTTGTTTAAAACTTCTCTAAAGGAACAAACAGTTTATTTAACAGGAGATATGCCCATAGTACGCAAAACCAGATACAACATTAAAAAAATAATTTATAATTAATACCATACAAACTGGAAAGGTAACATGAATACAGCCACATCTATGGAAGCTCACTCATTTTTTGTAAAAAAATAAAGAGATTTTTTCCATTGGTATTGCGATTCATTCTCAAAGTAACAAACCCTAAGATGTTTTCAGTATTTTGCATTCTAATAGAGAAACATTTGTGCCTACAGAACAGACAAAATTGCCTTTTGAAAGCACAATGTTGTAAGTTAATGATATTAGCTAGATCCACACAAATAATCGTAAAATTACTGAAACAGAACGAAAGCTGGAAACTAAAATGTTTTCAACTGTGATTATGCTAACAAACTAACCTTTTTTGCAGAATTGAACACCTTGAGAGTGCTCATGGTTCATACTTCCATAATCAAACAAAACCTTACATACAATTTAAGTGGTAATGAGATAATATGCTTTGAAATATATGCTAAGTAAGTGCAAAATGGTTAGATCTTGATTAAGGAAAACATCTTTACGTAGAAAAGCTCTTGTTTATGTATGTGTTCAGGATTTAAAGTGTATAAATTCACTGAAGTAGTGCCTCAAGTATCTTTCCTCATTAGGGATGGATGTAAGAATGCATGCATATTTTTGAACTCCTGGGTTCACCCATATAGGTCTCCGTGCAAAACTGCTAGGATTTTCACCCTGTACAAGCAAACTAGTTACTTAGTAATTGATTCAGTTTCATAAAGTTTCAGAGACATGCCCCCAGCCTTGCCTCTTACTTATTACAAAACTTTGTCATGTTAGTTCGTTACAGTTAGAGAAGCAAAAATTGATTATTTTGTGATTTAGTAAAAGAAGTGACATTTAGCTGGTGCCGCGCTTAGCTTCAGAATTACGAGTTCTGTCATGGAAAACAGCTGATGTCACTTTTCCCCAGTACAGCTGAAGAAATCTTTTCGAAAATTGAATGAAATTATGACAATACGGACCAACAATCTTAGAATGCATACTAAAAATACTACAAATAAACATAGCCATGGTGATGCAAAAAGAGGTAGAAAACATTTCAGAAGAAACCACAAAAGATAAATATATTTACATATGTATACATGAGTATAAAAACATTAAAAAACAGCTGTCACCACCATAAAACTTATAACTGTGCTTAACTTCGCATTTTGCAAATATTTACATTCACTTCAGAAAGACCTAACAATGTGCAAAATGAAGCATTACCTTATGTATTTGTAAGGTAATACAGGTTTATAAAAATCACTCTGCTCAAATTTTGGTTCTCTTTATCAACTTGTGTTTGTTTTTATTTAGTGATGTTCCTTTTTGCAATGGCTTCTCTGATTTGACGATCAAGTTCACTCACGATATGGTCTTCATGATTATATACGCCTGTTCTCAACAGGGTATCCCTCTCTTCTATTAGACGAGAGAGATAATCATCCATGTTCTCATTTGATTTTCTAGAATTAGAAACTCTACCAGCAGAATTAGCTCTAACATCTTGCAACTGCTTTCTTTCTTCTTCTTGTTGCTTTAGCCTGATGTTGATAAAATGGAAACAATCAAAGGATGAGCTGTATTAAAAACCTCTCTATGTTCATATTAAGTCTGTAGGTTATTTATATACTTAGTAAAATAAAGAAATCTACAAAAGGCAACAAATTACCTCCTCGCTTGGGAAAAACAACCATAAGAAAAAGAAATTTTAATATAATACTTAAATTCTAACAATACATCTTCATACTTAAATTCTAACAATACCTTTTCTATATGCATATGTAACAAATACTTGCTATCAAGGCTCCCATTCTGATAATTCAAGCAGGGTTCAATGTACAAGAACTACTGCAGACAAGTTTTCAGAGGACAATATTAGGTAGATTTATAATCTTAATGTGTTCAAAATATGAACACTTTGTTTTCTTAATGCAGCAATTATCCATAGAACTGAAGGTTTAAAACAGAAAAAAGCCTGATACTGTACAACTACGACTAACATAAAAAACAGGTGCAGTGTCCTTAAGCATAGACTTTCTATACTGCAGTACTGTTACATTTTATAAATGTGAAACCTTTATCTAAGGGGCACTAAACTGTGTTCTTTCACTGAACTGACAGCCAATTATTACCTTGATTTCACAGAATCATAGTATGGTTAGAGCTGGAAAGGACCTAAAGTTCATCTAGTTCCAACACCGCTGCCAGGGGCAGGAACACCACAAACTCTAGACTACGCCACCCAAAACTCCGTCCAACCTGGCCTTGAACACTGCCAGGGATGGAGCATCTACCACTTCTTTGGGCAACCTGTTCCAGTGCCTCGCCACCCTCACAGCGAAGAACTACCTATCCTGAACTTCCCCTGTTTCAGTTTGAACCCATTACCTCTTGTCCTATCACTACAGTCCCTAATGAAGAGTCTGTCTCCAGCACTCTTGCAGCTCCCTTCAAGTACTGGAAGACTGCTACGAGATCACCACACAGCCTTCTCTTCTCCAGGCTGATCTGCCCCAGATTTCTTAGCTTGTCTTCACAAAGGAGGCGCTCCAGCCCCCTTATCATCTTCATGGTCTTTCTCTGGACTTGCTCCAACAGCTCCATGTCCTTCTTATGTTAAGGACAACAGAACTGTACATAGCACTGTAAGTGGGGTCTCACAAGAGCAGAGTAGGGGGCAGGAGCACCTCTTTGGACTTGCTAATCACACTCCTTTTGATGCAGCTTGGTATAGAGTCAGTTTCTGTGCTGCAAGCACACACTGAAGCTGGCTCATGTTCAGTTTCTCATCAACTAACATCCTAAGTCCTTCTCTGCAGCTCTGAATCTCTTCTCTGCCCAGCCTGTAGCTGTGCCTGGGATTGCTCTGACCAAGGTGTAGGACCTTGCACCTGGCTTTTGTTGAACTTCATGAAGATGGCATTGGCCAACCTCTCAAGCATGTCAAGGTCCCTCTAGATCCCATCCCCTCCTTCCAGTGTACCAGCTGAACCACACAGCTTGGTGTCATTAGCAAACTTGCTGAAGGAGCATCAATTCCACTGTTCATGTCACCAACAAATATGTTCAAGATCAGTTCCAATGCTGACCCCTGAGGGACACCACTCGTTACTGCTCTCCAATTGGACATTGAGTCATTGACCACAACTCTCTGCATGCAGCCATTCAACCAATTCCTTTTCCACCGAGTGGTCCATCCATCAAATTGATGTCTCTCCAATTTAGAGACAAGGATGTTGTGCAGGGCAGTGTCAAACGCTTTGCATAAGTCCAGGTAGGTGATGTCAGCTGCTCTGCCCCTGTCATTCATTTCTGTAGCCCCATCACAGAAGGCCATCAAATTTGGCAGGCATTACCTTCCCCTTGGTGAAGCCACACTGGCTGTCACCAATCACCTTATTGTTTTTCATGTGCTTAGAAAGCTTTCCAGGAGAATCTGCTCCAAGATTTTGCCAGGCACACAGGTCAGACTGACTGGTCTGTAGTTCCCTGGGTCTTCCATTTTCCCCTTCTTGAAAATGGGGTTATTTTCCCCTTTTTCCAGTCATCCAGAACTGCCATTTTTCAAATATGATAGACAGTGGTTTAGCAACCTGCTCTGTCATTTCCTCTAGGACCTGCGGATGGATTTCATCAGGTCCCATGGACTTTTGCACATTCAGGTTCTTAAGATGGTCTCGAACCAGATCCTTTCCTACAGTGGGCCCAAGATCTTCATTCTCACAGTCCCTGCATCTGCGTTCCAAGACTTGGGTGCTGTGGTCAGAACATTTGCCGGTGAAGACTGAGGCAAAGAAGTCATTAAGAACCTCAGCCTTCTCCAGATCAAAGGTAGCCAGTTCTCCTGATAGCTTCCATAGACAGTCCACATTATCTCTAGTCTGTCTTTTGTTTGTAACATATCTACATGGAACCCCTTCCTGTTATCTTTGACATCCCTTGCCAGACTCAGTTCTAACTGGGCCTTAGCTTTCCTGACCTGATCCCTAGCTTCTGAGCCATCTCCCATTTCAAGGCACACGGCAAGAAAAGAGAGGGGAGGGGTCAAAAAGACCAAACCAAAACAAACCCCAACAAATCCCAAACCTTACAAATGCTTTTATACCTGTTAAGTTCATTTCTGATATCCTCCAACTCTTGACGGTCTGGTTTCCCCAGCTCTTTTTCTTCTGCTGCCAAGTAGCGCAACCTCATGTGCTCCAACTCCTGTTGCTGTTTTTTAAGGTGAGCCATTGCATTTTCTTGTTCACGCTAACAGAGGGGGTGAAGACATAACTCAGTTGACTATGTGATTACATACAGAAGGGCTAATTACAGCAACACAAGCAATAATTCAGCAGTATTAAAAATGCAGGAGTTAAACAGAATCTCTTACTGCCTTATAGGCATCAAGAGCTAACACAAGCGACTACCACAATTGCAGTAAACATGTCCAGTCTGGATCAGTTAAGTCCAGTCACAGATACCTTCCCATTAAGAAACCAGCAAAAATGTTACAAACACTTTTACACACTCTGGCTTACACCAGTAAACAAAGTTTACACTTGTGGAACTGCTCAAGGTGCTTAGATTTATTCCTTTATTAATTCTTAGATTAATGCCTAAAATTGTAATTTTAAATTACAATTTCAGAAATAAAAACCAGAAAAATGCTAAATCACTGCAGGAAACTTCCATCATCAGCCCCACCAGTGCCTAGTGTCAAACCTTCAAGCCCTACTTTTTGAAATTGCAATTTGTGGTTAAAAAAATAAGCCTTGAAAACAAAACTCTGGCGAGGATTCCTTTTATATTTGTTTAGCTCTGTGTGAAACTTCAGGTAACTTATTCTGCAGATTAAATCCAATCAATTTATTAACTCTAAAAGTTTACTTGGATCTATATTTTCAAGCTCTGTGCAAACACTGTAACAAAACTAGGGTTTGAGTCCACTACCACTTCGTGACATTAAAGTGTCTTAGTAAGAAGTATGGTCCCCTCTCCACTTGTTTTCCTTCTGGTCATTTTCCTTATGACCTTGTGACAGTCTTACTCTGAATGAGACAGAAGACTGAGGTAAAATGACATTTCTTCCTGTAGTTAAAAAATAAGGCAGGAGGTTATACAAACATCCTGGATCTAGACATGTTGTGAAGTACAAGGTTACCTTTGTAATTCCGGCATTGCTTTCATCTGAAATATTTGACAGTTAATACAATCAGTTTCACATTTACTGTAGGGATAAAAAATGTATAATTTAATTTGATGTGGGAATATATTCATTATGCAGCCAATCTAATAATATTTGGAAGAGTCTAGTCAAGCAGTTCCCTGTATCTCAGTCCCCCAGCATCTTAAGCACTCCCTGCTGATGATCAGTAAGTGCTAAGAAAATCTGAATTTTACAAGGAATTGGTATGAACAAAGACTCTTAATTGTTAATGCCAGCAGGAAATAAAACAGAGAAGTACTTGACAAGAAATCATAGCATGTACGGAACTCCAAATTACTAATGCTAAATATAGTACATTTCTTATACTAAATCCAACACAGCAACCAGGCAAACTGGTAGAACTGAAGTGAGACAAGCCAGAAGGACAACTTGTTAAAGGGACACATACTAATAATATAACTAGAAGAAATCATGCCAAAAGAGTCTACAGCTGATAGATGATCAAATCATAAAATAATCACATGGGGAAGATAAGGCCATAATCCTTCCTTCCTCATCAAGAGTTCACTGCAGAAGAGCATTCCCCATTTGCGAGGCACCCTTTTTTACATAGGAGAGGTTTGAAGAACAGTCTCAGATTGAGGTAGAACAGGTATTAGAGCAGGAATTTAGAAATACATATAGCAAATATTAACAAGTCACTACAGCTGCTAATATTTATCCAAGATTTTTCTGTAATTCTAGTGAAATTCAAACGCAAAGTCACAAGAGTAACCAGGGGGGTAATCTATCACTACAGTTGGTGTTGACACCACAGAAATAATTATTTCCCCACTTTTTATTTTATTCTTTTTTTAAACAGAGGTCTTAGGAATACCCAGAAACTACCAGCAGAATTTACTTCCACAGTGGCCAAGTTGAAACCGTAACTAAACCAAAACTATCAGGATGTATGGGTACACCAGGAAGAATGAATTCAGCTTTTGTTGAAAAGTCACTTCCATCTGAAAAAAAACCCAAAATAAACCCCCCAAAACACCACACCAAAGAAACCACATACAACCAAACACAAAACTAAGGTGACACAGGGAAAATCCTCTCAGATTACTCACAGGGTTTAGAAGACCAGATAGCGTTTAATCATTTCCAAGACAGTGAGAAAGCAGAAGTAAACTCCACAAGAATGTACTCTTTGATATATTCATAAATGAGGAAGTCATTCTGGAATAAACAGTTGGCTGCCAATGCAAAATTATTCAGTGGGGTAAAGTGGATGTGAGAGTGGGACATATGAATTAGCTTGAAAAATAAAAATACACATAGAATATATTCACTGACATCTGTTTAACATGACAGCCTCTGTATGGGCTAGATTGATATTTCATATCATATTGGCTAGTTTGTTTTTTTTCCCACCCAATGAAAAGCACTAACTGAAAGTCAAAACTAGGAAATTCCCACTAGAGACACAATTCAAGTTATTAAACCAGTGGAAATTAATCACTTAAGCAATACGGCAAACATGTTACAGTCTCATAATCCCAAAATGTTTTGAAGACAGATATTTGCATCTTAAAAAATGCCACAGATCAAGCATTACTTTAACAAAGACAGAGAATGTTTGTAGTTTTTTTTAAAAATCCCAGCAAACATCATAACATTATTCTCTGGCTTCCAAGCACCTGGATAAGCAACACTATGTAGACAGTAAAGCCAAATTTCAAGTATGCAAATGGGCTATGAAGATTAATGGAATTAACTGTTTTGATAGTTGTACTTATCTTGCATTGTTTGCTTTGCTAACTGTGAATACTAAGATAAAATGCTGAGCATGATCTAGTTTTAAATAGGTTGGTATAAAACCAGTACAAATTCAGCTATAGTACAAGTAAATACATGGACCGCAAATCTGATTATCTCAAATTATCCACAATCTAGAAGCAAACTGCCTCACCTGTAGGGAAAAAAAAAAAACCAACAACCCAAACATCTAAGAGAATAAAGCCAACATCTTCCTCTTAGATATGCAAAAAAAAGAAAAAAAAATCTAAATCTTTTGCACATTTAGCTTCAATTATCTCTTATTTCTAGCCCTTCTACTTATGCTGATTTGTAGATTTGATTAGCTTCAGTCCAAAGCATTGCTGCAGATGGTAAGGAAAGGATTAATTTGTGAAAATAAAATCTTGCTCTGCAGTTCAGGTTATTTTAAACTAGGACTACTGTCATGAGCAGCAGGTGTATTAATGTAAGTCTGTCGAAATTGTGTATTAATTCTATAAGGGAATTTTTTTTTAAGGTACATTGGGCAAACATCACCTGAAAACTGAATACAGGAAAACTAACACAAAACAGAGTGGCACTTGCTGCACAGCAAGACTTTTAACATGCCTGCAGAAAAGGACATCCCTGCCTACTGGTAAAACATTATAATGAGACACATAATACACACAGATCAAATAGCTGATCACTGAATAGAAGTCTTCTAATCCAGTCCTTCAGTTTGTGTAGTGTATTACTCGGATCTATAAGGAAAGACTGAGTGTTCCTACAATTGCAGCTTCAGAGGAAAGACATAACTGTGTGCTCAGCATAAGAAGCATGACAGACTACAAGTTTCAGGACAAGTTGATAGGTTACTATTTTATTCAGATAGGTTACTCAGTGATCCAGAGGTTTCTGCTGTTTAGCCACATGCTAACAATGGCAATTTGATCACAAAAAGAGCATTTTAAACTCAAAGAAAAAGTATACATTAGAAGTACATTCTTCTGTTAACCATCAGTATAAGTCGAAAGCTCCAACAGACCAGGAAGAAGACACAATATTCCTAACACCTTCCTATTTATGAGAAGGGTTCTCATTTAGTACTTTGGTCCTTCATGCCCTCAGTGAACTAGTTAGTTTCAGAACCATAAAGATATCTGATAAAGAAACATGTTTAGTGATGTTCAGTAAAACCAAGAAAAGAACAAAAGAGAGGATGATGTAAAAGCCAAGGAGAAACAGGAAAAGCACAGCTTTCCTGAAGAACCCTTCATTTATTTCCTGATCCTTTTGATGTTTTTCTGTGAGGAAAATGTCTGTGTGAAAAAAAAAAAAAAAAATCCAAACCAAAAACCAAACCAAAACCCAAACAAACAAAAATGTATCAGTGTCACTAGTAAGCACGCTTACTGCTCAGGATAATACCTGTAGATTTTCAAGGAAGTAAGCTCGAATGTGAAGTGTTAAATTCTCCTTTTCTCTATAGAGAAAAACTCTTTTCAGTACATTTTGTTTCCAACTTAACTCTGGGTAGGACTTCCTTTCAGATAAACATGATTAGAAATTTAACTTGATTTACTAATACAACTGTGATGTAAACAGGACAAATATCTGGTATTTCCTTGTCTTGGGAGACAAGATTAATTTTAGTCCTGTAATAGTGCAGGTCAAGAATTTCTGTAGCATGCCATGACCCTGAACAGTGACGTTTAAGCTCAATAATATTAAATTTACTAATAGAAATCAACATTTTTCTGAGGCAAGATTTCCCTAGCATTCAGTTTAAGACAGTCCCACTTGGGGGTGGGGGAGAAGACATGAAAGAAAGTGAGAAGGGATTTTGCAGCTTTGTTTATGATGGATCCTGCATGTAATTTCAGTCGCACACGTCGTACTCTTATTCTCAAGTGTCTTTCCCAACATTAGTCTTTGACTCCTTTAAAAGTCTGACATAGCAATTTGCAGGGTGCGTAACAGCAAACTTGCTCCGTGTATACCATTCATAGCAGAACAACAGAAACCCATTTCCTAATAATCCATCAGTACAAGAAGATGGCAAGAATTTACAAGAGTTGTTTGATCAAAAGCGATGAATGCTAATTATGAATTAATTTGTATACAGTTTTGTTATTATATAATTGAGGGACATTAAAAAGAATGAGTTTTGTTACAATGAGAGAAGGATTTCTTACTCATCATAGTGATGAAACTGATGCCACCTTATCAGAGTACATTCAGATATTAAGTCAATTTTTCTAATCAGAGTTAAGGTATTCACTTGGCCACAAGCACCTTCTGGGCAGATTTTTGTTTGGTTGGTTTTGGGGTTTTTTTAAACCAGAGAAGGAACTGAACTCTGCTGCACAGTAGTACTTGAAATACAGCAGAGTTTACCATGCCATCTTCCAAAATGAAAAAGCAATATTAATAAAACTTCTGCACATTTACACCTAACTGCAACATCTTCATGGTATTCTGTGTATACTTAAAAAAACTAAGTAATAATTAAAGTATTTAAGTGTACCTCAGTGCACAACGTTAATACATACATACTTACATGCTTAAAATACTCAGTGAAGACTTACTAACACACTCTACATTCCCAGACAGAATATGATCCTATATTATCTCCTAAATGAGAACATTTAAGATTATTTTGAGCTCCTTACTGTTGCCAGTCAGGTTGTTTTAAGCCTCAGTGAGAACTATCATAATTTTAGAATTTTCTATTTGTAAATTTCAGTTAAGGGAACACTCGGAATCATCAGCTGTTGAACAAAATGCACCTTTGTAGGGATAAGACCCACTATAAACCTT
This sequence comes from Lathamus discolor, assembly GCF_037157495.1. NCBI lineage: Eukaryota > Metazoa > Chordata > Aves > Psittaciformes > Psittacidae > Lathamus > Lathamus discolor. The sequence continues at coordinate 46,618,593 of NC_088909.1, read as the reverse complement.
ACTTTTGCCTTACCACCTAATTACCATCAGTGACTATCCCACACCAAGGCAGCCAAAAGTATCACATGCAAATTACTCTGATAATTATTTCTGCAATATGCTCTTAGTTGACCAAAATACCTTCTCCTCCACTACTGTCTAAGCACTTCTAATTACATTATCCTTTTGCTCATTTTCTCCCCTCAGTAAAACTTATCACCAATATTCCTTTCCTTTATTAATTTGATATTTGCCACCCTCCTCTTAAATACCCATAAACAAAATAATCCAGTCCAAATAAAGCCACATACTAGTTATCATATACTTCAACGTTTTACTAATTTTCTTCATTAGTTTGCATCTCTGATGTAGTGTTTGAGATGTAGAGTAATATTTTAGGAGCTTGCATAGTGGGAACTTTTGAAGCCTATGGTACTACAGGAATACCAGCATTAAACAAAAATTAACCAATAATGAAAAAAAAATAAATTCAATTATAACTGGATCATAAAAGAATCCCTGTATGCTGCCAGGTGCTATAGTTAAGAGGCTCTTCAATCAAGGAAGCACAATCGTTATTTTGCCATAGCTGCCTATAAATCCAAAAGGGAGATGTAAACATACATACACTAGACTAAACAATGGCTAAATAGCAGCCACTATTCACTCTCCCACTCACACATACCATGCAAGTCTGTGGGAAAAACTTACGACTGAAGCTAAGGGACTCAAGTAAAGTTTTCTGAAAATAACCCAGAGCTGACAAGTCAGTAGGAGGGCCTGGATGGTTTCAAGACACAGTTTTTAACCAAGACTTGGACCTCCAAGATTTTTTGCACCCTCCCCCACCACTTTTTAAAAAAAGCCACCAAAAAAACCCAAAGATTTACGTCCTATCCTTGGCTAAATTACTTATAAATTAATCAAATTAATTACTGAGTGGATAAGCAAGACACTGGACAAGACAGAGTGAATGTCAGCCAGCCAATATGGTCTATGTTTTAAACAAATGCATCAGTGCTAGTTTTTCAGATGTTTAGGGCACTAACATTAAAAGGCTTAAAAACAGTGTTTCTCCTATAACAGTGCATAATGTATGCATGTATATTTTGAGATTTTGGTTTTCTACATTATAGCAGAGAAGTCAACTGCTGAAAATGACATTTCTCCCAGCTTTTGTTTTCTTTTGTTACACTGTTTCTTGCACTTAGGTAGTGAATTTAACAACTAAGATCCCTGTAAAGAGATATTACACAATTTTGCATAAATGGTTTCATTCCTCTTAGAAGTAATGCTCACATGCATAAAAATTAAGGAAGTCTCATTCGTATAGCAGAGATCTCCCAGCCAGGAAACTCTGAAAGAGTCTGGAAATGGTTAAGCCTACCTGGGTGATTACACAGCTAACTTTTTTATATTTTTCTCTTCCTAAACCTGAGCAGACTATAATAATACAGACTTGCAATAAGTAACAGGGAGGGAAGAAAAATAAGCTGGGTGAAGTCTATTTTCACTCAGCTATACAAACTTAGTTTAAATTCAACTAGCTTCTGTATTTTGTTAAGCACAGGTAAGCTTGATGTATGTGTGTTCTCATGTATTTTAGATCTTTTTCTGATTACCACTGGCCCTGTGTTTAGCATTCAAAATCCTGATGTGGAGAAGTTTAGAGCATTTTCTATTAATGGTCCCATACTTTCCTAAGTTATGTACTGCATATCTCATATTCTGCAAAATATAAAACCATCACAGATGTGTGCTAAGAACTAGTTCCAAAGTAAAAGGAAACTTTTTAATTAAGGAAACATTGACTTTTATGGTTGCAAATCAGAAGAGCATTTCACTGAATGCTTAGCCTGTAGATTATGCTTCTTTAATTCACAAATTGACTGTACTAGGTCACCTTTGAGTAATGGAAATCTCTGTTTAAACATTTTTTTGGCAATGGGCACAAAGCATTAGATCTCATTTCCAAGACTTACCAGCTGGGTTTTGTCATTAACATTTATTAACAATCTAAGATACGGCTTTCAACGTCTAATCCTCACTACACAAATGTTTTGTATAGTTCTCTAGAGAGCTTTGGTGTGACAAATTACTGGCACAGCTTACAGCCCTGTGGCTATTCACCAGAGGCAATGCAAAATTAACATGGTACTAATCCAATTTAAACAAGAAATTGGTCAAACAATTGCACAAATCATCTGAACTAAAGCAAATCTAGAATTCATGAAGCAACAGTTTCCAAATTTATATTTAAAACACAGTAAATGGTTTTTGATCAGCTCTGCTTCAAATTTATTTGGCTCTTTAAAGTCACTTAAATCCTTTATCAATAGGCTAAGATCAAGAACAGGAGTATAAAAACCACAAGAAACTACTTTGAAAGGGTTTGCTCTGTAGCAGAAAAGTTTTAGGTAGTGTAATTCACTGTACATGCCAACTGATTTTATGGTTCGAACTTTCAGCTAAAGGGTCACCTGAAACGTTTTAATATATTACTAAATTCAAATTGTCAGGTCTGTGGTGATGAAATTTATAATAAATAAAAACCTGATAAGCATATACACTAGTGTTACAGTGGCAAGCAACATGTTTTTCTTTTATTCTATAGGAATTTTTGAATATGGCAGTAAAAAAAATTGTCTGGGCATTTCATGGATGCAGAAAAGAAAATCTTAATCAGGACATAAGATTTATATTTTTCCTTCCACCATCTTGTCAAGCATGGATGTTTCAGAAACTGGAGATGAGAATTCATGACCCCTTTTAAGGTACGAACTATAATCCTTTAAAAAAAAACAAAACCACAAACAAACAAAACCCTAAACAACAAAAACAACAATCACAACAACAAAACCCCACACAAAATCAACAACAACAAAAGAAAAACCAAAGAAACCCTGACAAAACCCCCAAAACCCAAAACCCCAAACCAAAACAACCAACATTTCCTAAAGCAGAAGGTAGGTGTAAATACAGATTACAAAGACCTTTTCCTAAAACTTGATTTCTGAAGCTGTATGGCTGTGTCAAGGTTTGTTCATCAACTGAGATTAATGATTTACTAATTTGTTTGTCAAGGCCAAGGAAAATGCTTGCCATTCTTACACATACTGTTTAGCTAATGTTTACTACAATTCATGAAAGACAGGCAATGACAAAAAAAACTACAGGCACATGGATTCAGTGAGGATGAAGTTGCTATTCCTGGTTTGAACTGAGTATTTCAAGTTATATGTATACACATACAAAAGCTCTGTTAAAACACAGCAGCAAAAGGCGTGCCACATTAGTATGAGATCAGAATTTCCAAAAGCAGGAGGAAGTTTCACTTCCAGTTTCATTTTACACTATTCAGTAAGCCTTGAACCATTGTTTCTAAAAGCTTTTTTCTCATCTTCACTCTTTATTCATTTGACAATTAAAACGCAGAATAGTTAGGACTGTAACTGACCAAGATGGTTGGGACATGATTGCTTTTTAGCTATGACAACCTTCTTTGCAGGTCTGAGGCTTGATCTTTCCTGAGTTCAACGTCAAACTAGAATCAATTTTTCTGTTCTCATTTTTGCAGAAAAGCGTAGCTCAGAGCTTCGATTTCGCAAAGACAAACACTAATAAAATGGAAACTGCCAGGAGTTAACAGTAATTATAAGTTGCTTCAAATACCACATTTTGTGGTTGTCTCACATTACAACCTTGGTAATTAACTTGGTTGTCTCATGTGACAAAAGAAAACCTGCATACCTGTTTTAACCTTGCAAGTTCTTTCAAAGCCCTTGTCCATTGTTGTTTGTAGTGGAGCTTTGACTTCGTAGCTGACTCTAACTTTCTTTCAAGTTCAACCTAAAAGCAATTAAAATCATATCAGCTGAAGCAATAACAGCAGTAACAATCACTGAAAGATGTATATATACAAAGGGTCTGGTTTAAGAAAAGTGTTTATGTAGTGCAACATACAACATCTTCTAAAGCTGTTATACAATATAACATAAATATTATGGCACACGAACATTTTCTTGTTTAAAATATAGCCTTATTTTTATTGGATAGCTGTCTATACAAAAAGAAAAAATTAGTTTTTAGTACTAAATCTGCTGATGTAAATTTTAAGTCTCCCAATTTAGCAAAACCCCTCTTTTTTTTTTTTTTAATGTGAGATTATGAACACTAATTTAGCAGAAACATTGATGGATAAATCTTGCCTTTAAAAGGTGTGTAGTTCTTTTTCTTCCCTGCAGCTGATGGAAGATATTTGCTACATTATTTTCTTTGAAATAGATACCTGTGTAAATTGTTCTTTAAAAATCTATGCACCTGGTGTGAATCTTTGATCTTACTATCTAAACAAATCTTTAAAAAATGTTAAACACTAAAAAAAAAATAAAAATCACTGCATTTCGTGAATAAAACCAACAAAAACCCCTCATATTAAAGCAAACAAAACCAGTTATGAAGCACACAAAACAGTAACCTGAAGAATGAACCATTTTTAATTAACTCTGAGGCAGTGATATTTTCTTTTAATCAGGCAGAAATTATTCACCATTAAGTTTCTGAAAAACTTAAAGCTTAACTTTTTTTTTTTAAAGCTAACAAAAGTAGGGAATCTAAAAATATTTAAGCTAAGATTCTAAAAGGTCTATGGAGACAAATACATTCGGAATAGTTTGCCTGCATTATTAGAAGTTATTCAAGCATACAGTAACACACAGACTGTTCATATAAAAAAGTGCATTTTATGTGAAGAAGTCTGGTGCAACATTTTCCATCTTATTCAGTCAACAATTTTACTCAAACTTCACAATAATTCTGAGCATAAAAAAACTGTGGTTTTAATTAAGCAAATATCATCTACTGAAGGCTTATGACAATGATTCCATTCCACTGGTAGCTAACAACCTTTTCAGAAACACTAAAAAAAAACAATGCACATAATGGAATACCTGTCTAAATTCAGCCTCACAAGAAAATCTTCATTTTTATTTAGTTTTACAAACAGAATACTCAGAATCCCCAGCATAAATCACGATAGCAGCAATTTAAATATTTAGGTTAGGTTTTTTTCTGCCTTAACCTCTCTCTCTACTGCTTCCTGTATAGAAATAAGGTCACTGTTGGCCTTATTTGTGTCTGAATATTTAAAGTCTGAAGAAATCGTTTGAAAAAATAAACCAAAATTGACAAATTAACCAGTGTGTCATGCAAGATTTTTTTACATGGCCCATTGTGACAGTTTTAAAGACTAGAAAAATCAAAAATACCTTTTCTAAAGTGAGAAGATTAATTTCAGATTGTAGCTTAATTTCTGGTTTGCTACTTTGCTGTTCTTTGTATTGTTGGAACTCCTTCTCCAGAATTTTATGCTTATTTTCTGCTTCATTGAGCTACATTAAAGATATCAAGATATAAAACAAGTTAGCAGAAAAACCCAATCACAAAGTATTAGGTTACAGAACTTAGTTACTCATTAATCCCTCAAACAAACATCTTGTTGTCAATTATCTGATATAAAACAGACAGGGAAAGCTACACATTCACAATTAATGCTTTCTTGATGAAGGCATACAACAATAGGAAGAATTTTAAAAGAGGATCTTTGCTCAGTACCGGAAAGAAAAAAATGTCTGTCTTCATATACAGAAAATCATGATTTATAAATGCAACTGTTCACATTTCTATAACATCTTGCCAAAGAAATACAGAAAGCCTAACTACTCAGATTTACACACATCTCTTAAAGAAAGCTAGCAGTTCAGTTATCCACGATATGAAATTTTATTACTCATTCAGTTCACCACTTTTTTAGGAATGTCTGGAAGAGGAAATAACTAATACTTTGTACAGCCAAATGATTTAGAAGAAAGGATGAAGTAGAAAGACTTCAATGACTAATTACTTAATGCTATGTACCTCTGCCCTCACTGTGTACTTCCACAGTTTCATGAAGATTTTACAAAGAGAGTGGTTTGCTTTTCATCTTAAAATGTTTAACTTGATAAATGATGCCAAAACACAATAATTTTGCTAAAAAGAAATAAAGCAAATCAAATGTTTAACAGCTTTTTTTTCATTATAACATATTAAAACAGGGTATAAATGTTTTATAAGATGTTTTCTAAGAGTGGCTTACATTCTTCTGTTAAATCTTATTCAACTATGGATACCTTAAAACAGCTGATGGAAATGGAGCATTGCATCATAGAATATGGTCCCATACGCTGCCTTTGTATTTATGTTCAACTAAGTTAATTCCAGTATTTTCATAAACTGTATCCAACAACAGAATACTAAGCAAAAATGTTTCAGAGAATACATTTCTGTTTCAAAGTCTACAAGTCTACTTAGAATAATAGAATCAGAATAGTCAGGGTTGGAAAGGACCTTAAGATCATCTAGTTCCAACCCCCCTGCCATGGGCAGGGACACCTCACAGTAAACCATAAAACTCAAGGCTTCATCCAACCTGGCCTTGAACACCGCCAGGGATGGAGCATTCACAACTCCCCTGGGCAACCCATTCCAGTGTCTCAACACCCTAACAGTAAATAATTTCTTCCTTATATCCAACCTAAACTTCCCCTGTTTAACCCGTTACCCCTTGTCCTGTCACTACAGTCCCTGACGAAGAGTCCCTCCCCAGCATCCCTATAGGCCCCCTTCAGATACTGGAAGGCTGCTATGAGGTCTCCACGCAGCCTTCTCTTCTCCAGGCTGAACAGCCCCAACTTTCTCAGCCTGTCTTAATACGGGAGGTGTTCCAGTCCCCTGATCATCCTCGTGTCTCTACTCTGGACTTGTTCCAACAGTTCCATGTCTTTTTTATGTTGAGGACACCAGAACTGCACACAATACTCCAGGTGAAGTCTCACAAGAGCAGAGTAGAGGGGCAGGGTCATCTTCTTTGACCTGCTGGTCACGCTCCTTCTGATGCATCGAGGATACAGTTGGCTTTCTGGGCTGCGAGCGCACACTGCCGGCTCATGTCCATTTTCTCATGCACCAACACCCCCACGTCCTTCCCTGCAGGGCTGCTCTGAATCTCTTCTCTGCCCATCCTGTAGCTGTGCCTGGGATTGCTACGACTCAGGTGTAGGACCTCGCATTTGTCATGGTTAAACTTTGTTAAGGTTGGCATCAGCCCACCTCACAAGCATGTCAAGGTTCCTCTGGATGGCATTCCTTCCCTCCAGATTATCAGTCGAGCCACACAGCTTGGTGTCATCGGCAAACTTGATGAGGGCGCACTCAATCCCACTGTCCGTGTCAGCGACGAAGATGTTGAACAAGACTGGTCCCAATACCAACCCCTGAGGGACACTATTCATTACTGGTCTCCAGCCGGACATTGAGCCATTGACCACAACTCTTTGTGTGCGGCCATCCAGCCAGTTCTTTATCCACCGAGTGGCCCATCCATCAAATTGATATCTCTCCAATTTAGAGAGAAGGATGTCGTGTGGGACAGTGTCAAACGCTTTGCACAAGTCCAGGTAGATGACATCAACTGCTCTACTGCTGTCCATCAGTTCCGTAGCCCCATCATAGAAGGCCACCAAATTGGTCAGGCAGGATTTCCCCTTAGTGAAGCCATGCTGGCTGTCACCAAGCACCTTGTGGGTTTTCACATGCCTTAGCATGCCTTCCAGGAGAATCTACTCCAAGATTTTGCCAGGCACACAGGTCAGACTGACTGGTTCTGTAGTTCCCTGGGTCATCCATTTTCTCCTTGAAAATGGGGGTTATATTTCCCTTTTTCCAGTCGTTAGGAACTTCACCTGACTGCCATGATTTTTCAAATATGATGGACAGTGGCTTAGCAACTTCATTCGCCAGCTCCTTCAGGACCCGCGGATGGATTTCATCAGGTCCCATGGACTTACGTATGTTCAGGTTTTTAAGATGGTCTAGAACCAGATCCTCTCCTACAGTGGGCCCAAGGTCTTCATTCTCACAGTCCCTGCGTCTGCCTTCCAAGACTTGGGTGGTGCAGTCAGAGCACTTGCCAGTGAAGGCCGAGGCAAAGAAGTCATTCAGAACCTCAGCCTTCTCCAAATCCTGTGTAGCCAGTTCTCGCGAAAGCTTCCGCAGGGTGCCTACATTGTCCCTAGTCTGTTTTTTTATGCGCTACGTACCTATAGAATCCCTTCCTGTTATCCTTAACATTCCTAGCCAAGCTTAACTCTAACTGGGCCTTAGCTTTCCTAAGCTGGTCCCTAGCTTCCCATACAACATCCCTGTACTCTACCCAGGCCGCCTGTCCTTGTTTCCACCTCTTATAAGCCTCTTTTTATCTTTGAGTTTTTCTCAGCAGCTCCTTATTCATCCCAGGAGGTCTCCTGTCCCTCCTGCTGCACTTCCTTCTAGTTGGGATGCAACACTCCTGAGCCTGCAGTAGGTGACCCTTGAATATCTACCAAGAGTCTTGGGCTCCCCTGCCCTCTAAGGCGTTATCCCACGGAACCTTACTAAGCAGTAGCACATAAATATTTTGATTCTTTGGATCTCCTTACTGGGGCACTTTTTTTCTTCAAAAGTTTCACCTTTTGCATTTCTTATTCTTACAGAATTGATGTAAGAAAGATGCCTCCTAAAGAGAAATATAAAAATGTATGCCACAGCAGTTACTGTACACATATAACCACAATAGCTAGCTTCAAAAGTATATTGTTCTTTGCCATCTTTCCTTTTTTACCTATTGCTTTTTAAAGCAAACATACAGACATGATGCCAATCACAAAGACAGTAACTAATTTTTTAGCTATGAAAAATGCTGGCTTTCCCTAGAACTCCTACCATAATGTTTAGTTTCTTGTTTGGTTCTGAAAACACTCAAAAATTGTATTTCTTATGACAGCTCAGGTCCCTCTCCATTAGGGAACTGCACAAATCACACAAAGAACCTCCTCATTCAGGAAATAAGAGCAATGTTCAAGGCGGATGCCTCAAGGATCTCCTCCTGCATAGTAGAGTAGTATGTGTATTACTTCCAAATAAGTTAGACACTTAGGGAACTCTAATTCAAGCGTGAAAACTGTGTACTGACACAGCTCCTTATACTGAAGCATGAAAGAGATTCAAAATAACAGGAACAGCACAGAGGAATACAAACATGGTGATCAGCTGAAAGGAATGATCTTCATACAAAAGCAAAAAACAGTGGGATCTGTATTGGAAGAGAGACTGCACGACAGGCACCTAAGCAATCAGGAACAGTACGTAGCACAAGCACTAAATGATTCTTAAGCAATGAGCTTAAAAGGAACAAAAATAAGTTTTTAAATATACAACACATAATTAAATTTTAGAGCTCTCTGCCACAGGATGTTGCAATGCTAAAAATGGAAATACTTTTGAAAAGGGATTGCATGAGTTCATGAAGAATGCTTTCACTGACGGCTAGTAAATATGAAATGCTGCCACTGGCTGAAGGCATATGTAACTCTTGATGGTATTGTTGATATACCAAAACTCTTCTCATTGTCCAATTTCTTATTTTCTTGCCCTCTAAATGTCATCATTGCTGCAACAGACTGTTGAGCTAACTGCATCTTTGGTCTGATACAGTATGTCTGTTTTGAACAGGAAAATATAAAGTGATTGTGACTGTATTGCAACCTAGCTAAAACAAATAGGAGTCAAAAGAATGAATTTGGAAGATGACCCATAGGTGGTGGCATTTGGCCGCTTCAGCATGAAGAACTATTGGCAATATATCTTGCTTGGACTGATACAGCATTGATAGCTGCCCACAACACACTTATAATGCAGAAGTGATCCACTTATTACTTTGAAGAGGACTGCATTTTGCAGTTTGAAACTGCTCATCTCAGTTCAATGATTGATCAGTAGCATAGCCAAGACTAGCAGCTTATATATCAGCAGCATTTTTGTATTAGCTGTATTTAAATAGTTCACTGTACTGTGGTTAACATATGCTGACATGAATAGTACTAAGTTAGCATTCATGTTTAATAAAACAAAAAACAAAAAACACCCCCCCCCGAAAAAAACAAAAAACCAAACCAAAACAACCCAAAAAAACAAAACCCAACAAGAAACCCCACAAAACCCCAGCATAACTCTTCCTAATACAAAAATATGCCTTCAGCTGATACGGTTCTTCAATTACTCAAAGCTGTTTGTGGGATTATCACTCTTATATATCAGAAATGAAAAATTACCAAAGCAACTAATTAATTTACATAAACTAAGTACTTTGAAAAATATTTGTGCATTACTAAAACTTGGTTTACTTAACAACATATTTAATGTCTAATATTAAAACTGTTCAAAAAAGCCTGTACTGACTTTTAAAATTTTACAGTATGCTTTAACAGGCAAGAAAATCAGCTAGACTAGCCTCGTAGTTAATGTAAAAGCTAGTTTACAGGACAAAAGAATGTGCTCTAAAGTTCCCCAGTTTCATTAAACTACTACTTTCAGAACAGAAGATCATAACAACAACATAATTTCCACACACACCCCACCCCAACAAGAATAGAAATATTCCTTTGCAAAGGAACAATAAAACAACCTCCAAAGTCAAGCTAACCTAGATGTTTTGCTATATGCTAATTGCTAACAATTTACTAAGTTACTGAAATGTAGAACCTGAACAGCAGTATACATGTAATGTATGCTTGTAATTGCTGTTTGGTTTTCAGTGTTATAAAAAAATTATAACCACTGCATTGCAAACTAAGACTGACAGATATGGATACCAGTACACAGCTCACCAAACAGAGAAAATATTTATAACAAAGTTGCCACAAAACACTTGCCCCTAACCCATTGCTCAACTTAGTATGCTTATTTTAAAAAATGTGTATTTAAGTATGTAAATGTTGAGGCCGAAATTCAAGTGTACTTACCTGCTGCTGTAAGCGAAGCTTGTCTTCTTCCAGCTGTTTGATTTTCGACCTTTCTAGCTCAATCTGGTGTGCACAGTCTTCTCTGGCTCGCCGCACAGAATCCTGTAGCTCCTGTAGCTTTCGTTCATGCTCTGCTTGCAAGTCTTTCTTTACTGTTTGAAGCTTAAAAGTAAGATATGTTTTTATTAACCCATACCTGCATGAGCTTTATTTTAAGAGCCTTTCTTACAACTGTTACTACTATTCATGACAAAACTTGCTGTCCTTTTTAGAAATTCAGCAACAGAAGTTTCATTTATCTATATCTATTGTTTGCTATATATTCTTTTATTAGCTTTCAGTTTTACTAATGACCTGCAAATTACAATATATTCTTGCTTGACTATTGTAAAATGGAGCTACCTATATCTCTACTGTACTTTCTACACAGGCAAGTTATATATCCACCTTTCTACTACAAACTAACAAGCTAAATGTACACCTTCATTGCAGAAGTGATAAAGTCAGAACTACAACCAAGATGACTTCAGGTCAGTAAGACTGCACTATTCAAACTGAGTGTATTGAGAGAATTCCTCACTGAGCTAACCAGGAAAACAGTCCTTGACATGTTTGAACTTTCTAGAACAATGTTACTGTCCCAGGTAACTGCTAGCTGATTAGAAACCTCTCCAAAAGACCCATTTTTCAAACTGTAAAATTGCTGAATGAAGCCTACATCAGGTTGTCTAGATATTTTTGGAATCCACTGATTTTTATTACCTCTAAACCCTCAGGTCAGAATTTCGCTAAATTTAAAGCAAGTTTTGAGATGAACACATACAAAACTCAAAATATATACTTTTACTCAGACTGAACGGCATTCAGCCAAACCTAATCACCAGAATTTTTGCATAGATATTAAAGGAAATTAAGACACTATTTTACAGCAAAACTGCATCTTGAGGGGTACAAGAAACCTGAGTACTGAACACGACAAAGGCTCGACAAGCCAGTTCATGTGATGGGAGCTTTCTTAACTATGCTCACAAGCACAGGAGGGATAGATATGATCAAAAGATTGACCTGGGCTAAAGGAGGAGACGGTTTGTTGGACTGCTAAATCACAGCAATTTACTAGTAGAACTGTAAGTTTGTTATCAAGTACAAAACCAGACAGTTTTATTTTCTTTCTTTCTTTCTCTTTTCATACAACTAGTTTCCCTGGGTACTTGCACCCCATTTCCACATTTTGGGGAAGTTCAGCGAGATCTAGAAACAATGGTAGCTATTGGATTCTCCCACATCTTCTTTGGCCCTTCACTACAAAAAAAGTAGTATAAAATAGGAACTCTATCAAACTGCTGGGTAATAAAACCTGGGCAATGTTAGTTTCTCCCAGGTTTCCTTGTCACCTTCTATTTCAATGGCTAACCTAGCAAAAACTGTTTGAAGTAAAGAACTCTTGTACACATGTACAATGTTCACCTGACAGTACTAACCTTAAAATTGAGATATGGTAACATTATGTAAGTGTCTCCACTGACACTCTAGATCTGTTAAGAAGAGAAAATTTACAGTTCTATAATTCTAGCAACCCATTTAAATTCACTGAATTTCCATTTCAATAAAAAAAGTACAGTTGCAATAAAACTTGGCTTAAATTACTAGTGCTCCTAGGTGTATTGGTATGAATGTGTCTATTTCAGTTCTACACAGGTCACAACTGTCAATATGAAAATTCAACAAAACTCTCAGAAATAGCTCATGAAAATGCATTTTTTAAAACAACAAAACACTTTTTACCTCTGATTCAGCACTAAAAAGCTGCCGTTCTCGCTTATCTAGATCTCTCAAGGTTTTCTGAAGTTGCTCTTCCAAACCAGTATATTCTGCTACCTAAAGGAAAATAAAAAAACAAAAAAACAAAAAAACAAACAAACAAAAAAAACCCAAAAAACAAACAAACATTTTTTCCTTGTGATATAAATAATGGTTTTGGCAGGCAAATATTTACTCTTGCTACAGTATAAAATACTGACAATTTGTTTACAGATTTACATGGCTTTTAATGAAGAAATCACAATGGAGAGCCTTTATACAATAAAGGTTAACTAGTTTCCATGCACAGCTGAGTTTAGAAGTGCTTTTTGACCGCACAAGTGAAAGGCAAAGTTAAAAAGCCCCCAGTGAAAGCAAGCTAACTTAAAGGCCTAAAAGGACAAGTATGATTAAAGGCTACTTGCAATTTTTTGCACTGCTGTTGACTAGATGCAAGCATACCAGCACGTGTGAAGAGTAACCACAGACCCTTTGTTCTATGTTATAGTTACAGAGCATCTTGTTAAATTTTATAGCAATGAGATATTTATGAGACATTCAGCAAGTATGAGTTTCCTTACCTTCTTCTTCACTAATGCTTCTCTCTCTCTCTCTCTTTTCTTCCATTCTTCTGCAAGTACTTGCATATGGACCATTTCCTTCTTTTTAAGCTAAAAAAAAAAAAAAAAAAAAAAAGGGATAACAAAACCCCCAAATCAGAAAACCAAATCAGAACTGTTGGATGTGCAACTTTAAAGGAAAGAGTACTAGCAGAAATAAGCCTTGAAGCAAAACAATTAAAAACAAAGTTTTGTACACTTACTTATGTAACAAGGTATGATTTTGATAGTGAAAGACATAGCTTACCTTTAAGTTAAAAATATCTTACCTTTAAGTAAAAATCCCAAGTTCAAGAAAAATACCCTAAAAAACTAGACAATAGATTCTGACTATCTTTTAAGAAGAAGCATGTGCCTCTAAAAACACCTAGAGTGATTTCAGGAATAGAAACGCAGCAATGGATTTAGAGTGAGAATAAAGAAATGCAGTGTTAATATTTAACACCAATAATTTGAATCTAGAGTATCTACTGTAATTCATAAGGAGTAAGGGGAAATTGCAAAAGGTGTTCTGCATTTTACTGCCTAGTACCTACTTCAGTCACTTATACAGAAGAGAATTAACCTTCTGCATTAAAAGCATGGAACCTCCTTGTGTACATATGAAGTTTTAACATTCTTATTTGAAACAGTGGCAAAGTTTAAAAAATATTCCTCTCATCAATTCTGTTAAAGCTTCTCTGGCAGTCATGCAGTTTAGGAAATAAAGAATAAAAACCTGATTTTCAAAAATGTCCTCTTGCATTTCCTTCCACATTTCCAACTCTAGTGCAGCTTTGTATTCAAGAGTTTCTCGAGGTTCTGGAGGATTTTCTTGGGCACAACGAGGCTGCATGTGAGGGACATGCCATTGCTGACCAGCACCTACAGTACACTGATACAGTAACATTAGATTTTTAACTGGAAACCCAACTTCTCAAAGAAGCATTCAAGGGGGAAAAAAGATTTATGTAAAATTTACTTGAGAAGAATCTGACACCAGAACTTCTTGCATTTTCACAAGCCCATGGTCTTCCAAAGTGATAGCATATGAAAGGTCTGCTATTCTGCTGCCTGACCTATAAATAGCATTACAGTGTTAATAAAAACTGTCTTTAAAATACAGAAAATGAATTACAACACACAAACCCAAAAAGCTGAAGTGCTAAAAGGTTCCATGTAAGCTCTAAATGTTTGCCTATGTGACAGCACAAAAATGCTCTCCCATGTATATTGTTTTAATTCAGGGACTGACATACATCTTCAGTAAGCTTTCTGACTTCAACAGATAACTTCTCATTGGAAACCTATTTAACTAACAGCTTACTATAACTGCTGATTATGTTGATGTCGATTATGTTGACTAAATACAGGTATTGAGCTGACTTTGTTCAAGACACTCAATGAATTCTTAAAATGTTATCGGTAACCTTCTACTATCCACAGTATAAGTCATTTAGCATATTATGTGTGGCAAGCCATCCTCAGACTTACTAAAAAGCTCATTTCTGAAAGCTTCAGCACACAGGACTGACAACTTTGAATACACTTATAGGTTAAGTACTACCTGCTCCTGTACAGTGAAAAAATGTCTAGATAACAGGTATTTTTAGTAAATTAATTTCAAATTAGTCACAGTTTCTGCTTAAGTAGAACAGTTTGTCTCTGGCTGCCTCATCTCTACTCACTGACAAAATGCAGTAACCAAAGGTATTTTTCTGCACAGAATTATATTAAGAGAAGAAATACACACAAATCATGTAACTGAAAGTTATCACTAGTCTAACATGAAAGTGGACGGCAGTGCAGACCTGTACTTGGTCAGAAACAAAACTATCATTTCAGTTATAACCACACAGTGATGCAAAGGCAATTACACAGCCACCTAAATCGCAGAAGCTGAAGCATTACTTATCAAGCAATTTGCGACAAGGCTGCAGGAATTAACCATGGCTGTAGTTTTCATACAAATTCTCTTCCAGAAAATACAGAAAAACAATACTAAAATATTTTTACAGAAGTGTAGTCCTCTACACAGCTATTTGCAAGGGAAAAAACCCACCAGAAACATTTTTATTTCATGTAATTTAACAAAAAATACTGTATCAGATTCTTAAAACTGTCACTGTTTAAAAAAGGAAAGAAGATTCAACTCAGTGGACCTGAGAAATCTGAGTAATAGAGTCAGTTTAACATATCAGTATAAAAAGAACAATACACCAACAAGCGCAAAGCTAGCAGCGCAGCAGCACACCAAAATGCAGAGACCTGATGACATTCTGAGAATGCCATCTAGTGGTTATTAAGTTTTGTGCAAAACCAGATTTCATTTCAGCAACCTTCTTCGTGTAGTGTAAGCCTTCATGTACAGTGAGATCATAAAGTAACTCTTCACAGAATCAGGCCATGCTGGTTTTCACACAGAAAAGTTAAAACAAAATCAGATATCAATTTTTTACCAATTGGGTGGGAGATGGTATATCAGTCTCTATGTCAGTAACCTGAAGTTTCCCGAGCATCAAATATATTTAATTATCTGGAGGATTAGAGGTTTAAACCCGACCTCAGTCTTAATAGCAATTACATTAATTTCTAAAGGCATAATTAAGTTCCATTATCACACAGAAAAAGATTAGGTTTAGACACTGAATACTAGCACACTTCACATTTCCAATAAGGACACGGGACAGAAATAACTATCAATACGTTTCTTCAGATACATAAAAAGGATCGACACTCCTCTAGGTAAATGAACATTTATCTTCAGATAAAACATTAACAAATAGCATTACTCCTTCTGACATACACAGGCTCAAGCCCCTGCTACTATCACAGAGTATAACTTTGAAACCGAAAACCTCTTCTACTCTATGAATATACTTGCTCTTCTAACTTTCACTGAAGTCAGTAGCATCAGTAGCATCTAAAAGCATACTATGGATAATTAGTCTTAACTATTTTCTGGGATATCAGCAGTGTTTTGCAATTGTTAAGTATTTAATTTCCTCAGGAAGGTGCCTCAATAACATTTTTTCCAGCTATTTTTTTTAATCTGTAAATCTGACAGAAGATCATGATTATATAAAGGTCTATTATGATGACTGTGGTAGTGGTTTGGGGTAGCACAATATGCCTGGGGCAATTTAACTTTCAATCACTTGGACGCCTGTTCCCACCCTGCAGCCTATATTGCAGTTTGCCCATATTCAAGTAAACACTAAGCAAACAATTCTCCAAGACTTGCTACAGAGTAAGTAGGGTTTCTTAAATAGTTATACCCTTGTGCTGCTGTGACACTGACTGTTTCATTGTAAGTCTGACGCCAGCACTGTTCACCATTACCACCCAAGAACCGGGTTTTTTCTGAAGCCAAAACATTTGAAAGCTGAAGTCTCGCCATCCCTAGAAGTAAGTCTTTAGCTGTTTTATCCTTGTGCCACAACTCGACCAACAGTGGTAATCTGAAACACAGGAATGATTCTTAGTGTCAGGCATCAACGCAAAAGAGGAAACATTCCTATTAACTTGGGAAAAAGACCTCATGTTCTAAAAGTAACTTAACCAAATCAGTGATGGTCCAGTTGCCAAAAAAAAAAGATAGATTTATTGCCCCTCATTTAGAAGAAAAAATTACTGACTTTATCTTCTTTATCACTTACTTTCATCAGCTTATTATTTCCTTTTCCAATTATTAGAAGAGACTGATACAGTGAAAGTGACTGGCTGAATAATCTTACCAGATCTAGATCATCTTCATTTATAAATATATTTTAGTCACTGCCACTCAGAATACATCTCTTCCACCTCTTCTTTCAAAATACCACTAATTCGATGATTCTTTATTCTACATCCTAATCAGCTATCAAAAGCTAGTAGGAATACTGGGAAAATGGTACCACAGCCCTCAACACTGTACTCAGCTTCCTGGGTACCTGCTGTATTTTCAGGAACATTGGATATTCATCATGTATTAAAAACAAAATTAAAAAAAGCTTACCTATTCTATTTGAAGCAAAACTTTGTTAAAACTACACTATTAGCGTTTAATTTAACACCTTACTGCACTGTTTTTTGTAAGCAATGATCCCTGCATAAGTACTCACGAGATAAATGCAAGAATTTTAGCCCCTGACTTTAAGTGTAAGTAATTGAGAAACTGGAAGAGCAACATATTAAAATATTCAACTGTGTTAGCACTTGGATTCCTTACTAAAGTCCCAAATTTATGATCCTAAGTGAAACACTTGAACATGAATGTATTTACAACAAAAAGATAGGATAAGCATGATTAAGACAAAAAGAAACTAAGTTATCACCTCAGGAATGTATCTTGAAGCTGATGAGGTATAGTTGCAAAATCAAAAGCACAGTAGGATTGTGGAAGAAAGACTTCCATGTTTTTTCTAACTTCTACAGGTGGGCTTGTCATAATAGGCGCTGCACTGCCAAAAAATGGGTATGAGTACCTGATAAAAACAATAACAAAAACAATTAAATAATAATTTACAATTTTTTTAATACCTTCCACAACAAGAAAACCAGTTTAGACATTTTAGTAAAGCTCAACTTGTACAAAAGTTAGCAAAATTTACACAAATTTGTAACAACAAAATTTGGTTTTCAAATATTCACCTTTTCATTTACTTCAGCACTGATCCACCTTCGTCTATATTAATTGTTATTTTGACAAAAAAAAAGAGCTTTAATAACCTGTATGTTCACAACCATGTGACTTAATCTACTAAAATTCTGCAATTATTATATAAAATGAGCAGAGAAAAATAAGAAAGGAATATTATTTTCAGGTGTAGATTGCTACTTAAAACATCTGCAACTGTTTACAGCTAAGACTGGTTTAATACGCAATAACTGATAACGGAGTATACACTCAGTTTCAGAACCATTTGAAAATTTCAGTAACATTTGAGGAATTAAGGTTTTAATTCTCAGTTTAAATCTCTGAGGAAAGTAAAATCATTTTACAAATATTATTTACAATATAGCCTGAAACTATTCTACTGGCACTATTTAGTCTATGATAACTATTATGATAAAAGGGGAGGCCAGGAACCTCTCAAACTTCACTTTTCTCAAATTGATCATGCCAGCTGTCAGCAAAGTTACTAAAAAAATAAATGCTGCATCAAACGCTGCCACCTAGAAAATTCCACACTTCAACTGTTTGTGCAGAACTGTTTAAAGAGCTAGTTTAGACCTGAATGAAATAATGCTCCCAATATCCTGCAAAAATGTGGCTATTTACCCTGCCAACTTTTCTTGACATTTACACATTTGGATGTTTCTCCTCTTTAGTTTCCTGCCATGTTCACCACTGACTGTAAAAATTAAAGTACATGAAACAGTAGAATTTATTTGCTGTCACTCTTCTGAAACAAATTATTTTAATGTTATGTGACAAAATTCCACCCATTGTATGTAGTTTTACATATACTATTTAATAATATAGCCTATGCATAAAACCACTAACGATGTTTTTAACCATTCAGATGTTTTAAAATAGTACAATCCAACCTCACCATTTCACCCCAATTCAAACAAAACTTCAAGAATCATAAACCTGAACAGATTTCCCGATAAACAGTTAAAACTGTATTGAACCAAACTCTTGTCAGAACAACAGATGCAAAGCATATATAGATGCATAGCCAGAAATTCAACACTGTCAAACCAAATTACCACTTATAGATATGCTTCATCATGTGCACCAAAAGGGTCCAAATGGAAACTAGAAGGCAAACCGTAAAAACTACTATGAGCCACTGAATTCACAGATGGCACCAATACACTAATATTCCATGAGTAGGAATTTTTTTATTTTTAAGCTATAAAACCATACCTATATCTACAAACTCCTTAAATTCTATGAACAACCTAAGATTTAGGTTGTTCTTAGAGTTGGTAAAAGGAAGTTTCTATCTTTTCTAGTAATGTTAATAAACCAACCAAACCCCACCTGCATACAGATACTGGGTTCAATACCCTTACTTTTAATTGGTCCTTCATCTTTTTAGTTCTTATTTGTCCAACTTTGCACCCACCTTCCAGCTAACATCTGCTTATTCTCCAAAAGTGCTCCCATATTTTTATTTCATGTTGACATCAGTAACAAATTAGTCTCTCTAAGCATTTGTTCAAAACTAGCACTGGTAGTTTTCTACTTTGCTTCAGTCACAAACCTCCTGTATCCAAAAAGCTTGTCTTTTTTGTAACCCCACAAATGAATGTAACAAAGATGCTACTTCTTGCTACTAAGATTTGCTTCTTCTAGGCAAAGACTATCAAAACCCCCCAATACTACATCTCAGAATGATAACGCATTTATTTCACTGGTTCTTCACTTTAAGATTAGAATGTTCTTCCTTTAGAATCACTGTCACACACAAACCAGGTGATCTGTCTCTTACTTCAAGGAGTTCTTGGTGGAGTTATGGAAACCTATTGAAATTACTCTTTCACCCGCCTGGAAAGGCAGCCAGAACGTAAAGAGACAACTAATTATTTTTTCCTCTAAGGACTGATTGATGATCTGTATTGTCTGAGCTCAGATATTCAAGTGAGATTTAATGCAAACTACAGTGCAGGTGAAGTGTTACACACTATCTTTAATGCCGTAATACTCAGAAGTTTAGTGATAAGTCAGATGACCATTCCAATGAATTTGTTACTGAAAATCAGCTACCTAAAGGTGAAAGGCATCAGGCAGCATACTCAAGCAATCATTTGGATTATGAAGGCTTTGTATTGAAAAATAAAGATAAAAAGAATAACATCAACAAAAATAAATCATACCTTAAAATGCAATTTATTGGAAAACCAACTTCCAGACCACGTATACTTCGCAGATCTATTGAAAAGCAAAAATGGTGAGAGGCTGCTGGAATAACAATTTTCTGTGCTGAAGGCTCAGAAGAACTGGATGCACCCACAGGGATAGGCTGAGATGCAGCTACTGGACCATTATCAGCTGAAAACACAGAGGAGAATTTGTGTGTATTTTTAATTATTTCTTCTGACCAAAATAACAAAATATATTAAAGCTAGGTCTCACATTTTAAATGCAAGTACAGACGGGTTGCTTTTCCAACAGATTTCAATTCTTTGCAGTATAAGCTAATACTATGAAAAATAGCCACTCTGTAAGTTACTGCTTTCAAATGAAAAAACAAACCAAAAACCAAACCAAAACCCCAATATATTTTAAATCTTCTGAAAAGATTCCATAGTATTTTTTCTTGCTTTAATTTTTAAAGCTATGTAGGTCTATCTCACTGAAGTTTAGAGTAATATCCAACACATTAAATTCTTCTGGATGCTACAAGATTATGGTTTTCAACATTTTACATAATTGCTCCTAGCTAACTTAGGGCTTGCAGAAGAAGTGGGCTTATAAAAAAGTCATTTGTTTTAACTTAGTTTGTTTTGGATTAATTAACCTCTTTAGTTTAGGACTGAAAAAGACAGAGAATTAGGTCAATTAGCAGTGTTCATGTAAGGCAGAATCAACTGTGGCTCCCAAGCTGAGGTTTAACTACTGAAATAAACTACAGTGTTCGAGCTTGGTCTGTAAACCATATCTCTTTATGCCCTTTGACAAGAACCCACCCTCAGTGACATCTATTTCATAATTTAGGAAGTAGAAGCCATGGTTAGTGACTGTCCAATTGCATCCAGGCTTCTCAAGTCCTTACAGTGGCACCTGATACTGCTTTCAAAGGGTAAAAGGCCAAACTGCAAGTTTTACAAAGAATCACCACAGGTATCCTCCAAAAATGTTTCAATTAGCAAAGCAGAGAAAGAAAGGAAAAACGTGTTAGAGCTCAGTTGCCTTTTGTAAAGTGCTAGCTGTTCTAAGAGTCTTTCTTCATAATTACTTAAAATGTTTCAATTTTTGCCATTTTAAAAGAAATACATCATTCCTAGCATTGACTTTATTTTTTCCCTGCATGTTTATTTGCATTAGCAGTAACAATACAAATAAGGAAAATGCAATAACACTTCAACATCAGCTACTTAGCACAACATAAGAATAAAATAATTTTCAGTGATTCAGGTAGTGCCACTAAAGTGCTTGGCATAATGATATGGCTGAACAGGAGTTCAAGGCTGCCATATGACAACATACATAGGCTGCATAAAAAAATGCATTTAACTTGCTGCTATATTAAAATTTCCTTCTATGTACTAAATGCAATAGAATTTGCATTACTGGGATTTTGCAGATCTGACAATAGAGGTGACTTTGGTCTGTTCTGTGATTTGAAAACTGGAAGCTCTTCAGTACACTGTTTGTTAACCACTTGACAGGACTCAGCCACCAGCCCTGAAAGATAAATGTGAAATTACATGTTTTACACCTTACCAAAATAGTCATAAAACGATTGCTATTCATAAAAGAGCACAATACTGTATTTCTTAACTGCAAATTCAAACTAGCTGCTGGGTTCACAATACTTTTTCCTTGACACATTCATGTAAATTTTTGCTTAGGTAAGTTAGGATTAAAAGAAAATTTGGCTTAATCAGCAGACAAACCCTGAGAGCACGCTCTGGGACACAGATTTTCCTCTACAGAACTCGGTGTCCTTAGGATCAATCTCAAAAAACCCACAACCCAACAGTAATACAAGTATGATTAGAAAAACAGTAATTTGGCTTTATTCATAAACCATCTCTTAAGATGCACATTCAGTAATGTTAAGCAAACTAACATTCTTTCTTATGAGCTTTACTCTATCATGAGAGCATTCTTTCTACTGATCCTTCCTGACACCCCCCCAGACCAGTCCTCAAATCAAAAACAAAAGGAAGGAAGCCTTAAGAAGGCTATGTGGGATACCAAGTCCATACAAAAGGATAATGCAAAAACACACAAAAACCTCAGTTGCTTGGTTGTGTCCAAGAACCTGTGCAGTATGAATGTTTGTTTTCACAACTGTCCACATAATAAATTCCTTAGAAATCTTAAAAATACCGCATTCCCCCTGCCCTTCTACTTATTAAATGTGAACATTAGACTATTTCATCTCCTCATGAAAGTCAGTTTCTTAATGAGTATTGTACTGAACCTTCCCATTCTCAAATTCAGGGAATTCCAAGCATTTATGTCATTTTTCATGCTGATAACCATCGACACCACTGATCACCTACATACCACTCAATCTCCAATCTGGCTCTTCCAAATGTTTTCAAAAACTGCCATATTCAAATTACAACATTTATTTCCCTCCTGTTTGGTTGGTTGTTTTTGGTTTTTTTTTTTGATTTTTTTTTAATTTTTTAAGGCAAGTGGTTCTTATACCCCTGAAATTTATCACCACAGAAGCACAGTACATGATCCAAGACCACACTTGACAACTGGGCAAAAAAGAAAAAGTTATGTACTACATACCTTTTTTCTTTACTTTCATGCCTTTTTCAAACTTAAGACTTTCTACTTCACTTTCTGTTACTTCATCTTGTGTTGAAGAAGAGTGGCTAACCTGAGATGGGGCATTCTGGGATTTCTGCTGCAGGCCCCCTGTTTTCCCTTTAACAGCTGAAAGTACTTTCTCCTGTGGCTGATTAGGTCCAGTTGGAGCATTTAAGGGAATCACAGGCTGAATGAAGTAATATAGTTTTCTTACTGATCATGGCTGGCACTGAAAAATTCCATCTACAATATTTTTATAGTTTGAGATTATTTTCCTGACACAGAAAAATGAAACAATGGAAGGAATATTCATATAAAGCAACTTATTTTTTCAGGTTCTTTTACATACTTAACCGTCAAATATGACTTTAAATGTCAACGATATTTTCTTAAACATGAAAATGTACAACACTGTCTAAACAAAAAATACATAAGCTATACCTGGGCACTCAAGCTCTCCCTTTGCAGAATTATGGATACCCCAACAGTAGGAGCCATATCCAAAGGCAACTGTGGCAGTTTCTGTTTAGCTCTATTTGGTGGAACAAGGACAAATGCTCCTTCTACTGTCACAGGATGTTTATCGATCTCCGCATTTCCCTTCTTCAGTAATCCAGACAGGGGTATTTCAGTGTTTCCAAGAGACTGGTCCCCGCAGCAAAGATGGATCTGCATACATACAAAGGTGTTTGAATGTAACTGCATGTCCCTTTCCCCTTGAACTGTCTGCTCATCCTCTACTAAAAGGTAGCAAAAGCGCAACATGTAAATGAGTATCCCTAGTCCAGTCCCTGTATGTTGAGAACAAGTGTTTTGAGAAGTGCCGGAACAGGTATGAGATTTCAGTACTGAGAAGGTACGAACTGCCTAGTACTAGCACAGTAGCAGATCGCAGCATTGCTCTTCTAAGGGCCTGTCATACCATCCTTTGTGGAAAAAGAATTAAGTAGTCTGTGGCTTCTAAACACAGCAGATTCTTGTCCCTGAAACAGTGACATTCAAGATGCATGACTGCAAAGCTCAGCCTTTGTGTATATATTTAGACACCACCTAAAGAGCAAGGATTTTGAATAACTGCCTAGTAAGAAGCATTATTCCTTTTCAAAACTTGAGTCAACTCTTTCTTCCTTCCATGAATTCGTATTTACACACGTAAGTAGAAGATAATCTTCAAAAAACCCCACAATCTAAGGTATTTTCCTCAGTGAAAGTTACTCTTTGAAACCTACATATCAGTTCTGTTTTAGCAGATGAGAACACTAATCTCATCCTTAATATTGATAACACTTGATGAAGACTTTAATGCTAAAAAATGTCAGCTGCCAATATACATACCTAGGTGCGTATACACATGTACACATATACTACATATAACCACCTCCCCGCCCCGAGTCTGGCAGCTAGAACGTGATACAAAAAGTCTTCATTTTCAGAAAAAATATATTAAATATTAAGGATCAGAATACCATGCTCTGTTCCTATATCCTAAATTTTAAATAGCTGGGCGAGAAGCTGGGGAAAGAAAATTGTAAATCAAGATGTAGATCTGACCTCATGACAACTTGTTTAATAAGTCATTCTTTAATATGATGAAAACACACAGTTCTCTGTGTGTGTATGTTATATTAAATACTTTCTTTCAAGACCATAGACTAAGTTTAAATTCCAAACACATCAGTCCATGTTTCTTCCAAAAACTGTAATTAGAAAAATATTTAAAGTTGAGGTAAAAAAACCCCAGAACAACCTGAAACAAGATTTAAACAGGAATATTCTTAAACTTGGATAATAAACTAGAATAGTCTGTACAAGTTTAAAGAAAAATAACTTTAAAGGGGTCCAGATCCAAGACTTACTTTGTATAACACTGTCTTACTTACCAGCTATGTTATTAGAAACTGTACTACTCTCAATCAGATAATCTCATTTTGTAATGAGTTAAGTTTGAGCCAGACACAGATTGCCATAAACACTCTCTATACTCTCTCAGAATAATTTAGATTGTAAAATACTCTTAAGATCAATGAGTACAACTGTAAATCTAATACTGCCAACTCCACCACTAAACCATGTCCCCCATTTAAAGGCATAACTAAAGATAAGCAGCATCCTGTAACAGCCCAAATATGGCTGTGGTGTATTTAAAAATAGTATTTGGTTAATGAGTGAGGAAAAAAAGCCAGACCTCCCTTGATATTCACAAAGGGTGCTGAAGACACAGTGATTTTAGAGCTTAAAAAAAGTGACCTGAGCAACTGGTACGGGTGAGGTTATCACAGGCAGTACAAAGCAGGACTGTGGGTTGCAGGTGGTCTGATTGCAGAACAAGTCCCAGAGCTTCATGCTCTTGAGAACGTCACATTAACACTTTCGGAATATCATGTTTCAGCAATACGTTTTATCATGTCGTGTAACCCAGCTTAGTATAGCAGCTGTGCTGAAGACACAGCACTCCATATAGGTGCTGCTAGGGTTTCCCTCATACCAGCAAGGGAATCAACTTATATTTGAGCAAAAATACCGCAATACAATCTAGTTCTGGAAAGAGAAATGTTTTCTTGTTCCAGCCTGAGCCATATTGTATTTTCATTATTTTCATTCCCATTTGAGAATGAAACAGCTTACCTGCAATTTTGACTGTGCACAAAGATAAACTTGAAGGACATCAACAGTACTACGTATTCGAACTGAGGCTCTTTCTGGCTCAAAGTTTGGATTAATTAAATCAGTGAAAGGTTCATTTGTGACATCATTTCCCAGTAACGAATAGTAGAAAAAAAACTCAGGCTGTCGTTCTGGAAGCTTCATAGTAGCAGGAACTAACTAAAAAAAGATGCAGAAAAGGAGATACCATGTTCATTAAAGTGCAGCTACAGTAATCCTTAAGTATTAGCTTGGAAATTAAAGAGCTGAAAGTGATCTCAACCTACCAAGTAGTTGAACTAAATCCTAGTTTGCACTACACACACAAAATGAAAACTTCAATATTAATAATCAAACTGAAGAGGAAAACTATCTTACTGTACAAGTATACCAGTAACTTGCAAAATGCCCCACTTTGAACTACCTTTAAGATTTATCAGCACCAAGGGCTGTACCTGACATATATTCAATAATGGCAAGTACTGCACAAATATTCAGAAATCAGCAGTGCCTCCACAATATCTTTATAGTATAAATAAACAATGCAGATTAGATACTGAGTTATGTAATAGCTTATGTGATTGAATAAAAGACTGGAAGAGCCAGAAACAGCTACTTCATCCTGTAACCACTGCACCTGTGAATTCAGTGCCTAGAAAGGAACAAGCTACCCCAGATTGATCACAATAAATTTACTTCACAAGGCCCTGTAATTCTGCCATGGAAAAATATTTTCTATGTAAAAATATGACAAGACTGAGGGGAGATTTTCATATACTGTAAGTTACAGATCAATTAAAATCGCACCGGCTTGGAGTCACGACTTTCACAGTAATTTGGGTATATCTATATTTTTAAATCAGACAATGTGTAGCAG
Source organism: Lathamus discolor (assembly GCF_037157495.1). Lineage (NCBI taxonomy): Eukaryota > Metazoa > Chordata > Aves > Psittaciformes > Psittacidae > Lathamus > Lathamus discolor. The sequence goes on along the minus strand of NC_088909.1, from coordinate 46,592,388 downwards.
TGTGGTACAGTCCAGCATGAACACAGCAGCTGAAGCCTAAAGCTGAAATAATCGCATCAGCATGGCCCTTAATTTTACCTAGTAAGTCCTTAGGCAACATATAAGCTCTACTGTTTCATATATCTTATGGATCTGAAAGGTACATTGTTTTCTTTGAACTTCAGCACATGTGGACACCACACTGAAGACTGATATTATCCATAAGCATACTTTTAATACTTTATTGTAATATAAATGTATGCATTTCATTGAAGTTCATAATTTAAAGAAAATGCCATTTTAGTGCTCCAAAAGCATTCTTATCTTTTATCTGTAATTTCACATGCACTACATAAAAGTTTAAAAATCCAAACTCATGTATATTAATTCAATATGGGACAAAGCTACTTAATACAGGCAACTTAAAATATAAAAATTCTAACTAGAAATAAAGCATGTCAGGGCAAAAATACCAGCATGAGATAGTACTTCTTAAAAACTATGAAACAAAAGCAATGAAATAAACCTGTTCCAACTGTGTGGCAAACACGATGGTCACAGACAAGACAAAGTAGTCTCTGCAATATTCCGCTGGTCCAATTTGATGACAACCCTCTTCTTCATTCAAGACTGGTACAATACTTTTAGGGTCTAGTCCAGAAAGAAGGGCAGATACTAAGAGAGAAGAAATAAATTAAGTAACTTGCTGCAGGAATCTTACCTATCATTTTATTTTCAGATATTGTACGTGTGAAAAAAAAAATTACAAATAGAAGGTCTTCCTGACGCTTCCAAGGCATTTCAACACAAAGAAGTCCCTAAGTATACAGAAGTACAGCTATAAAAAAAAGAAAAAAAAATTTCTATTCGGTGAGCGCAGATGTTATTTCAAACACAGAATGCCCCTGCATATTTTTATTTACTGTTCCAGTGAGTAACATTACAGTGACTATTTCACTGCATTAGAGTCTACCATGCTGTTTCTTTATTTTACTCATGAAAGGGAATGAAGTAACTGCATAAGGCAACCTGTTCAGTTGTTGAAAGTATGTCTCATTCCACACACCTGTAGAAAGTTTAATTTAAAGATTTTCCAGCTCAAGACTTCAGTGCATAAAACACTGACTGTATTCTGGTCAACCAGTTTATAGTGCTAGTAATTCAATACATTCAAGGCATCTCAGATGACACCAAACAGCAATAATCACACAGCACTTTTGACAGTTAACCTAAAGGCTCCATTTCAAACACTAGAAATTTTCAACTACTTAGGTCAGTGAAGCAAAAAAATAAAAGAAAATAATTAAAAATACAAAGGAAAATGTCTCCTTAAATATCTGCGTACACTAGGACTGGGTAGTCTAGCTTTGCCACACCCAATGCTTGTAACATTAACTTTAAGCCTGTGAAAAATCTGCACATCAGTTTTCCTCCAATACCTAAATATGGCATTAAATAATCTTGAGATGGCAAAATAAACAGAAAAGCTGGCAAACTTCTTTGAATCAATTATTCCACAGAAAGCACGAGGTAGAAGACAGTGCTGGATGAAAGCATATGGGATTTCTTCTATGTTCTGCCAGTGTCATGAGGAGAGATTGTGAGCAGAAAGATAATAAGGGAAGTGCAGATTAACACATCATTCAATAATAGTTCCTTGCTCTTTTATAACGTTTATAGTATGCAAAATTCCCTGTGCTTTGATGTGACCCTGAAAGGAGGAAGTAAGCTAAGTAAGGGAGTTTTTTTACAAAACCAGATATCATGATAAGCAGATGATGAATTTAGCACTAGGAAAAAATCACCCTCAAGGCAAGAACACAAAATAAGTAGTAGAAAATCCACTAGTTGCATCAGAGGCTCAAGCCTTTAGAAGTTATATAGATAGGCTTTTTGGGCTGGGGATAAGGGGGAGATAAATCTGGTTTTAGTTGGTGGCTTTTTTATTATCTTTTCTACGGGTTTGGTTTTGGTTTTTCTAAACTATTAACTTCCATGCAAAAACTCCCAGTTAAAAAATTGACTAAAAAGCACAGCACATAAGGACATCTACTATCATTAGTATCTGAGTTCTAATTTACTTTTTACATATTTCACTAATTACCCAAGAGGCATGTACAAGGGAATCCAGAAGTGAGGACATTTTTAATTCAAAGTGAATGATATTCTTATTATGTTACTTACCTCTCCCTTCTCTAGGAGATGCCTCCTTTGCTTTAAAACCATCAACCAGTGCTTTTGAATCAGTCTCCAACACAACACCTACTTGTATTTCAGATTTAAATTTAGTGTACTTATTACTAAGCAGAGGATACCATCTGGGTGCCTACATGATTAAAAAAAAGAAGTATTTTAAAAACATTAAAATAATATGATACTGTTACAGGAAAAATTGCTCTAGCTTTTCTACTACATCACTACTTCATTTGCTGCAAACAGAGCACAGTGCATCAGCCTGGGAGTGGTGTGACAGTCTGCACAGGAAGGTGTGCAGGGAGGACACCTCTTACGAGAAGGGACATTCAACCTGCCAACTGCAGAGACTTCAAGTCCACATAACCCAGCAACTGGGCACCAGTTCGTGACCATGTGCACAGCTCAAGGGCACTCATCTGCCCCTCAAGGCAGTAATGGCGGGCACCCATCATAGAGTAAAGGCTGCAGCACCAGTTTAGGGGTCTGCACCATCTACCCTGGTAGTGGGTGATGCCTCCACCGAGACAGAGCTGCTATAGGGAGAAGCTGCAGTGCAGACCTGTGGTTGCAGGAAATTCCCTGCCCTTTCTTTTGGAGCAAGGACAGGCAGCAGACCTGCCCGCAGACAAGTGTGCTGAGGTGGAGGTCCTCCTGCAGCAGGTGGAGACTGTGTAACATCAGGGAAGGGCAAGAAGGAATCGGATAGCTGACTGACTCCAAGTGCAGGCTGCAGTGGACCTACAGCCAAAAACTGCCTACCAGCACACACAGAAGGGAAGGGGGGCAATAATGCAGAAGAATGGAAGGTTGAAATGGCAAGGACCTGCAGGAGGACAAGACTTCTCCCAGTGTTTGAGGTGCCCTTGCAGAACCACATTGTCATTCTGCAGACTGAAGATGTAAGACCCATTACAACATGAGATATGCTGGAGCTGAGTATCGCAGCTTGATCTGCTCGCTGTGTAACAGCCAGCACAACTAAGGAAAGGCAGTGCCTGATAGTAGTAGGTAACTCTCTCCTGAAGGGTTCAGAGGCACCCACCCGCTGGTCTGACATGCTCCTTAGAGAGATGTGCTGCTTACCGGGGGCTCATATCAGGGATGTAACCCAAGACTGCAAGCCTCACATAGAAGACTGACCATTATCTGCTGCTGTTGTTTCATATGGACACCAGTGATACAACTAAGAGCAATCTGAGGAGTATCAAGAAAGATTACAGCCCTGGGAGCAGCAGTAAGGGACTCTGGAGCACAGGCAGTATTTTTGTCAATCCTCCTGGTCAAAGGGAAGGGGCTGGAAAGGGCCAGTCACAGCTGGCCAATCAACAAATTGTTACAGGACTGATACCTCAGCCATGGGCTTAGCTACTTAAGACCATGGACCCAGGAGGGGCTGGTGGGGCACGTGAAGCTCAAGGGCAGCCTTGGCTACAATGACCGTGAAGCAGTGGAATTTGTGACCTTTAGGGCAAGGAGGATGTGCAGTGAGCTTGCTAACCTGGAGTTCAGGAGAACTGACTTTGGTCTCTTGAGGGATCTGCTTGGTGGAGTAACAGGGGATAAAGTCCTGGTGGGAAGAGGGGCCCAAGAAAGCTGGTCAATATTCAAAGATCACTTTCTCCAAACTCAAGGAGAAGTTTATTCAATATTCTGGAATCACCTCTCCAAGCTCAGGAGCAATGCATGCTGACAAAGATGAAGCAAAGAGGCCTCTGTGGATGAACAAGGAAATCCTGTATGAACTCCGACACAAAAAGGAAGCCTACAGTGTACAGGTAAACTGGAAGGAATAGAGAGAAATAGTCAGAGCAGCCGGGGATCAGGTTAGGAAAGTTAAAGCTCTGACAGGATTAAATCTGGCCAGGAACATTAAGGGCAATAGGAAAAGCTTCTGTAAGTATGTTGGTGATTAAAACAAACCAAAAAAAACAAACAAGAAAATCCAATAGTAACAACAAAACAAACAAAAGAAAACCCCACACAAAAAAAAACCCCACAAGTAAAAAAAACAACAACAACAAAAAAAAAAAACCAAAAATAAAACACACACACAAAAAAAACCCCACCCCTCAAAAAAAAACAAAACCAAAACACCTAGGGAAAATGTAGGCCTAGTGGGGGAAGACAGGTTGGGAGAGCTGGGCTTAAACACCCTGGAGAGAAGGCTCAGGGGAGACCTTAGAGCAGCCCTTCAGTACCTAAAGGGGCCTAAAAGAAATCTGGAAGAGAACTTTATACAAGGGCATGTAGTGACAGGACAATGGGCAAAAGCTTAGATGGCAGATTTATATTAGATATTAGGAAGCTCTTCCCTGTGATGGTGGTGAGGCCCTGGCACAGATTACCCAGAGAAGCTGTGGGTATCCGAATCCCTGGCAGTGTTCAAGGCCAGCCTGGACAGAGCCTTGGGTGACAAGGTCTAGTGGAAGGTGTTCCTGCCCATCGCAGGGGGGTTGGAACTAGATGATCTTTAATGTCCCCCTCAAACCGTTCTATGATCTACAGAAATATGCCTTAGTTTTTATTTCCAAAAGTTTGGTCTATTTTGAGTACATTATTATACTAAAAGATTCTATACAGCGATGCCTGGAAGACTAGATGAACATACTTTTTGCACCAATTTGTACAGTAAACAAGTTAGCAAGAAAAGTATGCTATAAATCTTCAGGTTCTCAACTGACAGTGCACAGTAATTTATATGGATCACAAAGCCATAAGGATACCAGGAACCTTACGAAGGACAAAATAAGACACTGTTATGACCTGTATCACAGCAATGTTTTGATCAAGCATAACAGAATTTTGATTGAACTTATATAAATAATTACATTACGTTTATAATGTGCTGTGCTAAGGGACTAGAACTTCTGATGGCCTAACACATCTTGCACTGAGGCCTATTAAAAAAAACCCAAAAACCAAGAAGAGAAGTAAATGATCGCTTAGTAGTCATACTCCAAAATACAATTCAATTTTTGTCTGTGCCTTAATTGAAATTCTATTATCTGTAACAGTACCAGTGTCAAAACATAAGTTTTAAAAGATTTAGACCCCATAACATACCTGCTTCTTTTCCTGTACAGCCCTTAAATCAAGTACAATATAGCCTATGTTATCCTTAGATGAAGATACAGGATCCAACACACAACACTGGAGTTTGATAGGTGTACGCTGCAGCCTGAAACAACAACTCAGTTGAAATCCAAAATGTAAAAGTTATCTGTTCACAGATTTAAGTTTCAAGCATACCAATGATACAAAATTTGTTAAATAGCTAGTTTCTGTAGGTCAGAAACTGAATTTATACGAAAGGTCTAAAATTCATCATTAAGTGACAAAATGAAGTGGATTGATTTTGTAAGACAAGTATACAGACAGTGTGCTGTCTCACCAAGCCCCAAGTGCTATTAAAGTCATTAGCGACCAATAAATGCAAGATCATCCACATACGAAAAATAAGCACTACACCTCACATGAAAGTGGAATTTTACTCGTAAAGGTATCCTAAAAACAGGCCTTATGCAAAAGATCTTTCTGACAGCACCAAATAATACTTAGAGACATAGATAAGGTATCTAGCACAAGGTACATCAGGCATTTTTTTCTTAAACAAAGATCACATGGCTTTTTTAAATTCTTTGAAAATACAAAGGTAGTATTAAAATCTGCCAGTCTAAATAAGATTTATAGAAACCTTAATCAATTTTTCACATTTTCAGAAGCATTTACCACAGGCATTTCAGGCTTGAAGTTAATTCTTTGTCACCATATACATAAGAAAGCTTTAATCCAAAGCCTGAACTACAGAATTATTAATTTGCTATAAGCTCTTGGCTTTTTTTTTTTTATTAGTGTAAAAACATACCCTTATATCACTCATTTTGCTACATACTACTTTTGTTTCTTGTGGCAACATTATGGTAGGTCAGTGCACAGGTAAAAAAAAAAAAGAATTCAGATGACAGTAACAGAAAAACTGTATTTCAGTAGCTGTAAAGAAAAGAAAATTAAGTTTTATTTCCGAATTAGACTGAAGTTTCTAATATTACCTGTGCTGATGAAGCGCTTTTCTGTCAAGTTCCCAAGCCAGTTCTGTAGCAAATTCTGGCTGATCCGTGTGCTCTACGGGATCAGTAGCCAACTGTTCACCATCAAACTTTGCTTCAACTATAAGCAGGTGCTTGGGTCGTTTTGGAAAATAGCGGCCTGTAGGAGAGTAACTGCCATGTGCCATCACCAAAAAAGTGAGAGCTGAGATTTGTGCCATAAACCAATTACATAAAAACACATTTCCTTTATCATCTTCCCTGCGCTTACTCTAAAGCTCTGTTCTTTATATTAAATAAATAAATAAATAAAAAATCTTCCTACTATGCAGGCACAAAAAAAAAAAAAATGACACCAAACCCCACACACTAGCGCATGAAACAGAATATTTGCGAAGCATACAGAAACAGCAAGACAAGACATTAACAAAGAACAAACAGAATAAGAAACTAGGCAACTGGTACGATTTAATTTTGAGAAATTGTGACTGGATTCAGGCCAAGTGAACAGATGAGAGACAGACCAAATGTTTTTTCTCTACTGCAGATTTTATCTCTGCCCCACACTAACGCAGCAAAATACAACCTAATGAAAGCAGTGAGAGGTGGTTTTCCAACTCTTGTGAAAAAAGAATCACTACTAAAGAGAGTGCCTGAAGTTATGCAGGATTTGTACTGTGCTTAGTATCCTCTCACATTCTGATTAATAATTTAAATGACAAAATGAATACTTAAAATTTACACATATCAGTGTGGCCTATGTACATGTTTGAGAACAGTATCTTATTTTAAACAGGCCTTGGCAAGCTACCTAAATGAATAGAAAGGATTTACTTGACAATGAGAAAGCACTTAGCCCCTAAAAAAAACAAACAACCCAAAACGTAGAGGGAAAAAATAAACCCCTCCAAAAAAACTCACCAAACACCACAGACTAGCACACTAATTACACCTCAGTAATTAGAAATACAAGATGAAGCATGACTAGCTAGGCACTAAAAAAAACTTAAGACTGCTAATATGGGATTAGAGACACCAGAGCACTACTTAGAAATAAATAAAAGGAGGACATGAACTGATAGGGATTACCACAACACATGGGCTGGACTCCATCGTTTTGACCCCAATGCTAAGCTGTCCTGACCTGTGCTGCCTGACTGCATTGGCTTCTGGCCAGCCAGGGCCCACCAAGGCTATGGTGCTGCTGCTCGCAGTTGGGGCTGGAGGGCCGGCACAGCACAGGTGTCTCTGCCTGCACTTGGCCTCGATCTCAAAGGAATGGTGGGAGCAACTGCCCGCATCCACAAGGTCAAACAGCAACACGGGGCAGGTGAGTTTGGTAGCACAGAAAAGGGAGGAGGCTTTCACAGAATCATAGAAACAGCTAGGTTGGAAAAGATGTTTCAGATCATCAATTCCAACCATTACCTCAGCAACTACCAAGATCACCACTAAACCATGTCACTAAGGGCCTCATCTACACGGTTTGTGAACAGTTCCAGGGACAGTGACTCCACCCTGGGCAGCCTGTTCCAATACTGGATTACCCTTTCAGTGAAGAAGTTTTTCCTAATACCCAGTCCAAGCCTCTCCTGGTGCAGCTTGAGGCCATTACCTCTTGTCCTGTCGATTGTTACTTGGGAGAAGAGACCAACACCCGCCTCACTACAACCTCCTTTCAGTCAGTTGTAGAGAGTGATAAGGTCCCCTCTGAGCCTTCTCTTCTCCAGACTAAAACCCCCCAGGTCCCTCAGCAGTTCCTCATCACACTTATGCTCCAGGCCCTGCACCAGCTCTGTTGCCCTTCTCTGGCCCCTCTCCAGCACCTCAATGTCTCTCTTGTAGTGAGGGGCCCAGAGCTGAACACAGGACTCGAGGTGCGGGCTCACCAGTGCAGTACAGGGGGACGATCACTGCCCTGGTCCTGCTGGCCAAGTCACTTATTTTAAATATTATTTTACATACGATTTAAAATAATGTTTTGGGTAAGTACCCCAGAAACAAACTGGGGGTAGTCTATCCTGCTTCAAGAGATGCACATCCACCACGTTATTAACTGAGCAGCTCACCACATGCAGCGAGGCTCAGCCCGCCCATTCCATAACATGAAACACATCCTCGGGCACTGAGCCGCCCCCAAGATTTTCCGTCCAGGACGGAAGCACCGACAAACAGCTGCGAGCCCGCGAGCTCCTCCGGTTACCTTCCAGCACGGAGACGACAATCAGCAGCCGATCCGCGGCCCTGGAAACCATCTCCCCGCTCCGCCCGGGGGCTGCTGCGGCGGCCGGGAAGCGAGGCCACTAGCGAGGCGGAGGCGAGACCGCAAAGGGAGCTACCCCAGCCCTGCCGCCACTCGTCCCCCTTTTACCGCCTCGGAACCTTTAAACGCCAACTGCCACCGTCCGCTGCACTTCCGCCTTGCAGTTACGGCACCGCCTGCCGCACGGCGCGGCGCTTCCGGCGGGGTACTGCCGTTCCCCGCCCCACGGCTTGCTGTGGTGCGCGTCGTGAGCTGCTTTGTGTCGGACTTTTGTCGTTGGCTGCTTCTGGGTGTGTTGAGCCGTCGGTCTGTCTTCTAGGGTAGCAATGGGACGATTCGGGCAAGACACCCTGTGTATTAAAGCAGCGAAGTGTCCTTATGTTTCTCTCGCTGTGATGCGTGGCGGGGGAGGATACTGCACCTGGCTCCTGAGAAATGCAGCTTTGTAGTGCTCAGATAATTTCTTAAGATACTCTTATCTTCCGGTGAGGTAACAGTCAGTTAAGCAATACCAGGTATTAGTGTCCCCTAGCATCCTAGATTACATGTATGCTGTGACTGTGAGGCAAAAGAAACCATTTTTATGTTTACAATCTTCTGTTTCATAGAATTACAGAGTGGTTTGGGTTGGAAAGGACCTTCATGGCATCCAGCTCCAACCCGTTGCCACAGACAGGGGCACCTTCCACTAGACCAGGTTGCTCCAAGCCTCGTCCAACCTGGACTTGGAGCCCTACCAGGGACAGGGCAGGCACAGCTTCTCTGGGCAACCTGTGCCAGTGTAATATGATCCTTACAGTAAGGAATATCTTCCCAATATCCGGTCTAAATCTACCCTCTGTCAGTGTAAAGTCACTTCCCCTTGTCCTGTCACTACAGGCCCTTGTAAAAAGTCCCTCTCCAGGTTTTGTATAGACTCCTTTAGATATTAGAAGGCTGCTGTCTAGTTCCAAGTCCTAGTTTCTAGTTTATTAGATAGCCTGGCAAAAACTTTGCACTGACATAAACCTCTCCTCTGTTAGTAATGCACATTTTCCAGGAAGATACTGAGTTGTGATTTGCAAACATTGGGAGAGGTAGAGCCCCTTTCTTTTGGAGGATTTCATTCTGATTCCGATGCACTGTTAAATGAATTTTCTAATTTCTGAGTTGAATCTGCCTGAGTTCAGTCCTAGCTGCTGCTTTCTGCTGTGGCATTTTCTGCTGTGTTAACACTCCATTTGGCATGGTAACTCTGCATGTTTACAGTTCAGTTGTTAAATTTGTGTAACTGTCAACTTCTACAAACCCGGCTGTAGTTACTTTTAAAAGAAGACATTTTTAAAAGACGACTTGGAGACAGGCCTCTGAAAAATGAGTCATTTTGTCTAGGAAGGGAACATGATCACAGATGACAAAAATGTACAATTTACCTGGAAACTTTTTTTATTTGGAAATTTATTTCTTTTGGTGGGATTCCTCAAAATACTGTTTTGTGGTGACTTACATGAGTTCATTCCATATCAGAGTGCTGCAGTTTGTAACCAGAATAAACTACTGTATCAGTAAATAAAGAGATAAGCAATTAAATTGCTTATTCCAGAAATAAAAGCCAGTAGTGATTTCTGGCTGAAAAAATAGTTAAAAAATATCTCTCAGTGGGCAACACAACAGTCAGCGATATTTCATTACTTCTTGTTCCCTTCTGGTTTTGGTCTTTCTTCACTTCTTGTTTTCCCATATTTTGTCTTGCTAACCTTCCAAATCCTATTAAATATTTTTTCCACTTTCATTCTTACCTACTCTGCAGACCAATGACCCAGGTTGTAATCTTCCTCTATGGAGAGTCTTCACGGTCAGCTTCTTTCCTTTTTAAATCTTTAGATAGTGCTTGCCTGAAGAAAGACTTGCTATTTTTATCATCAGTCTTTTTTCGAAATAAATAATCTCGGGTCCCAGAGTTCTTTCCATTAGTCATGTTTTCTATGATTTTATTTCCTGTTGCCCTTCTCTGAGCTCTTAATTAGCCCTCACCTTTCTTCACTGACAGTGCCTGTAGGTAGATGGATTACATCTGGCAAGGCCACTTTAGTGTTCTCTACAACAGAATTACTGCATATTTTCTTCCATGTTCTCCACTTTCTTCCTGTGATCTACAGATGGAAAACCAATTGGTTCTTGTAACTGCTCCTGGATCTGGTTTTTGCCCACTTAGCAAGCTGAACTGCTTCAGCACAGTTTTGGACAAATGCCAGAGCCAGCACAAAAGAAAGAGAGCAGATGGCTAACCACACTGGTTGATGGCTCTTTGTGTCTGCAGATGGCATGTGGGATCTCCCCTTTTGTCTTCAGCAAGTCATTAAGTGAAGCCACCTAACTCATGAATCTTTATTCTCAGACATTCTCTCCTGGCCTTAGCCTGACTTTCACCTTCATGTTACAGGTATTAACTGTGCCAAGAATCTCATCACCATTAACATTTTCCAGTAAAGACTTTTTAAAATCTTCCCATCACCACCAAAGACTGTTTTTTTACTGTGCTTTCATAGTCTTGCCTAGTTTTTCATCTTGTGCACATACCTACCTGGATGTCAGGCTGCAGGCTGTGCCCTGTTCTTGTGCCAGGACCGATGGCAGCAGTGAGCACACATGTATGAGATGAGCCCTGGATAGAGGACTTCCTCCGCTTAGTACAGAGCTCCACAAGGGAGAAAGGGATAAAACCTGGTTCAGTAGAGATAGGTCTATGGGCAACACGCTGATGTTGGAGGGAGGGTGTGCTAGTGAAGTCCTTTGGTCTCCTCCATGATGTGCTGAGGAAACAGAGGCACATTTGCAATGCCCTGTACTAACCATGTCAGTGGAATAGAGGATGGAAATTCATGCAGCTGCAGAGATGCCAGGGGTTGTTGAAGTGTTAGGAACCACACAAGTGCCTGAAAACAGTCACATAGTATTTAGCACTTCTCCCCCTGCAAAAGATGGCACCTTATCCATTGCATAGTCCATTTATCAAAAACATGTCTTGCCAAATTAGTGACAAAGACGGTTTGTAGGGCTGTGTCAAAGGCCTCACAGAAGTCAAGGCTAATGGCATCAGTTGCTCTTCTGATATCCACCAATGCAATCACTCTAGAAGGCCACTAGATTATTAGGCATTATTTGCTGTTGGTGAAGCCATCTTAGCTTTCTGTCATCACCTCCCTGTCATCCATATGCCTTGACAAAGAGACCCAGGAGGATCTGTACCATTTTCCCTAAATCAAGTCTGTTTTTGCCATGATGGTAATTGATAAATGATTGACCTGTCCGTATCTCAACTTACGTGCTTTTCTGTCTTACTTTTTCTCTCTGGCCTGGTGAGGAGGGGGAGTGAGAGAGAAGCTGGGTGGGCATCTGGCAGCCAACCAAGTTTAACCCACCACAGCACCATATTACAGAAGAATAAGGATTTTCTCATCATTTGAGAAGTAATGGAGAAATAGCTTTTTATTTTTACAACATTTTAGAATATTGAAAGCGTAGAAAAATAGCCCACAAGAAATGTACGTGGTACCATAGTTTTATAGTAATTCAGTGTCTGTGAGATAAAACCGCAGGAACCCAGTACTTATTTCTGTTAATGCCATCAGTATAGACTGTAGTATATGAAGTTGAAACTGGTTTTTAGCTCCAGCTAAAAGGAACAAACCTTTGGGAGCACAGCTTGTATTATATATTGACACTTTTTTGGACATACCATATTTAGTGCATTTTGCTCTCTGGGTATCTAGTTTAAAATAAATTATTCATGATTTTCAGTAGTATTGCAAGCTTACAGCTATCACCGATTTCAGTTGATATTGTTCAACTACCCTGTCGTGGTTTAAACTGAGCCACACAGCTCGTTCACTCACTCCCCCCACCCCATTCTCCCTTTCTTTCCTTCCCCACCCTCCCCGCTCCTGGAGGGATGGGGAGGAGAATCAAGAGAATGTAACTCCCACGGGTTGAGATAAGAACAGCCCAGTAACTAAGGTACAACACAAATCACTACTGCTACCACCAATGATAATATTGATAAGAGAAAATAACAAGGGAAGAGAATACAATACCACCCACTGAACGAGTTCAACCCTCCCCAGAGAGAGCCCTTGCCTTTCCGGGTAACTCCCAGTTACCTCCCTGGGCATGATGTGCTGTGGTATGGAATACCTCTTCGGCTAGCTTGGGTCAGGTATCCTGTCTCTCCTTCCTCCCGGCCTCCCCTCATCCCTGGCTGAGCATGAGACAAAGTCCTTAGCCAGAATAAACATTACTGAGCAACAACTAAAAACATCGGTGTTATCAGCTCTGTTCCCAGGCTGAAAGTCAAAACACATCACTGCACCAGCTACTAAGAAGGAGAAAATATGACTGATACTGCTAAACCCAGGACAGTATCCACCCCTTATTCCGTACCATTCACGTCATGCTCAGATCCCACATTTTCAATGTACCATCTCTCTTACATATATATACATCCACATACACACACAGACAGAGAGAAAAAAATCATTTCTTAGTGCATGGACCAATCCCTATAATGCTATTGAGTCCATTTGGTCCATGATATCAAGTTCTATCCCTTGTAACAGTCTTTCAGGGCAGGAAAGGCTGTGTGCTGTGTTGGATCATTGGCTGCTGATGCTGATTGCTCCTTCACTGCAGAACTCGTCCAGTTCTATCAGAATTCATTCTCTGTTGGGATGATGGTTGGAGGGAAGTCAGGGCCAGTTGCTGGTGACCTGAAGACATCTAATTGATAGGCTATAAAAGTATTACACAGCAGGCAACAGCAAACAAGTTCATTGGCTGTTTTCCCCAAAAAAATCAAATCCCCTTGAGGTATACATCGGACTTCCCCATCTTCCCGCATTACCCACCAAGTATATCCAGGTCTCTGAGCAAAAGCAATCCCACGAGTGGGTTTGCCTTTACCTGAAGCAGCAATAACCCAGACTGTCTTCCCCAGCAAATTCTTCATGTGCACCACAGGAACTTTGTCCCCCTCTACAGTATGTAAAAGTTCTGACTGGGCTGGGCCAGCTCTGTTGGCAGATCCTCTGGTGTTGACCAACCACGTGGCCTTTGGTAAGTGTGTATCCCAATACTTGAAAGTTCCCCCACCCATTGCTCTCAGTGTGGTTTTTAACAGCCCATTGTACCGTTCGATTTTCCCAGAGGCTGGTGCATGGTAGGGGATGTGATATACCCACTCAATGCCATGCTCTTTGGCACAAGGGTCTATAAGGTTATTCCGGAAATGAGTGCCATTATCTGACTTAATTCTCTCTGGGGTGCTGTGTCACCACAAAATCTGTTTCTCAAGGCCCAGGATAGTGTTCCGGGCAGTGGCGTGGTGCACAGGGTATGTTTCCAGCCATCTGGTGGTTGCTTCCACCATAGTAAGCACATGGCGTTTGCCTTGGCGGGTTGGTGGGAGTGTGATATAATCAATGTGCCAGGCCTCCCCATATTTATACTTCAGCAATCGTCCTCCATACCAAAGAGGCTTTAACCGTTTGGCTTGTTTAGTTGCAGCACATGTTTCGCACTCATGAATAACCTGGGCAATAGTGTCCATTGTTAAGTACCCTCCTCGGTCACGGGCCCATCTATATGTTGCATCTCTGCCCTGGTGGCCTGAAGTGTCATGGGCCCACCAGGCCAAAAATAATTCACCCTTTTGTTGCCAATCTAAGTCCATCTGAGCCACTTCAATCTTAGCAGCTTTACCCACTTCTTGGTTGTTCTGGTGTTCCTCAGTGGCCCGACTCTTGGGTACATGTGCATCTACATGGCGTACCTTCACCACCAGGTTCTGCACCCGGGCAGCGATATCTTGCCACAGTGCAGCAGCCCAGATGGGTTTACCTCTGTGTTGCCAGTTGCTCTGCTTCCATTGCGGCAGCCACCCCCACAGGGCATTTGCCACCATCCATGACTCAGTACAAAGTATAAAGTACTGGCCACTTTTCTCATTCAGCAATGTCCAGGGCCAGCTGGATGGCTTTCACCTCAGCAAACTGACTCGATTCGCCCTCTCCTTCAGCAGTTTCTGCAACTTGTCATCGAGGACTCCATACAGCTGCCTTCCGTCTCCGATGCTTTCCCACAATATGGCAGGACCCATCAGTAAACAAGGCATACTGCTTTTCACTTTCTGACAGTTTGTTATATGGTGGAGCCTCTTCAGCACGCAGCACCTCCTCCTCTGGTGACTTTCCAAAATCATTGCCCTCTGGCCAGTCCATGATGACTTCTAGAATGCCTGGATGACTGGGATTTCCTATTCGAGCTCGTTGTGTAATTAGTGCAGCCCACTTACTCCATGTAGCATCAGTTGCATGATGTGTAGAGGAGACCTTGCCTTTGAACATCCAGCCCAGCACAGGCAACCGGGCTGCGAGGAGGAGCTGTGCTTTAGTTCCAATCACTTCCGAAGCAGCTCGAACCCCTTCATAGGCTTCTAGTATCTCTTTCTCAGTTGGGGTATAGCTGGCCTCAGATCCTCTGTATCCCCGACTCCAAAAGCCGAGGGGTTGACCTCGAGTCTCCCCTGGAGTTTTCTGCCAGAGGCTCCAGGTAGGACCATTCTCCCTGGCTGCGGTGTACAGTACATTTTTTACATCTGGCCCAGTCCGGACTGGCCCAAGGGCTACTGCATGAACTATCTGGCGTTTAATTTGCTCACAGGCATGTTGTTGCTCAGGGCCACATTTAAAATCATTCTTCTTCCGGGTCACATGATAAAGAGGGCTTACAATTGGACTGTAATTTGGGATGTGCATTCTCCAGAAACCCACAGCACCCAAGAAAGCTTGTGTTTCTTTCTTATTAATTGGTGGAGACATTGCTGTTATCTTGTTGATCACATCTGTGGAGATCTGGCAACATCCATCTTGCCATTTTATTCCCAAAAATTGAATCTCCTGTGCAGGTCCCTTGACCTTACTCCGTTTTATAGCAAAACCAGCTTTCAGCAGGATTTGGATTATTTTCCTCCCTTTCTCAAAGACTTCTTCTGCTGTATTGCCCTACACAATAATGTCATCAATGTATTGCAGGTGTTCTGGAGCTTGCCCCTGTTCCAGTGCAGTCTGGATCAGTCCATGGCAAATGGTAGGGCTGTGTTTCCACCCCTGGGGCAGTCAGTTCCAAGTGAAATGCACACCCCTCCCAGTAAAAGCAAACTGTGGCCTGCACTCTGCTGCCAAAGGAATTGAGAAAAATGCATTGGCAATATCAGTTGTGGCATACCACTTGGCTGCCTTTGGCTCTAATTCATAGTGAAGTTCTAGCATGTCCGGTATGGCAGCACTCAATGGCGGTGTCAGACCACGATAGTCTACTGTTAGTCTCCACTGTCCGTTAGACTTTTGCACTGGCCATATGGGGCTATTAAAGGGTGAGTGGGTCCTGATGATCACTCCCTGACTCTCCAGTCTACAAATCAGCTAATGGATAGGAATCAGGGAGTCTCTGTTGGTGCGACATTGCCGCCGGTGCACTGATGGGGTTACGATTGGCACTTGTTGTTCTTCGGCTTTCAGCAACCCCACAATAGAAGGATCCTCTGAGAGACCTGGCAAGGTGGACAGCTGCTTAATTTCCTCAGTCTCCAAAGCAGCAATACCAAAAGCCCATCGGTACCCTTTTGGGTCTTTGAAGTACCCTCTCCTGAGGTAGTCTATGCCGAGGATGCATGGAGCTTCTGGACCAGTCACAATGGGGTGCTTTTGCCATTTCCTCCCAGTCGGGCTGATTTCAGCCTCCAGTACGGTCAACCCTTGGGATCCTCCTGTCACTGCAGAAATATAGATGGATTCCACCCCTTGACAGCTTGATGGCATCAGGGTACACTGTGCACCGGTATCTACTAGAGCCTTATACTTCTGTGGGACTGATGTGCCAGGCCATCTGATCCACACAGTCCAGTAAATCCCATTGTCCCCTACCTCAACCTGGCTGGAGGCAGGGCCCCTCTAATAGTGATCACAACGTTGAACACTTAAGTCATGTTGAAAGGGATTATTCTTCACTATCACAAGAGCTGGAGTAAAACCAGCTCTTCCACTCCATCTGGGAACCTGCTCACCAGAGACTGAAGCTGCAGCTCTCATGGGATGATGAGTCTTGGCCCTTGCTCCCCTCTTCAGTTCACTCACCCATCCCTCGAAAGCTGATGTAGATTTTCCATCCCACTTCGTCATGTCTTCTCCATGATCCCGCAGGTAAAACCATAGGGTGGCCTGTGGCGTATACCTTCTGTATCTTCTCTCTCGAAGAAGCGGACGCCTTTTGTTAATAGCTGAGATGTGTGTTGGTACACGTGAGGAGCTGGATAAATCAGATAGATCGTCCCTCAATTGTTCGAGATCCTGGGACAGTTTTTCCACAGCTGAGATGATGGAAGGTTGTCTTCGAACTCTCGGAGTTTATGAATCATTTCATCCACTGTTAGTGGTACTATGTCATTCCAGGTTACTGTTGCCAATGAATGGGCATATGATGACGCTGCATTCTGACTTAGTTTTCGCCACATGGGTTGTGTACATTCGACTTCATCTGGGTCTATGGGTATATCCCCATTATTTGGCTTGATGTTATCATCTCTACGATGGCTGATTCCCTCAGAGACTGGATGCCTTTGTCTAAAGTAGTGTACTTGGCCGAACGACTCATAACATTGTCCTTGTATGGAAACCTTTCTTTCACAGCTGCCAAGAGCTGCCTCCAAAGACTGAGGGACTTTTTCTCTCTTGCAATTGCTTTGTCAATTCCCCCTTCTCTAGCAAGTGATCCCAGCTGCTTGGCTTCCCTACCTTCTAGTTTGTGACCATCAGTCCCATTGTCCCAGCATCGGAGCAACCAGGTGATGATGTGCTCCCCTGGTTGACGGGTAAAATAATTTTGCATATTCCTGTCTCTGCTTCCTCTCGGCCTCCCCTCATCCCTGGCAGAGCATAAGACTCACAGAGTCCTTAGTCAGAGTAAACATTACTTAGCAACAACTAAAATCATCGGTGTTATCAGCTCTGTTCCCAGGCTGAAAGTCAAAACACAGCACTGCACCAGCTACTACTAAGAAGGAGAAAAACTGACTGCTACTGCAGAACCCAGGACATACCCACAACCCAAAAA
Organism: Lathamus discolor; assembly: GCF_037157495.1. Classification (NCBI taxonomy): domain Eukaryota; kingdom Metazoa; phylum Chordata; class Aves; order Psittaciformes; family Psittacidae; genus Lathamus; species Lathamus discolor. Next base: position 46,574,760 of record NC_088909.1, on the reverse strand, counting down.
CTTTTGAAAATACATGCCTGAATCGCCTCACCTTTAAAAAGGAAACAAATTTAGGTAATTATTCACATTGTACAGGCAATTGTGCATAAATTTACTAGGAGATATTATTTTTCACTTTTTGGTATTGTAGTTGTTCCTAATGCCTTTTTGGATTTCTCATTTTCATATTTTATATTACGCTGTCACTACATCTGTGATATGGCTGGAAGGATTTCTTCCCAGTAGTCTTAAGAGAAGGTTTCTAAAATTATGGTCCAACTTTAGGTAAATTTGTAGGAATTGTTCCTGCTATCACCCATGTATGGTGTTGCATTACAGCACTAGTTGTAACTGATTCAGAGGGTAAAGAACACTACATAATGAATAACCATTGATACATCATTTTGTATTTGCATTTTTTTTCTGACGTTTAAAAAAATCTGGCAATATGATCCTGCCTGAGGCTTAAAACAGTTCTATGTGGGACATCTTTCCTCACCAGGAAGGCAGAATCAAAGGCTTTCACACTACTGGGGGACATGGAGGGAAGGAGGGAAGGAAGGAGGGAGGGATGAAGGGAGGGAGGGAGGGAGGGAAGGAAGGAAGGAGGGAAAGAGGGAAAGAGGGAAGGAAGGAGGGAAGGAAGGAGGGAAGGAGGGAGGGAAGGAGGGAGGGGGGAGGAAAGAAAATTGATTTTGTTCCTGACCTTGCCTTTGGAGTTCAACATATTTGTGCCCAATGAAACCAGTCTGTAAGGACGGAGAAACCAGAAGCTTGACTCATTTGCTTACTTTGACATCTCTCAAAGGCTCCTTACAATATTGTTTTGGATTGGAAGAAGAGTCAAAATGCAACAATATACAGGACTGAAAGAACCATCTTCTTTTCAAGAAACTGAATTGATTCTGAGTTTTTGTGCAGTGTGTAAAAATGAAATGCAGAAAAGGCCAAATTATTTGCTGCATCACATGATAAGCTTTTTGTCAAGTACCCAAAGCTGACTGAAAATTAGCTTGTACAGTGGATGCAAGCGTATATTCCTTTTATGCTGGAAAGTTTACCATCCTGACAGTGCCAGAGGTGCTACCCATATTTAAAATGGCTATCAAAAAGAACTGCAGACAAGACATGATGTGGACACAATTACTGATTTTTTTCCTAGTCTTGTTAAAAAAAAAAAAAAGATCCTAGTTGATTTCTAGATGATCTTGAGGTCCTTTCCAACCCTAACCATTCTGTGATTCTATGATTTTTCACAAGGGTGAAAAAAAAGGTGAGAAAAAATCATAGCTGTCCCTCATGGGCTAGGAGCTATGAATTTGGCTTAGACAACTGTGCTACCTGCTTTGATGCTTCAGGAGCTATGCTCAGTAGTGTTCTCTAGGAAAAGCTTTTCAGCTGTCCCTAGGATTTCTGACAGTGGGTTACAGTACTTCTCAGAGCTAAACAAAGGAGCTTATATTTACTTTTTTGCCTTATTTTTAGTATTATTTCTGGTATTAGTTATTAGAATCTCATAATCCATTCACTTTTCAAAAAATATTACAGGAAACTGAAACAAAATCATGTAAATGCATAGCTCTTTATTTTCAGTGTTCTTCATGCAAGTATAAAATATGACCACTGTAATTATTTTTCATGATAAAATGGCCATGGATATTGACTATTTAAATATTTACAGTGTTGAACAGCATGAGAATGCACAGACTCAGAGCTATTTACAGACCTATAGCTGTTTTTTTTTTTAGTATTTATTCCTAGATGCTCCAAATAAGGATCAAGGCTTCTTTGTACAAAATACTGATATGTATTAAAGAGAAAAAAAAAAAAAAGTCTCTTGTTCGCTTCTTCACTACCAAAGTAAATCAATTATCAATTTTCTTGCAGGCATAGCACACTTCTGACAAGAATCCTCACTTAACTGTAAGCCTAGGATAAGTGCTGGAGACTACTTAATACAAATGACAGTGCCTAATTTTGTGTTATAGAATATGATATTACTGAATGTCTTGTATGTTGCATATTTTTCCCACTTCAAAGAATTTATACTTGAAAACTTGTCTTGCTTGCGCCTTGTAATGGTTTTAAAGTGATCAGGCCTAGATTCTGCCATTCTAAACTTGTTTGCATAGCAGTGTCAGAGAAACATTTTTAAAGTCTTAAATAATTTCTTAAACTGGGCAGTATCCAAAGACTAAACAAGATATAATTTATTTATAAATATAGGCCCCTATAGGGCCTATAGGGATGCTGGGGAGGGACTCTTCGTCAGGGACTGTAGTGACAGGACAAGGGGTAATGGGTTAAAACTTAAACAGGGGAAGTTTAAATTGGATATAAGGAGGAAATTCTTTCCTGTTAAGGTGGTGAGACACTGGAATCGATTGCCCAAGGAGGTTGTGAGTGCTCCATCCCTGGCGGTGTTCAAGGCCAGGTTGGATGAAGCCTTGTGTGGGATGGTTTAGTGTGAGGTGTCCCTGCCCATGGCAGGGGGGTTGGAACTAGATGATCTTGAGGTCCTTTCCAACCCTAACTATTCTATGATTCTATTCTATTTTGGGATATTTTGCCTTTTTTCCTCCTACCTGTTTAGTACACTACTGACAGAAGAAATCTTAGTTTTGCCACTGCCTTCAGTCTAAATGCTATTAGGCTTTAAAAGTGATGTGCAAAGATCAGTAATATTCTCTTACAGTGCCAGTTAAGCAAAATTTAGCAGTGCCTGTATTTTTAATTTTGCATCGTCTGAATAACCCTGAAAAAATAGAAAGAGGCAGTTACACTGGAATGCAACCAGAATAACTAGATTGCAAAGGTCACTGCTCTCAAGACATAAATTTTTAGTAAAATGCAAAGTGCTAAGAAGATGACTTCCATATCATTGCACCTCTGGGTTGAATAAATATACTGTATGAATTCGCAAGTTAATACTTGCGAATAACCCTTCTGCTGTATGTTAATATTTCCAACCTCCAAAAATTTCTCTGCAATAAATCAATAGGACCCCAGTGTCTAAAAAAAAAAAAAAAAGTATCTAAGAATTCTAAGAATTTAATATATTTATTTGAATTCTAGAAGCTTCTATTCATTGCTAACTCAGAAAGTATTTCTCGGATATGCTGGTACTTGTCATTTTCTTGGATAAGATTTTAATGGTAAAATGTTAAGTGAATGATACAGCAGTGTAATTTAAAATAATATCTAAAAGCATGTTCCAAAGGGACTAAAACGCTACTTGTATTGCTGAAATGAGTGTTAAATCATAGAAGCAGATATTTTTCCAGGGGTTCTTGATTTCTTTTTTCTTCCCAATTTGCAGTTTTAGAGTTATAGTAATCCATTGAAAATACTGAAATGGTACTAGAAATATTTTTTTAAATGCAGGAATTTTGCGGATTGATTTGTTTTTTCCAAGTTTATTCATCCAAAGAATGTGATAAAAACTGTCTTACTGGTGCTGTGTATTATCTGTAAAAGCAAGCATCTTTACAGGGTATGAGGACCATATACTGTTGCTTTATCTGTTTTAAAATGTGAAATCATGTCACATTAAAAATGGATGTCTAGAATAGAATGATTTGCCTATTACGTGCATGTAACCAGGGTCCAAATAGGAATTTCTGGGACTGAAATCAGAAGCACAATTCCCGTTGGCACTGATGGGTGGTGGACTCCACCTGACGCGTTATGAAAGATGACATGAAGGATGAAGATGACATGAAGTCCTCAGGCTGAAGGATGTTAGCACGAATCATACTTTGACAACAAAAGATACACTGGATAATGTTGACTTATGCAGTCAAGATAAAGCTGAAAAAGCAGCCCCTTAAAATGTCTCATTTTACAGGATATCTGCATGTTTATATCTGCTTTATTTGCAGTGAGTTTTCACTTTATTGTATTCTAGGGATAATTTAACAAGTTTCTGTATTTTTGAACACTAAGGAATTTCTGCCTTGGTTTTATCTTATCAAGTGATTCTTTAACCGATGAAACCAATAATCCTCATCTAGCTGAGCCTGAAAAATGTAAGCAGTCCTAGTGAAGTGAACAGAATAATTCATGTGGAAGAAAAGCTATTCATATGTTTGGGAGTGTTTAGGTCTTAAATTTTTTGCATGACTTCTTCTCAATAGTGAGAGTGCATATAACTTTACAATTGTAAAACTGAATGCTTGCAGTCATTCTACTCAGTAGAGAAGTGTGTGTCCTCCAGATATCAAAACCTGCCATACTGAGGGAGGAAATTACACCTGATGACTACTTCACATTTTCATTCCATGACAAAAAAAAAAAAAAAAAAAAAAAATCACAAAAAATACTCCCAGAGAAAAAAAAAGTACATGAATGAAAAAAAAAAAAATCAGGTAAAACAGGCATTAAATTATTAGAGAAGTGAGTGAACATAATTGTTTTTTCATAATATCCCTGGAGGTTAACCCTGTACACACCATTTATTTTTTTAATGTAATACTTTACTACTGTGTAACATACATACATTTTTGGTTTTTTAATGTAATGCTGTGAAGAGGTTAAAAGAAGTTGATTTGCAGCAGTTTGTCTTGTTTATTCCTTTTTTTCCCTGGATTGCTCAGTTTACACTTACCTGTGTGGTTCTGCTACTTACTGGTTTGGAACATTTTTGATTGTATGTGTATTTGTACTTAGGCCTTCACAACCATATATTTTGGGTGCTTACATCTAAACATAAAATAATTCTAATAAATTAAGTTTCCCTGCACTCCAGTGCTTGAAAGCATTTCAACTTTCAACAGTTTTTCCATTGCCTTTAAAAGGGTTCTAGACTGGGACACTGAATAATTTCTTTCAGGTGAAGCTACTTAAGTATTAACTTACTCTGTTCCATTTTCCTGTTTTTTTTTTTTTTTTTTTTTATGTAGAAGTTCAGTTGCAATGACTGAATGTATATTTTTGCTTAACTTAACTTATAGGCCTATGCTTTTCTGACAGAGTTGGAAAGCAACATCATAATATAAATATCATCACCATAAAGAAAATGAGGCTTTACCTTCAGGTTCCCTAAGTTTTCAGTAGTATAGAACTTATAGACTGACAATAGTACTAAAGGTAAGAGTGACTTTTGGCCTATGCTCCCAATTAAATGGTCACTGGTAATCTTTTAGGAAAAGATTAGACAAGCATTGCCTTGAATTAATGTAGGTGTATTTTGGAAAGGGAGTTGGAAATTATGATCTGTAGAGGCCTCTTAAAGCATTAGTTTTTAATTTAACAGTGTCTGTCTAATACCTGTATTACGGGTATCAACAATTTTAAAATCTATAATTTCAAGATTTAGTTAGTTTATGATTTCAAGAAATTACATGAGTGTAAGTCACAAAAATAAGGAACAAATTGCCAGAAGTGTAAAAGCTGTGTTAGGCAATGTTGGAAAATCATGGTATATTTTTCTAGAAAGGCTATAAACCTGAGGGGGTGAATGGTTCCTTTGCATAGTAGTAACTTTGTTCAGATAGAGAATAAAAGAATGTTCTGTTCTTCTATCCTTTGGTTGAATGTTAAAAATGAACTGAGTAAGCAACACTATTTAATTCTGGCAATATTGTGTGTAGGCACAAAAAAAGTATTTCACCTTGCTGTAATAGCTTAGCTGGATTTTGTTTTGGTTTTGTTTGCTGTTTGTGTGTTTGTCATAATGGTCTAAATGACTGAGAAGTTAGCCTGGTAAGAGTTGCCATGATAATTTTTACAGTGCTGTCTGAGAATGGATAGGATATCAACTGAATAGCACTTGAATAGCATGAAGAAAAGACTTCATAATTTCTACAAATTCTTATGGTTCCACTTACATTAGCTTTGCCAGACAAAAAATAAAATGCACATAACTAGTGAAATAATTGAGAATTCACTCTATGTAAATAGAATTTTTGTAGAGTATATGGAAGTTTATATAATTTGAATAATAATAGCAGAAATAAAGCTATCATGATAAATGTAAAATATACATTTATCAGTATACAGTGTAGCATATATCACAAGCAGTGCTACAGCCTATGACTTGATAGGAACGTGTAATTAATTTTACATAGATTCCAAATTATATCTCTACAAAGCTCTAGTCCATGAAATTACTGTAATAGGATAGCAGTAGAGAATTTACAATGGAAAGATAACTCAGCACATTTAAATTGATATTGCTGAAAAATACAGCATTATTGACAGATAATTATAAATGTTCCTAAAACTACAAATGGAAGAAAAACATGAAATTATTTCTGCAGGATTTGTGTTAGGAATAAACAGATGTAAAATGGATCAGATCATAAAACTTGGATGATGTCACACCCCAGGGCAGAATCACACAAACACATACTGTAAAGATTAGAAAATACTAATATAGAGGGATGTTATTTCTGAAACCTTTTCAAGGCTTGGAGTGGTCCTTTAAGGTTATTCCACTCTTTTTCAGCTATAGATATGTCCTGATAGTATCCAAGCCTTTTTCTTCTAGAGTCTGGAGGGATTGTTCCAGGCACAAGGATAGTTAATTATCTTTAATTCAGGAGCATATAGTATTCAGTCTAGCCTGTGTGGTTAATCATAGTTCCTTGCTTAGATTTTGTGAACTTCAGTGATGCTTTGGTAACCCTGATCTTTACACTTTTTTCCTTCTGGCATTTCTGGTTCAGAGGGGAAGAAGTAGAATGCATACATTTCATACTGCCAGAGCTTTTATTAACTACACTAAGAATAGATGAGATATGCTTTTCTCACAGCAAGTATGTTGGCCCAGACCCCTTAAGGCATATCCTCCTCCCCTCTCTTCTCCCAGCAATTTCCTGTTCTTTGTCCTAGCACTTATTGTCATTATTTCTCAATTTCCACACCTTCAAAAACCTCAGAGAGCCACATCCTGCTAGATAGCTTCCATGTCCTACTGTCAATGAAGTGGACATTCTTACTTTTGTTTGCAACATAAATTATATAGTGGAACTGGGATTAAATGCCTTTATGCAGTGTGGATTCTACCCAAAACTACAATATTCTTTTGTCACAAGGAGAAAGAAAGATACGAACTTATGCCCAATTTGAATTGAAAAAAAACCCCAAATCCTAAAACCTTCAATGCAGTGTTTTGAAAGGAGTAAGTTGCTTACTCTTTGAAAAGAGTAAATTAATGTTGAGTTAGATGATACACAGACATGAATCTTCAGTGGTACATTGGCTTAATATTAAGGAATTTCCAATTTTCTTTAGACAAATGTCACCATTCAATTTTTCACCTTATGATGCCACTTCACTACTTAAAAACAAAAGCTATACAAATCCAAGCTTCATTTACGTTTTAAACATATCATAGAAATGTGTGCCAATCTGATTTTTCAGATGCTGTAATGATAAACCTTCCTGGACAACACTTAAAAGACCAAATCACGTAGCAGTTGAAATGCTAGATGAACTCCAAGACAGTGTGTCCTAAATGTTTCTTCAGATGGGATTGCCATGAATACAAAGTAGCAGCAATGTATCTTTTCAAAGTAATTTTCCTAACAGAATAGGGCAGTGAACATTTCTTCAGATGAAAATGGAAAGTATGCCTTGATACCTCTGGGCAGCGATACATCTCTGTCTTCAGAAAGCAAAGGAGGGAAAATTAAGAAATATATGAGCTGGACAATTCAGAGATCTGCTAGCTGCTTCAAGATAGTTATATTCCAGTGCCTCATTTGCTTACATAGGAATATAAATCAGAATATATTTAACATTCGCAATCTTTAAAGATAGGCAATAACTGAGGATAAAGTGTAATCTGTAAAACTAGAAATTTGCTTATATGATTTTGGATTGACAAAAAATAATTTCTTCAATTTAATTGATTAAAGTAATATCTAAATTCCTGGGACACACTCCTTGCTGGGAAGAAAAAAAAAAAAAATTCTAATAATATAAGTATAGCAACCTATTTGTACAAAAAACCCCTCACATTGTATTTATCTTTCTATCCTTCCCATGCAACCCAATTTTATTATGTAGCAGCTTCCAGAATTTGTAGATTACAAATGCAAGGACTTTCATAGAAATGCAGTTCATAGAAATGTCCTTGATCTTGTCATGGTAATCACCATCCCCTGAGCTTAACGTTTCAATGACTACACTATTACTTTTCATGAATAAAGAAGGTAAGTTCTGTGGAAGTAGCTATGTTTTTGGCACATCATTACTGAGTTTCAGGAGAAAATTATATAATAAATTATGTAATAGCAGTAACACAGATCACATAAGGAATCCTTAAAATCAGACTTCTATTGAATTAATGAAAAGGCAATAATATTAAGGAAGCTAAGCAATTAGTACATTGTCCTGTATGTTCCACCTAATGGTATAAATGGTTTGTGTTTCTGGATGGAGCAGTAAATCTTACTTTGCCTTCTAAATCCATATGAATGAAATGTCCAGAAATATAATAGCCATATCTTAAAGAGATACATAAGGCATCTTTAGGACTAATTATCAAATAAAAGCTGAAAGCATTCTAATTCATAATTTGTGGAAGAAACTTTAAAGAAATGCATAGCATAGATAGAAACATAAATAAAGCCAAGAGAATCTCCTTTTTAATGCAAGTTATCAGCAAAGTTGTTTTTAGGTCCAAGTTCTACCTTGATCTCCTGTTGGTGCAATGTAGTTCATTGATCTCAACATTCAGAGAAAGTTGAGATCAATCCAGTGCAATATTTGAAAAACCAAAAAAAGCAATACAAATCTGAGTATGAATTTTACTACTATAAAACTAGTTATTTCCAACAGGAAAACAAGATTAGGTGATGACAGCTATGATTTGCTTCTCTTTAACATTTTAATGAGAAATATGTATTCCCATCCATTTCCGTAAGTATAATGGGATACAAATCTTCAGTGAATTCTCTAGCTCCTACTATATGAAACCCACTTGGTCTCGGTAGCACAGCCATAATTTTGCTATGTAGCTCTGTTTATGATCAATTCCTCAAGTTAAAGAAAAATTTTTAGTGTGAATGAGTGGAACGCTATTGACTGGATGGAGAATAAGAAAGCCAAAAAGTAGAAGATGGAAAACCTGTAGAATCTGTTCTGCTTGATCAATACAGTGACAGACTTGAGCACCTTCATCATTTGCCATTAATTTTTTTCCATAAATATAACCAGTTTTATATAAAGGTGGAAATGGGAATTTACTCACAGTTTGTAGAACAAGGCTGGGAAATGACTCCTGAAATGTAAATAAGAAACACAAATGGCATAGGTTTTGGTATGTAAGGGTAAAGTTCTAAAGGAACCCTTCTGATTTTGGGTAGTCAAAAGTACAGCATACACAGAATTCATGGCAGATACAGAATCCAAAAGATTCCTAATTAAAGGTGGCGCACAGGATTCTTTTGTGTTGAAATGGAGGAAGTTCTTGATGTGTGCTAGAAATCTGGTTGACAGATATTTCAGAATATGTGAACTTCTAATAAGTAACAGGATGTTCTTGATAATGTTATATGACAATGAAAGAAAAGTAAATGGCTTTGGGAAAGAGCTGGAGTGATTCAGCAAAAAAAAAAAAAAAAAAAAAGAATGAGTCCCCTCATCTGAGTACAGGTCTGTTCCCCCACATACTTCCTATTTAAATGATCTCCCACTGCATGCTGTGACTTTTGACCTAATTAACAAATTAACTTGGTACTATTATGAAATATTTTATCTGATCTCTCAGACTGAAAGAGTTTCATGGGAAGCAAACAGAATAAAGACAGTGGTGGGATTTCCTTTGGAAAACACTGAAGGCCATCATCTGACATGTGGGAAAGAGCAACAGCTCTAAGAGATGATGAGAGGGAGGCAGAAATGTCTACAGAAAAAAACAAAACAAAACAAAACCAACCAAACAACAAAAAACAAACCCCAAAACCCCAAGTTTATTCTGTTCTTTTACCAGCTGCTTCTAATTAACTTTTTTGTTTATTTTGTTGTCCACAAAACTTGTCTGGAAATGGTTAGGGGGAAAAGTCAGTTACCAAGGAACAGCAGTTAGAACAATGGTTGGAAAACATAAATTTTGCATTGCAGAAGAGTTGCTTTGTTTGCACTCTCTGTGCACTAAGAATTAGTGATTTGTCACTAATTCAGTATTGATCTTTTAAGATAGAATTCAAACAATTCATAAACCAGAGAACATGATTTGAGAGTGGATATTGGGGGTAAGATGGGTAAGAATCTACATTCAGGCAAAGGACTATTCATTGCTCCTCTTCAAGGAGAGGATTAGGAAGAACTACAAATACTGGTAAAGCCACATTGTGAATCATTTAGCAGCTGGCATAAAAACCAGATACAATTTATAGAGTATTTTGTAATATATTAGCAAATGCAGCATTTTAAAAACCCTAGAACTTGACTAATTGCTGTTATAAAAAGAAGCAGAAATATCGCAGAATACCTTGAAACACATAAATAGTTAATTTGTACTCCCACATTAAGAGAGAAAAATAATCACAAAGATGTACTGCATGAAAAATATGAAAGATATTTACATCATTGAAGTATTTCTTCTGGGTTTTTTTTTGGTGGGTTTTTTTGTGGGTTTTTTTTGTTTGTTTGTTTGTTTGTTTCTTGGGTTTTTTTAAAATTGAACTTGGAGAGTTATGGATTTCATTTCTAAAACATTGAAAATAGGGTAAAGAGTACAGAAGGAAGTTTATATTACTGAAAGAAAAAGTTACTCTAAAAAAATCTATATTAATAAAAGAAAGATCCATTTTCAAAAGTCAGTATCAGCTTTAATGAAATTAATCATACTGGAATCATAGAATTAAAGAAGTATCATTATAATAAAATCAATACATTTATTTCTAATTATTATAACACAAGGATCTAGTTTTATTTTCAACAATTACTGGGAAGCTTAGCTGCGGAAGTGCTAATGGGGCAGAAAATATTTTCAAATACCCCTTAAAAATTTCGCAGATTTTTTTCTATCCATTTTTCTTTTCCCTAAACTTTGAGCTGTGACTGTCACTTTAACTTAAATGAAAAATTAGATAACTTCTGTTCAAGCTTTTGGATAAATGACAAAGTGATTACCATTGGTTGAAGTGGGTCTTTGATTAAATGATTAAAATGAACAAATACTCTCTGTATATGAAGCAGCCTTACATAAAGAATGAGATCACTCTTCACTATCACAAACTTGGTAATTCTAGCATTTTGCCAAAGTGCCTGTGTTCGGTACCTCATCACGTGATTCTCATGTGTGCGGCCTTTTCAGTCCTTTCACTTGACATGATCAGCCAGGGATCAGGTTAGGAAAGCTGAAGCTCGACAGGATTGAGTCTGGCCAGGGACATGAAGGACAAGAAGAAAAGCTTCTATAGGTACATCAGTGATAAGAAAAAAGACAAGGGAAAATGTGGTCCCTCTCTGGAAGGAAAAGGGTGACATGGTCACCCAGGACATGGAGAAGGTTGAGGTACTCAATGAGTTCTTTGCCTTGGTCTTCACTGCCAAGTTCTCCAGCCACACTGCCCAAGCTGCAGAAGGAAAAGGCAAGGACTGGGAGAAAGAGGAACTGCCTGCTACAGGAGATCAAATTCAAGAACATCTAAGGAACATGAAGATGCAGAAGTTCATGGGACCTGATGAGATGCATCTGCGGGTTCAGAGGGAACTGGTGGATGAAGTTGCCAAGCCACTGTCCATCATATTTGAGAAGACATGGCAGACCGGTGAAGATCCCACTGACTAGGAAAGGAGAAATATAACACCCTTTTTTAAAAAGGGAACACCTAGAACACCTGTCTAAAAAACATGCCAGTTTCAGTTTGGTGCCCACCAAGATCATGGAGCAGATCCTCCTGGAAATTATGCTAAGGCACTGTACAATAAGGAGGTGATTGGTGACAGCCAACACGGCTTCACTAAGGGCAAATCATGCCTGACAAATTTGCGGCCTTCTATAACAGCGTTGCAGCCTTAGTGGAGAAGTGAAGAGTGGCTGATGTCATCTACTCTAACTGTGCAGGGCATTTAACACTGTCCCACATGACATCCTTTTTTTCTAAACTGGCAAGGCATGAATATGATGGACGGACCACTCAATGGATAAAGAATTGGCTGGATGGTCACACTCAAAGAGTTGTGGTCTATGGCTGAATGTTCAAGTGGAGACAAGTGATGAGTGGTGCTTCCCTGGGGTCAGTAATGTGAGAGGTGCTGTTCAACATCTTTGTTGGTTGACAGTGGGACTGATGCACCATTATCAAGTCTGCTGGTAATGCCAACCTGTGTAGTGTGGCTTACATGCTGGAGGGAAGGGATGGGATTCAGAGGGTCCTTGACACACTTGACAGGTGCGCCAATGCCAACCTCATGAAGTTCAACAAAGAGAAGTGCAAGGTCCTGCACCTGGGTTGTGACAATCCCAAGCACAACTGGATTGAGAGCAGCCCTGAGGAGAAGGACTTCGGGTGTTGATCGATGAGAAGCTCAATATGAGCCAGCTTCAGTGTGTGCTCACAGCCCAGAAAGTCAACAGTATGCTCGACTGCATCAACAGGAACATGGCCAGCAGGTCAATGGAGGTGATTCCCCTTTCCTAGTCCTCTCTGGAGTACTGTGTTCAGCTCTGGGGCCCCTAACATAAGGATGTGGGCCTGTTGAAATGAGTCCAGAGGAGGGCCACGAAGATGACCAGAGGGCTGGAGCACATCTGCTATGAAGAAAGGCTGAGAGAGTTGGGCTTGTTCAGCCTGGAGAAGACTCAGGGGAGACCTTAGAGCAGACTACCATGATTTAAGCCGAGCCTATAACTCAGAACCATGCAGCTGCTCACTCACTCCTCCTTCCTTCTTCCCCCTGCTCCCGGTGGGATGGGGAGGAGAACTGAAAGAATGTAACTCCCATGGGTTGAGATAAGAACAGTCCAGTAACTAAGCTATAACACAAAATCACTGCTGCTACCACCAGTAATAATAATGATAAGGGAAATAACAAGGGGAGAGAATACAACTGCTCACCACCTGCTCATCAATACCCAGCTTGACCTAAGCAGTGATGTAACCCTTCCGGGTAACTGCCCCCAGTTTATATACTGGGCATGATATGCTGTGGTATGGAATACCTCTTTGGCTAGCTTGGGTCAGGTGTCCTGTCTCTGCTTCCTTCCAGCTTCCCCTCCTCCCTGGCAGAGCATGACACTTAGAAAGTCCTTGGTCAGAGCAAACATTACTTAGCAACAACTAAAACCATCGGTGCTATCAGAGCTATCCCCAGGCTAAAAGTCAAAAACACAGCACTGCACCAGCTACTAAGAAGCAGAAAAATGACTGCTACTGCTGAACCCAGGACATAGACTTCCAGTACCTAAAGGGTGTCTGCATCAAAGCTGCAGTGGGACTTTTTACAAGAGTATGTGGTAGTTAGACACGGGGTAGATTTAGATGAGATCTTATGAAAAAGTTCATTACTATGAGGGTGGTGAGGCACTGGAACATGTTGTCCAGAGAAGTCATGGATGCCCCATCTATTCAAGTGTTCAAGGACAGGCTGGATGGAGCTTTGGGCTACCTGGTCAAACTAGATGATCTTTAAGGTCCCTTTCAACCAAAACCATTCTATGACTCTATGATTCTATGGTTTGTAATGGTTTCATTATATGATTTAATGGGTTATTTCCCCAGCTGTACTAAAATAGATTTTGATGTGGTTCAGACATGGCACCAGTGAAGATCTATATGTCCTCTTTCTGCTTTTTTTGTGCAAGTGATTTCCACCAGCTTTTAAAAACTCCTTATTGTCCATTAGTGTAGAAGAGATCAGACTGAGGATAGCACTTTTTCACATCTCTTGCTGACGTAACAGTATTCCTCTCAGGTTATAAGCAGTTCTGAGGAGACTGCTGAGAAGTCAGCTCAACTGACAACTTTGGATTAAGGAAACAAAGTAGTATATTTGTATGTGGATCAGCTCACATAAACAGCCAAAACCTGTGTTTGCTTTTTTATTTAAAGTAATGACATTGCTTTTTTAATTTAAAGTAATGACATTCTGCCAACTTCCTAAAGTTTTATGATGTATGAGGATGATGTATTACAGGGATTCTCAAACTGGGCATTGTTTTTGCTATCACCATAGAAATGACAGTACTACACATGCAATCACAGAAGTTCCTGATTCTTTGCTGGGCCCCAGTCAAGCACAGCAGAAGACAGTCCCCACCTTTCTCTCTCACGGTCTTAACAAGCCCAGGTTCCTTGCTGCACTCTCTACATTCAGAACAGAACTATAAAAGGCTCCTTGTGGTCCTGAAATTTTGGAACCTACAAGTGTACCTCAACCCCAATCTGCAATCTGCGAAGTGCAGCCAAGTCAGGCTTTCTCCCTCACAAAGAGTATGTGTTGCCAAGCTGCATGAACTTTAGAACAAATGAAAAATAACCAGTGTTATTTGTTTTCTCTGTTTGTAGGCACACATTTAAGGCAGCCAGGGATAGACTCTCTCCACTGCCTCTCCACACAGGGCTAAAAGTTTGCTAAGTGATGGCTTATGACTCTGTAGTTTAGTATTCTGCAATAATTTTTGTATCATAAGCTGGGAACTCTTGGTCTAGAACAAAAATATTAAGGTAGTCAAAATTAATTTGGGTGATCCAGAAGAAAGAATTTACTGCCGCAGCTTATATTACTGCCTGTTTAGTTCTATTTTTAGGTGTTGAGATCTTCTTAGGTATGTGGATTAAGTTACAGGATCCTGAATGGCAGAAATCTGAAAGGACTGTGCTCAAGGTACCACAGTGAGAGCAATCATTATAAATGAGCTTGACTGGCTTAAGTCATATGACAGTGGAAAAAAGACCAATATCTAGAACTGAATATGAGTTTAAAACATAGGATGTAAGGAGAATTTTATGATTATTTCTTCCATAAGTGCAAAAAGAACAAAGATCTTAACAAACTGTAAGACGTTTTTAAGGGAAATCTGAACTGTAATACATAAAAAGCAGAAGTTATGCCTGTGGGGGTTTTTAGTGCAAGTTCTTAATTTACTAGTAATTAAATATTTCAATATGGCCTGGAGGAATAAGTTCATTGGGAAACACTGCATAAATGAAAATGTGTAGGCTTCTGTAAATGGCTGTTGAAATCTCAGTGCAAAATGATGAATATTAAAATGAAAGTTGTAATTTTACAGTGAATGAAATATCTTGTCAACTTTATGAGAAAGTGTTTCCTAAAAATAAAGAGCTTTGAAAAATTAAGAGGCATGGTATCTAGCAAGCTGTTATTTTGCTGCATGTGCAGGAATTTTCAAAGGAGTCCATGAAGGTGGTAATGCTCAGTCTAGGATTAAACATTTGAAGTACTTTTTCCTCCATTTGGAACAGCATTCATGTATGTACACTGCAGGGTACATCACATTTGTGCTGGTTTTGGCTGGGGTAGAGTTAATTTTCTTCATACTAGCTATGTTTCAGATTTCTGCTGAAAACAGTGTTGATAACACAGGGGTGTTTTTGTTATTGCTAAGTAGTGCTTAGTGTACTTCAGTTTCTCACACCCCCTACCAGCAAGCAGGCTGGAGGTGCACAAGAAGCTGGGGGGCGACACAGCCAGGACAGCTGACCTCACACCATATGGTGTCCTGCTCAGCATATAAAGCAGGGGGAGGAAGAAGGAAGGGAGATGTTCAAAGTGATGTTGTTTGTCTACCCAAGTCACCATTACACATGATGGAGTGCCGCTTTCCTGGAGATGGCTAAACACCTGCCTGCCCATGGGAAGTGGTGAATGAATTCCTGGTTTTGCTATGATTGTGTGCACGGCTTTTGCTTCACTTCCTGACCCACGAGTTTTCTCAGTTTTACTCTTCTGATTCTCTCCCCCATCCCACTAGGAGGTTGGCTAGGTGAGCAGCTCTGTGGGGCTTAGTTGCCAGCTGGGGTTAAACCACAACAACATTATAAAATCAAAGCTATCACACTGATGTCTTGTTTTATGTACCTGATATACAGCATGGCTTATCTGTCTTTTTCGTAACAATTAAGAGTAGAAACACATTTTACATGTAGCAGTCACACACTTTCTTCACCACTGCAGCCTTCTCAGCACCCCAGAGATGCACTTTTTGTTTAAAATTCTGAGATGTGGAAGACATCTTTCAATTGTGCCTTATGTTCTTCACCTAAATCCTGGAATTACAGGTTATTAAGTAATCTGTTGAGCTGAACTAAAGTCCAAGGAATAGAACTTTTTTAAAAAAATCAGAAACCATAACTTAACTAGAAAAATACCCTCCAGCTTTTATATAAAAATAAGTCTCCACTTGTTATTATATTACGACTGCCTGTTGAGAAAAGGTTGAGAAAAGCATATGAGTATAATTGAGGAGTCCATTTCTGATTAAACTTGACAGAAAATTTATCACCAGATTCTACAAATCTGGAATTGCAGTAATGCAAGACTTGTTTTTCTCTCTGCTTAATTGCTTGCAAAAGTGGATTGCTTACGTGTCTCACAGGATACTGAAATACTAATTGGAATTAAGTATGTGCTTACTCTTTGAAGCAACCATCTGTTACAGAGGGAAAACTTTAATGCAAAACAACACAAACCTGTCTGCATTGTTCCTACAAGTTCCCACAAGGTCCTGCAAGGTCCTACAACTGGGTTGGGGCAATCCCAAGCACAGCTACATGTTGGGCAGAAAAGTGCTTCAGAGCAGCTCTGGTTCTCCCAGGACTTGGGGGTGTTGGTTGATGAGAAACATAACATGGCCCTGTTTCAGTGTGTGCTCAGAGCTCAGATATCAAATGTGTGCAGGGCTGCATCAAAGGAGTGTGACCATCAGATCAAATAAGTTGATCCTGCCCCTCTATTTTGCTTTCATGAGACCCCACTTGCAGTACTGTGTACAGTTCTGATGTCTTCAACATAAGGAGGACATGGAGCTGTTGGAGCAAGTCCAGAGGATGGTCATGAGGATGATCAGGGACTGAAGCACCTCCTGTATGAAGAAAGGATGAGAAAGTTCAGCTGTTCAGCCTGGAGAAGAGAAGGCTGCGTGGAGAACTCACAGCAGCATTCCAGTATATGAAGAGGGCCTACAAGGATGTCAGAGAGCGACCCTTCATCAGGGACTGTAGCAACAGGACAAGAGTAATGGGTTAAAATTTAAAAAAGAGAGTCTTAGGTTAAATATAAGGAAGAAGTTCTTTACTCTGAGGGTGGTGAGGCACTGGAACAGGTTGCCCAGGGAACATGTGGCTACCCCATCCCCAGAACTTTCCAAGGCCAGGCTGGACTTGGCTTTCAGCAACCTGGGCTAGTGGGAGGTGTTCCTGCTTTGGTGGCCATGCCCTGGGCACATCCTGTGGGGCTCCCTCCTGCGATGCTGTGCAACAGGCTACCAGAGGCACCTCAGCAGGATCAAGAGTCTGGTCACAGCCTGGTCCTGGCAGAGGATTCTTCTGCACTATGAGCAGCCAGGGGCTGCTCAGCTGAGGGCAGCACTGCCTGTGCTCTCAGCCTGGAGGAGTCCAGCGGAGCCCTTTCCCCCTGCGGCCGAGGGAGCCTCCCGCAGCCAGGGCTCAGGCACTCCTGCAAGCCATGCTCCCTCCCAAGGACTCCTGTGGGCAGAGGACGTCAGCCAAAGCCTTGGCAGTGTACAAGGCCAGGTTGAACAGGGCCTTGAGCAACCTGGTCTAGTGGGAGATGTACCTGCCCATGATCTTAAGGCCCTTTCCAACCCTAACCATGCTACAATTCTATGGAGTCCTTGCAGTCATCCCTGCTCTGCTTGTCCTGTTCACAGAATCACAGAATCATTTAGATTGGAAAAGACCCTTATGATTGCCTCAAGGCAATTATCAGTAGGTTTAAGTAACCAGATTACCTTTAAACGTAAGCATATCTTTTTTAATGGGAGTATCATGGCACAGGTTGCCCATGGAGATTTTATGGCAAAAGTAACTAAATTTCAACTAAGACTAGGAAATACATGTAGGAAAAGAAGACTGAGCAAATGACTTCTGTAAAGTGTAATCATGGCTATATTAATTCTTTGTCCTGGAAAGATTTCTAGAAAGCTCTGGAAAGATGCTAACTTTCCTCAAAAAAATTATTTGGACAATCAATACTTAAATCTGTCAGAAGCTCCATGTTATTCCTTTCATTCTCTCCTCTTTATTTATAATCACTGTAGAAACAAAGAGAAAAAAATCTGCTAATAAACTTTTAAAGCTGTTTTTAAGTTTTCGAATGGAAAAAAACCCAAACCACCCTCAGTATATTAAATGCTACTCTTCCCTGACCAGAGAACTGCAAGACAGGTAATAGCATGGCTGAGAAACCAAACCTGAGCATTCCGGCACGGAAGGGTACTGGCGTTCTGGATACTAGTGAAGAGGACATGAAGGAACTGAGCAGAGCAGTGCTCCCAGACGCGCCCGCCTTTTCTCTACAAGGGACGCCGCCGCGCCCGGGCACAGGGCAGACTGTACGCCGTTCCCACTTTAACCAGCTACCTTTGCCCCTGCTGAGCAGCGCGGCAAAGTGCAGCAGCCCACCGAGGCTTAAGGAAAGGGGATGAGCAGCTGCGGAGGGAAGACTCACAGCACGCCTCCCCTGGAAACGGACCTCGCAGCTGCTGGGGGGCACCGGCGAACCGCCCGGCTGCCAGGACAGCCTAGACCACTCCCCCCCGAGACGCGCCCAAGCTCCGGCCCCACTGCGGGCCACTCCGGGCGCAGAGCGCCCACCATCCGCCCCTCCGCCCTAAGGCGCACCCACCAGCCACACCGCCAAGCCCGGCCCCTCCTCATTGGTTACCTTCTCTGCCCACCAGCAAGCTCTGCCCTCTCCCGAGGCCTGGAGTGCGCTTCTCGCCTTCCGATTGGCCAGAGAGCCCTGTCAATTTCTCGGCGAAGCGCTGGCGGCGCCGGTGGCTCTCGGCCTCATGCTGCCGCTGCTCTCTCTCAGGAAGACCCCGCCCACGCGCGCCCCTCAGCATCCGGGCTGTAGCCTCGGTTGCCCCCTGCCTCGGCGCAGCGTTCCGGGTGCGCCTTACCCGGCTGAGCCCGTCTGTGAGCTCCGACGGCAGGGCAGGCAGCGGTGCCCACTCTGCTGGCCGGACACCGGGGCCGCCGAACCTCTTCCCCACCACACGGTGCAGCCGGCTTCCCACGCTCCACCGCAGCAGTTCCCGGTAGGTAGCCGTCCTGGGCCGCCTTTCGGAGGGGCGTTGATCGCGGAATCCCCAGCACCACCTTCAGCTGCGGCCTTTTAACTGGCTCCCTTGCCCTCGCTCCGGTAGCCGGGGAGCATAGCCCCATCTGTGCGGGCTCGCAGGTGGCGGTCGGAAGGACTGGTGGCGGGGGCGGAGCGGCGCCGGCTGTCCCGGAGCCCGCGCGAGTCCCCGCTGCGCCCACTCCTCTAGGCGGGAGGGCACCGGGTGAGCCGAGGGGGGCATCCCCTCCGCGTGGGCCGTGACTCTGGCGGCGCGGAGCAGGGTGACAGCTCGCTGCGGGCGGTGGAACGGCTCCTCGCGTTCCTGTCGCTGCTCTCCTGGGTGGCAGAAGCTGTCGCGGGAGGCTTTGGCTCGGCTGCCCTCCCCTGATCGCGGCGGGTTCGGTTTTTTGGCTGAACGCCGATTTCGTCGCTGCTGGCGGTGGTTACTTCCACCGAGCGGTTAGTGGTGGTGTAGGAGCAGAGTAAGTTCGTTTGAACGTTCTGCAGAAGCAGGTTGCTGGAGTGCATTTGTACTGGCTTGGTTAGCAGATTAGAGGCAAACTAAGCTGCCAGTACTTATTTACCTAAGTGTTATTTACAAACGCACTCTGAATGTATGTTGGTTTTAAGCTTGATTCATAAAAAATCTCAAAGAGTGTTGTTTCAGGTGGTTTGCGATGAAACTCTTACAAAGCTTATTTTCAGGCTTCCCTGGCAAACCCTTAATGGGTCTTAAAGTGATGTGCTGTTTGTAAAGGGAGCTGAAATATAATTGAAGTTTTTTTTCTTTTACACATTTTGAATGTAAGATCTTTTGTAAATTCATATTTGGTTAGAAATGTACGCTGTGCAAAATTAGTCTTTATTTTACATGTTCTTAAGCGTGATCAGAAGTGAGGCACACTGTTAAGTGTATTAGGTGTTGCTACCTGCATTATGACTACTTGCAGGGGTAAACAATTTATCTGGCCCATACACTCACAGCTTTTCTGAACACTAATAAATGCCTGGCAGGCATATTTCATCCTGAACAGCGCTGGGATGTGATTTGTCCTTTCAGAGGGAAAAGATGAGATTGAGGTTTCTTTGTTAACTATATTTCAGGAGATGCCTTCTGCTGACCTAAACATCCTTTTGTCAGTTTCTTTTGAATGGAGAAGTTTCAACAAGTGAAACAGTATTTGCAGTGGAAGTAAGAGGTATTTTATTGTGCTATCCTGAAATAGAGGAATTATTTGGCAAACAGCAGACAAATTCATCAGCTGAGAATGACTTTCAGCTAATGAAATGAATCTTTTTGTCTTGTACTGTACTAAGCAATGCTTATAAAATATAAATTAATTCCAGAATCTAGAATGCCAGATACATCATGTATCCTGTAGCGCTTTTTCCTCTGTGATAAAGGTATTAAAGGTTAATTAAAAGATTCAACCTGTTTGGAAGACCTGTAGGCCCTGTCTTAATATTTTTTTGAAGATGTTAGTCTCTTAAAAGTCACTGAACCTGCAAGCAACGTTTCCTCATCCAGCCTACTCATGTACAACTATCAAGACTGAATTTACTTCTTGTGGTAATTTTTCACGTTTTAATAGTCTTGTAAATAGATTAAATACATTTTTAAAGCTGATGCAGTGTATCAAAATTTAGTGTCTCAGTTGCATCTGCAAAGTGTCCCCTATGATAAGAGGATTGTTTATGCTTCAGCTGTGGCTATACTAAGTTGTTTCTGTGATTAGAAGTATCAAAGTACATGTATTTGTAACATCTTTACTTTTGTCTTAAAATTGTTTTAATAACATTTTAGGGAGTCTCCTGGTGTCATATCAAAGTCGTAACTAAACAATATATTAAATATTAAGAATAGGGAAGTTGCAGTAGTTCCTTTTTTCCAGTATCTTGTAATTATATAAAAATTGACTATCTGAAGAACAGGGTACTGATAGCTGTATTGTTTTGTTTTCTGGTTTTTTTTTTTTTGTTTTTAATAAGTCATACCAGCTAATCAGGTTTTTTCAGTCTGTTGCAGGCAAAACATACAGCTACTTCTTGTTCCTTAGGATTTTCGTTTTGCTTTTAACTGATTGCTTTGGAATGGCATACACAAAAATAATAATGGAGTTAAAGGCACACAGAAAACACAGGAAGAATGGAGTTGTAAATGAGTTTGGGTTGCTGCTGATTTACAGTTTCACTGATTCAACTGGAAACTAATAGCAATAGTTTTCAGTCAGTCCTGTGTACACCACCCGCAGCTGTTTGAGCAAAAGAGCTGTCACATTGCTTAGGGGAAGAGTGGGATAATGCTTTTCACAAGGAGACTGTGGTTAGGTGACCTTAAACTGAATGTGATTATCTAGAGGTTATTTATCAATGAAAATGGGATAATATACTCCCAAGGAGCAACTAATGTACCCTGTAAGAGTTGGTGAAAGTGTAAGAATTACAAGTTTGCTTTGCTTTTGGACCTTTAACATTCTTTCAGAAATGTTTTGAGACTTCTATGTAATTATTTTATCTGATCTATTAAAAGGTAAAAAAAGTAACTTATCTAATTGTCATATACTTTCTGGCAATCCTTAATTTGATGATTTTTTTTTTTTTTTAATGCAGACATTTTAATGCTTCCTCAATGCTGATGCAGAACCAATGGAGTGAAATTAAGCCTGCTGCTATTGAGCTTCTTTTCTGAGTGTAGTTCTGTGAGGCCTCCTAGACATTGTCACTGGGGCTCTAGGGTTTTATGGAGCCACAGCTGAAATAGTGCAGTGGAGAAAAATGTGTGTATTTAAGCTAAGCAGTTATAAATGAAAGCACATTAGGGAGAAAGTAGTTACAAGCGAGGCTGATGATCACAGGTAAGACAGTGACTGGAACATCTGTCCCTCCCTATGACCTTAGGTAAGCCACTTACAATTTCATGTCTCCTCTTCTGCACATAGAAAATGTAGAAGAGGAAATGTTACACACCAGTCTATGATGTAGAATTGGTTTGCAGTTTGGTTACTTAAAGAGCTTTTCAAAAGAGTACTTTCAAAGGAAATTTTGAAACTCTTAGTAATACTCAGCTTTGTTAAAAAAATATAGGTTAATTCATTTTGATCAGATTTAACTCACCTGTGTATTTAGTTCTAGGGTTCAATAGATGTGTTCATTACCTTAAATGAATGAGTAGGTGGATTCTTTCTAAAAAGAGATGCAGAGAATATTTGTGAATATTATATATGCAACTCTTTCAAGAATACTACAGATCTGTGTTTATCAGTGCATTCTCCTAATGTGCTTACTGAAGTGCGTTATCCTTTATCTGTTGCACAAAGCGACACATTTGAACACATTTCATGGTACATGGTTCCCATTTCACATTTACCTTTCATCCACTCTTGTCTCCCTTGTTTATTCCTTTAGCTGTTTTTATCTACATGTGAAAAAAAAGCTCAGCATGCAATTTAGGAAAACTTTTTAATGCAAGATAGATAATATCCACTTTTGGCTTTTTGGCTGTTCAGAGAGGGGTATTTTATTAAAAATTTGTGTACCCTATAAGTATGGAAAGATGACAATTTTAATTCTTTTCTTTTTGGTATTTGTGTGCCTAGTGTCTTATTGCTGCCTTGTGCAGTGTCATTAGGAATGGGACAAGACATATTGATCAGTTAGAACTGTCTTTGCAAAAAGCATTTACTCAGATAACTGTAGATCTTAGAAGACCATAACAGACACACAAATAAGATTTACATGTTTGAGGTAGGTTTGAAGCATGGAATCTGACTCTGCAACTCAAAGAGAGTTATGAAGCAAGTATGTTTGTTATGGCTCTGGGTGCTTCTCCTAACTTGCACACCGAGGGGTTAAGCAAGCAGATATTTATTACACACAAACATGCATATTCATTACGTTCCTGAGAGATTGGCAGAGATATTATAATTAGTTTAGGTACTCATTATCATAAGTCTCCTCTCTTCTGATGCTTGCGCACTGCCCTCCAATGGTTGTGGGCAGTGGTCTTCATGATGAAGTGAGTAATCTTCCCACAGGTTAGCTGAAACCAACTGTATCTGCAAGTTTCTGATAGATGGCAAAGATTTTGAACAGCGTGACCTTTGTACAAAATTTATTGCAAGCAGAACAGGATAGGCAGACAAGGAGTATCCTAAGCTAGCAGATGTTTGGGAGTCACTGTCTCCAAACTAACTGATAATTAGAAGGATGGTAAGAAATAATTCACTCATTAGAAGGATGGAAAGAAGTAATTCACTCTTGTTAGTAAGACTACTAAATTCTGTTAACACACCACAGGCTTACAACACAAACATTGTTTTCTGTCTTAGACCTAAGTAAAGTTAGAAGTATTTTAACCCTATGTTTTCCAGGCACTTGCTTTCCTTATATCAGGTTTATTACTTAATCTCTCTTCATGTATAATATCACTAATGTAATTACAACAGTGCTTTCCTATGCTTTATGATGTTTCATGTAAGCTCACTGGCCTGTTTAACTTTTAACATACCAAGACTTTTAAAATAGCTATTCTACTTAGCTAAAATCTGTTAATAATTTAATGTAATTTTTCTAGAAAGGATTTTTTTTTCCCCAGATTGAATGGATGTAATTGCCTGTGTGGGAATTTATACTTTTCATCAGCCACACGCTGTATTATTTTTGATTATGACAGGATGACTAGAACAGTGAGGTTAATGTGTTTTTCAGTAGTATGAAAATACAGAGATGTTTTGCGAGAAGCAGGTCTTGGGTTCCAGTTTAAAGTGTGTGGTTTGTCACACTTGTAGCCTCTGTATTCACTGAGGTGCCATGCTCTTCGTTCGGTAAACGTTGTACAATAAGAGAAAGTAAATGGAGCGGTTTCAAACAAAGGCATAGTTAATTGTGATGTTGGTGGCTGTTAGGTTATGGAGGTCATTGTGAACAAGTGCTTTGTTTTTAGAGATGCACTAAACCTACTGTGAAACAGCAGTCATTGAAATGACACTGCAGGCTGCTGGAAAGGTTGTCCTCACTAACAGGTATTTTTACCCCTACCTTATTCCTGACTGTTCAGTTTGGTGCCTCCATTCCTGCTCTGCATGTGTCTTGTGTATCTTCCACTGACCTGCTTCAGCTTCTGTTCAGAAGCAAGTTAGTGTTGAGCATGTGAATGTTCTACTAGGTTAGTGAGTCTCATTTCTCTATAGAGGTGTTTGAGCACTGAGGCTGGTCTGAAATAGAGCAGCAGGTACCTGTGGCCAGATGCAGCAGCAGAGAGCCATAATGCTGACCCCATTATATTGTCTGATTGCAGGGGGGTTGGAATTAGATGATCTTAAGGTCCTTTCCAACCCTAAACATTATATGATTTTTCAAAACAAAATTTCGGACTTAGATCATATTGTAGCCTTAAAACTGTTCTTTTGGTTCAGTTTATCTTTGGGTTTGAGGTGCGAATTGCCCAGTAAATGTTCATCCCTTATGTTTGGAGGGCTGAATGGGCTGTATTTTTGTAGAAAAATACTGTTGTATTTCATGTGCTTCAAAAGTATGGGATTCTTGGCAAGGCATCTTGGTGACGCTGGAACTTGTCATTTATTCCAGGGTAGGACGTACCCTTGCAGCCTAGAAGAAAGTACCTTTTACAATTTTTACAATTTTAAAATTGTATTGTCACGTATGGAAAAACCTTGAGTACCTTTCTGTATTTAAGGAACTAAACATTTTTCAAATCAGATTGTTATATTTGAATGTGAAAGACTTTTCATGTTTGAACATGAAAAAGTTTTTTTTGATGATACGGAACAAGCTTATAAGGGTAATCAGTGTTGCTTTAGAGGAGTTCCACTATCTTAAAATTAAGTGATAATTAATTTCATGCATTGTTGATGTAATATTAAATTTAGATAATGTCCATTTAAATACAAATACCTTAAATTTTGGAGTAATCTTGGAAAGAAGTGATATTGCAGAGGTTTCAGTCAGGGACAGGGTTGATTTAAGGGCATGGGAGATAGTTTTCACTCTGAAGTCGACCATTGGTATTATCTTACTTGTGTGTTGCTGACACTGGCTTTTGAAAACAAAGAAGTTCAGTGTAAGTGTTCTGTTCTCTGTCTGTGGAAGATTGCCTCAAACAATTGCTACTCATTAATACTCATTAATTTTTTAAAGCGTTCCAGGAGCAGGTTGCTTAGTGCATCAGGTTATAAAAATTTTTACTTCTGTTTAGCATTTGCTGCCAGTAGGCTGAGGCATCTCTAAATCATGGAGTGACGAAACTAGAATCTGCAGGTAAACAGGCAGGGAAGAATTTTACCAGCAGGAAAATAGACTGGCTAAAGGACTGAGAAGTAACTGTCTTTGCCTTCCAGCAATGCTGTTTTAATGTTTGCTTTTAATTTTTTGATTTTGAGCTCTGTGTAAAATCTGTTCATCATGTGTGGAATTTTCTCTGGGGGGGGGAAAGAAGAAAAAAGGTATTTTTTAGGGAAATAGGTTTTTTATCTGCAGTTCTCTCATCTGCTGCCTATACAAATGTGGAACATATTGGGCAGTTTTAACCAAGCTTAGATTTTTATGCCTCTGATGATACATACCTACGAGCTTCATAAAACCCAGTTTAGGTAGTAGTAGATACTTGTCAACTATCCACAGTGAAGGATGGATGTTACCTGTTCTGTGGCTTAGTAGCTTGAGAGCTGTTCAGCTTCCAGCTTGTGATACTGGGCAGACTATAGTACATATCTCTTCTATGCTGAAAGTGAAAGTAAGAATTTTATTGTGGGGAAAAAAAGAGGGGTTTTGCAAAAAATAAAGGACACGATGTAACATAGGGAGGCCTGTGAATTCTGTGGAAACATGGAAGATACCCAACAGGCTGAAGTTACTGCGGTGAAGATCTGTGGGTGTTGAACACTAATCTGTGGAGAGCTAAGCTGTGCTAATATTGCTTTTGAGGAATGATTTTCTTACTCTTCTATTTCAGTCTCCCTAAGTAGTAAATTAAAAGTTTAACTACACAGTGCCCCCATCAAGACACAGACATTTTCTCATTTTAGTGCATGGAAATTTAGTTTTAAATTAACATTGGTGTAACTAGACCCTGGCAAAACTGGTATCGGTAGAATACAGGTTGTTTTGTTCTTGGAACTTTTAATTTACAACAGGTATTTTCATGTTCAGTATTGTATGGCTTTTGTAGAAAGCTTTGCTTGACTTTTTTCCCTCCCTTCTTCCCCTCCCCCCCCCCGCCCCGATTTCATAGGAAGTGATTCAGGAGCAGTTGAGAGGGCAAGTAGGTTTTGATAAGATCAGGATGAGGAAAAGCAGAGGTACAAAAACATATTTTCAGTACTTCTGTGTTGTCAAAGCCTGTGAAATTTCAGTGTGTGCCTCTGGAGGCCTGGCCTCATAAAAAGGAATAATATTCAATACTACTGGTATTACCATGACACTTTCATGGAATCATAGAATAGTTAGGGTTAGAAAGAACCTTAAGATCATCTAGTTCCAACCCCCCTGCCATCGGCAGGGACACCTCACACGAAACCATGTCACCCAAGGCGCTGTCTGAGCTGGGCAATTCACAGCTTCCCTGGGCAGCCCATTCCAGTGCCTCACCACCCTCACACTAAAGAACTTCCTCCTTATATCCAATCTAAACTTCCCCTGTTTAAGTTTTAACCCGTTACCCCTTGTCCTATCACTACAGTCCCTAATGAAGAGTCCCTCCCCAGCATTCTTATAGGTCCCCTTCAGATACTGGAAGGCTGCTATGAGGTCTTCGTGCAGCCTTCTCTTCTCCAGGTTGAACAGCCCCAACTTCCTCAGCCTGTCTTCATACGGGAGGTGCTCCAGTCCCCTGATCATCCTCGTTGCCCTCCTCTGGACTTGTTCCAACAGTTCCATGTCCTTTTTATGTTGAGGACACCAGAACTGCACACAATACTCCAAGTGAGGTCTCACAAGAGCAGAGTAGAGGGGCAGGATCACCTCCTTTGACCTGCTGGTCACGCTCCTTTTGATGCATCCCAGGATACAGTTGGCTTTCTGGGCTGCGAGCACACACTGCCGACTAACGTTAAGTTTCTCGTTGAATAACCCCTCAAGTCCTTCTCTATAGGGCTGGTCTGAATCTCTTCTCTGTCCAACCTGTAGCTGTGCCTGGGATTGCTCCGACCCAGGCGTAGGACCTTGCACTTGGCACGATTGAACTTCATATGGTTGGCATTTGCCCACCTCAGAAGTGTGTTGAGGTCCCTCCACACAGCTTGGTGTCATCGGCAAACTTGCTGAGGGGGCACTCAGTCCCACTCTTCACGTCAGTGGTGAAGATGTTAAAGAAGACCGGTCCCAACACTGATCCCTGAGGGGACTCTACTCGTTACTGGTCTCCAGCTGGACACTGAGCCATTGAGCACAACTCTTTGTGTGTGGCCATCCAGCCAGTTCATGGTATCACATCATTACCTGTCAGGCATGAGTATGTGATGTCTTGTTTTCTAGGCTTGTTTTTCAGGAGTGTAGGAGCATGGTAGTTACTGTGTGATGTGATTGAAGTTGCAAGTTGAAAGATTCCAGAGTTAAAATAACTTAACTTAAATTTGTCACTTCTCTAAATTCTTACAGTATGATGTGACCATGTATTTAAAGATAAAGGTGAGAAGCAATTGGTCTCAGTGAATTAAATATACTTTTAATTTTGAAAACTGCTGTTTACAGTCACTGTAGAATGCTGGAGCACACAATATACCGTATCCTGTCTAAATTCTAACTTGAAAACAGAATTAGTGTCTTTTGCACTTTTAGATATTTTTTTTCTTTTTCTGCCATATACTGCTGGAATGCTTCACTATTGTGCTTAATTTTGTCTTCGAAAGTAGTTATGGTGTTAGATTGAATGTCATGCCATTCTTGCTTTGTTTTCTAACTTTCAGATGTGCTCAACTTTACAGTTTCTTTGGCCTAGCTTTAAACTGATCTATACCTTTCAGTTGTTCTGCTATAACAGTTCAGTGCTGATGGTTCAATGCTTAGTGTACAAAATTGAAGCATCCATTATGTAGCATTAGCTAGCTCAGCATTAGCCTTCTGTCAGCTGTGGACAGCATAGCCCGTTTCAGTGTGTGTGGGGTGGTGTCAGAGAAGTGAAGAAAATTACTGGAATGCTGCTTAATCATCAGTAACTTCCTTTCTCTGCGCAATAGTAATTAAGCTTTAATGCTGTCATTATTAGATTTGTAAACAATTATTCCTTGTGTTATACCATGCCTTTCTGAAAACTAACGTTCAGCTGTACTCTGAAGTGATGATTCTGTGATCCTGTGAGAAGAATGCGTGTGCAAAAATTTGAACCAAGTAAGTGCATTTGCTTGTGTGGAGTCCTAAATTGAAGTTGATGGGATTTTGTGTTGAAAGCCTATAATGAATTGTGATTTGTGGATTATGGCCAAACTTTTCTTCCACGTCCATGAGAAAATATGAATATTTATGTACTGAACAGAAAGTAGCAGTCTTCAGTTGTTGATACTTGCTTTTATAGAGATGAAGAGATTGCTCAGGGATCTTAGTTGTTACTTTGTTAGTTCAGTCTGTCATTTGGGGGAGAATTGTGTTGAGGTAGGGCACCTGAGTGCTGTACATGTCTTAATGATGTGACAGTATTGTCACCAGAACTAGCAGCTGGGTTATGGAGAAGGCTGCATTACTGTTGATTAGGTAGTAATCTTTTGGGTGACAAAATTAAATGTACGGATCAGATGCTAAAGTTTGGGTATTGATAGCCCTCAAATTTCTTCATGTGACTTTAAACTTCGTACAAGGAAAAATTACAGTACCTTGACTAGAATGGACTTTTAAAACAAGTTTCATTAAAGATAAGATGTATCTTGGTTAGTTTTTATATTGAGGGAGAGTTTTTTAAATGTGTCAATAAAGGTGTTCTGTTCAATATTGTGTAGTAAAGAAGGATTATAAATGGTCATATCATTGGTGATGAACTTTCTCTAGGGAAATAGCTATGTATGTGCAAATTTAAAAGTTTATTCTAGAATCTTGAACTAATTATGGACATTGAAAATAATTATGGCAGTTGATACTGTAAAACAGAAATGTAGTTTTGTATTTTTTTTAATATATACACAACTTGACAGGAAAACCTGACCTTTTAGAAGGCTTGCTTGTGTTAATTTTCATTCATGAATAAATAATTTGGACTTACCTTTTCAGTTATGCTGCTTCTTTGTGTGAACTCTCATTTACGTGTGTGTGTGGACCGGGGCTGTGTGTATGTAGAATTGCATTCAGTGCATGAAACTTAATGTTGTGTGGGGAGAATTTTTCAAATCTGTAAAAGGGAACAAATAGATTAAAAAAAAAAAAAAGTTAATTTTCAGGAATGCTGACAATCTCATTTGCATGCCCAAATTCATAAATTCTGTTCTTTTGCTTTGAAAAACTGTTCTGTTAATCTAAAATGGGTTAATATTATAGAAGGCTTGAGGGGGTGAGAAAATCCTGACTATGTATGAAAGTGGTAGGAGCCTGGGTGATTTTTTTTTTTTAGATGCTTAAACCAGAGGTGTTTCTTTACCGCCTTTCCTTTTGTTTCATGAATCTTTTCTTTTCCTCCCTCTTCTTGTGCTACTGTATGCTTTTTCTAAAACTAGGAAAAAAATGTTAGTATCCTGATACTAGCAGTGATATGGGATCTTGTAGTTAATGTGACTGATACTTAAAGGAGCAGTTACAGTTGCATGTTTCATTTAACTTTGTCACTTCTGGATAGTGGAATATTTTATTTAGCATAATTTAATGTCTTAATAGTTTTATTTAAAAGTAAATCTGGAACATGAAAGAGGAATAAAGTAGCTACTAAGTTTTTATTTTAAAGATGACTTGCACAGTAGAATGTTAATGTCAGAATATGTAAACTTGCACATAATTACAGTGGTGGTGCTGCTGCAGGCTCAATCATTTCAGAGTTGTATTAATAAGGTGCTTAAATGAGTTAGTATTTTGTCCTAGAAAATTTTCATCACACATCAGCAGAGTAGGGTTCTTATGTGGCATATGATCTGGTAGTGTTAATTGGGATGTTTTCAGCTGATATCCAGAGAGAAGTGTAGATAGATATCTTTGTATTCTAGATATGTCTAAAATGTTACCTAGGTGGTGCTGCTTCCTGTGTGCCAATATTAGAATTTGAATTTTAGCAGCCTGCCATTTTCTGGCAATAATCTGACTTTGACTGTAAAGGAAACTTTGAAGGGAATGTTCTTACATGAGTGTGGCTGTGCAAGTAATATGAGATACTTGTATGATGATAAAAGTAGACAGTGCTTTGAAATTGCCAGCCCAAATGGGGCTTTTTTTTTTTTTTTTTTTTTCCCACCAGCAGGTGTGAAAGTTTGTGTTTGAGTGGATGAGCATGATCTGGTAGTGATGCAACCTAAAGAACTGGCAGTTGTTACCAGGGCACTTGAAAAGGGAGAACTGTAATACAAATATGATTAGAAAATTTGATAGAACTTTTAGGACTTTTTGTAATTACCCTATTTTCTTATAGTTGGTGTTGCACTGCTCTGTTAGGTTTTGAATACTGAATCAAGGAGGAAAAGATTAAGAAGATTTAAAGGAAAATTTCTCCTGATGGTTTTGCTGCCTGAATTTTCTGTAGCAGCATATATTTCCTAAATATATAATTTGTTATTTTGGGTGATGTGCGAATTTTGAGCAATGGCAGCAAAGCTGTCGAATGTATGGAGTGTATTATAGAACAGAAAACAGGATAGAACCTGAATATGTTTTTCTCACCCATTTATTTGCCATGTGTATAATATTACATTGTTTTTGTTAGTTCCTTCAGGCAGTTTTCCTTAGTTGTTTAAGTAAATATTCTTCAAGTATAAATCATTCAGAGATCATAATCTATTTGCTAGAGGAGATAACCCCTTAATTTTTCCTACAGTGAATTCATTTGGAAGATACATTTGCTTAATTTTAATTTCTGTATGTTTAGTTCTGTACGTATCCGTACGGAGTTTTCAGAGTTCTTCAGAATTATACAACTGCACAACATCAGTTTACACAAAAAATAGAGTATGATGGTGAATTGAAAGATTGTTTTTGTTTACACACCTGTATAGTTTCATTAAAATTCATTTGTCATGTAGAGTTTTATGCAACAGAGAGAGTGCAAAACAAGCATTTCAAACAGGCTGGATTTTCCAAGTTGAAATCTTCTCATCTATTAAGAAGGCAAGCTTTATGTGGAAATCATCGATATGTAAAACCTATTCTGTAGAGTAAAAATGTCCCTTCAAAGAAGTAGCTGTCTGTCTGTCTTCAAATATCACTAAATAGCTTATCAAACCATTATACAGTCTTAAGGGAATGGTCCCTTTAGTCCTTGCCTTGGCTTTGTTGAAGAAGAATCACCTATTGCAATGCAGAATGAACATTAATGAAGTTGTGAGGTCAAGTGTACAAAAGTTTGAAAGGGGTGATGCTTGTTGGTTAATTATAGCATGTTCATTTAATGGAGCAGAGAACTGAACATATCCTGCTGAGCTAGGAGTAACTACTGTATTTCCGGAGTTAGCAGTTCAGTTACACCGGTGTGTTGGTGAATCCAAGCTAATAAGTTTTGCCTTTGAGTCCTTACATCAACTGTGGTAAAGTCAGTTCTGGCAGAAATAGTTTATTCTATGTGGACCCAACAAATGCAGTTGTCCTCAAGTACTTCATTGCAAATTGGGAATTTGTTTTGGGATGGTATTACTATAGTCCTGTGGATAAGATTATATTTGTTTGGTTAATTTGCCTATATGCTCTGTATTTAAGTCATGTGTTGACGTGAACCAGTAGCCTGACTGTCTTTTGCCATTGATTTTCATTTATGTTTCTAAAACTGAGCAGGTCTTAGGTGTGCAACTGCTGTAAGTCAACTGAAACATGGGTCTAGCTAATGTCTTTGCTCTTGCTTGTCTTCACCGGTCCTCTCCTTGCTTTTCAGGTAGTCTCTCTACAGTGGTTAGGAAAGTCTATTAAATTCCGTCAAATAAATGACACCTCTATTAGCTGATGTTGATTTTTGCATCTCAGTTACTCTCACTGCTTCCTTGTGGCTCTTCTAGTCTGTTTCATCTTTTATCCTCAACCTATATGGGTTGTAGATCTAATTTCTAATTAAGATCTAATGACTTTTCTGGCTATGTAATCCAATAGTCTTCTTTTCCTCTAGAATGTGACCATTAAGGTGAAGAAAAGATACTGCCATCAACAGTATAACTCTGTCATAGGTAAGTGCAGTGTAAATAAAAAAAACCATTAATGCCTTTGGTATTTCTAAGGTAAATACTTCATAAAATGTTGTACAGGAGCAGTACAGGAATACGAAGACAGTCTTACGTGCTCTTGTAAGCTAAAATGCTAAGTTGTAAATGAAAACCTCTTCGTTAATTGTAAGCTAAGATGTTAGGTTGTAAATTGGGACCGCTCTGTTGATGAGAGCAAGATGACAGGTTGTAAACTGGGACTGCTCTATTGAAAGCAAGATGAGCTAGTGCAGCCTTGGGGTATGTATAAAACAAGGGAAGCCTTTGAAGATAAGTAAGGAGTAACCAAGACAAATGGGGCCAGTTCACCCCCCTGTAGTAAGTGGGTGTGAAGAGAAGAAAGGAATGACTTAGACAGATGGGGCCAGTTCTTTTAAGATAAAGAAATAAGGAACAAATTGCAACAAACAGACACAGATGTTAAGTAATTCACAAGAGTCTTTTCCACATGTACAAGCGCAGAGGTCAGTCAGTGGACACAGTGAGGAAGGCTATCAGCAACAACCAAAGACCCCTCAAGACCACCACTCAGCAAGAAAGTGCATGTGTAGTTAAAATGCACATGCACATTAAAATTAGTTCCAGGAAATCTAGTGAATATATAAAGCATTTCCCGGAAAGGCTGTAAATATGCATAAGTTCATTGGATATATGGATGCTGCTTGTAGACTCCAGGTGCGCTAACCTTTCCAAAATGATTTGTGTGAGTGCCCAGTGCTGCAATAAAGAATGCCTGCTTTCTAGAACTTCAAATTGAGTCTTAGAGAGTATCTTCTACCGTCTGTTGCAGTAGTGCTCTACACATTTCAAGTAGCTGCAAGTTAATTTGTTAGGAAGTATTGTAAAAGAGCATTTGTGTCTTGGAGAAACTTGTGACAGCAATACTTGTGTGTCTTCTGACGTAGCGTATGAAAAATGCACTGTGCTTTACAATGTTTGTTTAGCAAGAATGTAATAAAAGGTGCTAAGTTCAGTCCATGTAAGAAAGCATACCTGTAGTGTAATTGGTATATCTGTTGATTCAGCAGCAAAAGTGGGGAGGTGTAGGTTACCATAAGCAGATTTGTCCATGTAATAGGTGTATTTTTGGAAACTGAAATGTACATTTTTAATGTACTTGGTTTCATGCAGTGTTGTCTTAAATTTAAGTGAAGCAGTCAATAAAGTGTTACTTAAACATTATGAGATTTTTTTTTTTTTTTAGAAAAGAATTCAGTGATAAGTTTATTTATTACTTACTCTATTTTATTGGGGTTTATTAGGGTGTTTTTTCTTCCTTGTGATTTGCTCTCAAAATGATCGTATTATTTGCAAAACTAAGCTACTTAGTGAATACTGAAGCTAATGCTTATGTTTATCCCTTGAATGCATTGTAACTCATCTTTTCTGTTGCTGCATTCTCAGTTTTTAAAGTGCCACTTGGCAAGCAGCTTGTGATGGGTCTGAGTGCAGACACAGAAGTTCTGGAAGCAGTGGATACTTAAACTTAAAAGTGTGTGGTAGGCTATTTCTTCTAAGGAAAGCACTTGTGGCTTTCAAAAAGCAGTTACAGGTTTTGAAACTTCACAAATTTGAAAGACACGAGTTGTGAGTTTGTAAATCTATCAGGTGTATCACCCAGGTGCTGGTAGGAGGGCTGCAGTGGCATCTGTGAGGAGAGGCCAGGGCTGTCCTATGCTGAACATGCTCGGGGCACAGCTGAGCCCAGCAGTGAAGATGGTGGCATCTGCAGAAAAACATTTAAGAAAGGGTAGAAAGGCTGCACAGCAGCTGTGAGAGAAACAATCCTGCAGATGCCAAGGCCAGTGCAGAAGGAGAGGAAGAGATGCTCCAGGCACCAGAGAAGAGACTCCCCTGCAGCCCATGGTACAGACTATGGTGAAGCAGGCTGTGTCCCTGCAGCCCATGGCATTCCACGGTGGAGCAGATATTCACATTGCAGCCCATGGAGGACCCCACACCAGAACAGGTGGATAGATCCTGAAGGAAGCTGCAGCCCATGGAGAGTCCATGCCAGAGCAGCTTCCTGGCAGGAGCTATGGCTTGTGGAGAAGAGCCCACACTGAGCAGGTTTTCTGGCAGGAATTGTGCTGCATGGTGAGGACCCATGCTGGAGCAGTTCTTGAAGGACTGTCTCCTGTGGAGGGACCCCAAGCTGGTGCAGGGGAACAGCATGAGGAGGAAGGAGCAGCAGAGAGATGCTGTTATGTACTGACCATAACCCCCCATTCTCTGTCCTCTCTGCTACTTACAGAAGGGGATGGGGTGTAGAGGAGTGGGAAATGAAGGAGTGAAGTTGAGCCAGGGAAGAAGGGGTGTGGGGGAGAGGTGCTTTCAATCCTTTGTTTTTGTTTCTTACTATCTTGCCCAATTTTAATTGGCAATAAATATTATCCAAGTCTAATCTGTTTTGCCTGTGACTATAATTGGTGGGTGACCTCCATGTCTTGATCTTGACCATGAGCTCTTTCATCTTATTTTCTTCTCTTTTTGAAGAGGGGGAGTATCTTACTGCTTCTCCAGTGAGAAGGGGAAGCAAGAGAGTGTCTGGGTGGGCACCTCACTAAAGACAAAGATTAAACAAAGGTGGGGGAAGTGCAAAAAGAGGGTTGTCATAACCGAGCTCAGTTTTTGAAACTAAAACTTCTCTGCTGTAACTTCTGTTTCAGAATGAAGACTGGAATTAAAAAATACTAGCAATAGTTTCTTAGACAGGATTCTGTTCCAAATTGGCTGTTTCAATTAATACATTATCTTACAAATTGTTGTATTGTAGAAAAAGATATTTGGGTGTGCACACAGGATATTTTTAAAATGAAGATTGTAAATGTATTGCAAGTCTTCATCTCTGGCAACTTAATACTATTAAGGGGTGGGCTTGGTTATGGTTCATACTTTAGAAATTAAAGCTCTTTCTATGATTATAGATAGGTAAAAACCCCTTGTATTGTGCAAATTAATATCTTACTGGCAAAGCTTCAGTGTCTTCTTGACTGCTAGGGTTCTTCTGGACAAGCATGCACACAGAGCAGCTGATAATGCTTTGGATAAATACTAAATAATCTGGCTTTGAGTTTCCAGCTTGGCTACATGAGCTGAAACAGTGTGAGACTGGAAGCTTTTCCAGTGATAATAGACTTTCTTTGGTTTACAACTGCTTTAAGAGATCACTACTGCCTTAGTGCTGCTGCTGGATTTCTCATGCCCCTTGTCCTCATGTTGCCTGTTTGCTAGTCCATGTTGCTGATAACTTACTTCTTAGCACCCTCAGAACCCAGCCTGTTATAGCAAAGTTTTCTTCTCAGTGAGCTACATGCTGTGCTCAGGTGATAGTTAAATACAAAGACCAAAAGGGGAAATCTGAAATAAATGAGAAAACAAGGACTGTGTTATGCTTCTACAATGAAGTTGTTACGTGTTAGAAGAATACAGTTTTAAATTCATTTGACATGTGATATCGTATATGTGCTTTCAGGTAGGCTAAGGAAAACTTAAAAGCTAAGAATCCTATTAGCTCTGAAATTGGATTTGGATTTCTTCTGGCTTGCCTGCATACCCAGTCCCCTCTGTAGCCCTTGTGTTCTGTTGTGGAGCCCAGGAACTCTCAGAGCCTTTCACTGTTCCCATGTGTCTTTCATTTGGTGCTACAAAGATTTTGGTATGTGGAAAATAGTGGCAGTTTGGCCTTCGACTGCTCCTGATGTTACCAAAGCATTGTGTTAGTAGCTCTGTGCTTTTTTTATTCTTTGGTGATGACACTAACATGCTGTGCTTACGTGCATTGCTTCTATTTGCCATGAAGCCTGTGTATTGGCACTAAAAATTCTAGGGTTGTGTACCTTGTTATTTCTCACTGGGGAGCCAGTAAGATACAGAACATAAGTCTATTTTCTTTGGTACTTTATGCATTCTGATGCATCAAATGTACTGGCCTTATTTCTAAGTACTAAATGGTGCTCTTGAAGTCCTACCTTAACACACTGCATTTCTAGTTTTCCTATTTCTTTGTTAGATTTTGTAGCATAGTAAATGAGAAAAAATTGCCTATTACCTCCCCCTGAGTATATTCCTCTAAGATCAATGGTTTGGAAAGGGATTTCAGGGTATCTAGTGGTGATGCTTGAACTGTCAAGATTATGTTGTAGCCAAACATGCTTGTGTTTTTGTCTTAAATGCCTCTGCCTATACCATACCACACCACTGCATTCATGACTCACTGCTGAAATCCTTTCCTTTGTATTAAGTCTGCTTGGACTGGTACCTGTAATTATGTTATTTGATTGTTCTCAAACCAAGTTTTAATTGTACAGGTTATATGTTGGTCAGCTGTTGATTTAGTGGTTTTAAAATATTGCCTAGTTATGACCCTGCTGTGAATATTCATAATTCAGAAGATGCAATTATTTTTATGGTTGTTCATATTCGTTGGTATCTTTACCGGCTCTTTGATTTTTTTTTTTTTAAATGTTGTAATAAGCTATGATGGGAGTAATGACTTTATGAGAAATAGATTTAAGAAATGAAGGGGGCTTAAGATCAAAGGGTTTAAAATATGCTGCTTCTATCTTTAAAATAGGCAGCACACAAATTACATTATTTTTAGAGGATTTTTTTTTACTGCAGTGTATTCTTGACATTGAAGCAGATGTAGCAAAATAGTTATGAACAGATATTTAACTTACCCTGAACTTTTGCCTATCTAGTAGCCAACTATCTTCTAAATTTTGTGGTTTTAAACCACTGTTGATAAATAGAAAACAATATCTGCTATTGTTATGGATAACACAAAAATAAATGCTTTCTTGGGATTTCTTGGCATACTTTATTGAAGGAGTAAGCTGATACTATGCTTTTGCTGAAATCTGTATTGGAATTAGTGTCTAGGCAATGATGCCAAATGATGGACAAGTGGAGTGGGGAAGCAAATATATGACTTAATTAAGTGAGGCAAGGGACTGTAGGAGTTACTGAAAGAACTGAAATGTCCTTGTCATGAGTCCATAAATTGTGCATCTCCAAAATTATAATTCAGAAAAGATAGTGGAATTGTTTGAAGTTAGAATATCTTTCTGCATCTTCAATAACTGTGCAGCTTAAGCATTTCCTTAGATCAACAGATACCACTTGTGCAGGGGGAGGAATAAGAGATAAAATGCTTTCTTTTGTAGAGCTGGCATAAGATGTGATGAGTGTCTAAATGTCAATTTTAAGTGTGTTTACCTACTCAGGAAGTAGTTTTGTAGGGTTTGTGTTTTATCATGGGTTTTTCTTTGTTTGTTTGTGGTGTTTTGTGTTTTTTTTTTTCCAACTGTTTCATTAAGCCTTGAGAATTTTTAGCTCTCTTCAGTTATGCTAGTGTCTCTTGCTAGAAAGATGGAGGCTACAATCAGAGACTTTAACCTTACAATGGTGCTTTTCATGAAGGATCTTTAAAGCAAATATAATGAGTTATAGCTCAATTGTATGACTAGTTGAAGGGAGGTGTAATTTGTACAAGATTCTTACTGTACTGAACAACTGTGTTTTTCTTTTCTTTAACAGAATTCCTCTAAAAACTAGTAATTGTTGCTGGTGCTGGAGATACGTTTTTACTACATTCTGGAGATACGTTTTTACTACAGATACTACCAAAGTTTTGTGAATGGGATGAACACACTGCTGTTGACTGCTTACGGCCAGTAATCAGCTGGGCACTTCACTAGTGATGTTTTCATCCTCACATTGTCCAACTGGAGTTTGCTTATACTGATTTTTAAAAGGAAGAAGTAATCAAGGTGGAGTACCATAAACTTGGCATGGACAATAAAAAGAAAGACAAGGACAAGCCAGGTGAAAGAATGGCACGACCTAGTGGGAGGTCAGGCCACAATCCACGTGGAACTGGTTCTTCGAATTCTGGAGTGTTAATGGTTGGCCCAAACTTCAGAGTTGGTAAAAAAATTGGATGTGGTAATTTTGGAGAACTACGGTTAGGTAAGATTCTTTTTTCTTTATTTCAGTTTACATTATTTGAGGCCATTATATGCAGTCCAGGCATGAAAATGTCTACATGAACATACCATATAGCTCTTCAAACTACTTTCAGGCTTCAGATAGGTTAAATTTGCCTTGCAGATCTTTTCTGGCTTGACCTTGTTGGCAAGGGCAAGTTCTATCATGTAAGAATCTCTGTAGCAGTAGAATATCTGGGACTAAAAATCTTCTGTAAATATGTGCTATGCTATTCTAAATTCAGTCAGTTGTCTTTTTCAAGATGCTGGAAATTACTTCATGGTTATTGTGTTTTGCTACCTTTCCTGGCTTCCTGAAGCAGTTTGTTTAGGTGTAGTTGGAGCTAGGTGTATGTGAAACACATCCTCCTACTGTAGGCCTCGCTTATAGAACTGTGGTTTGGAGTCTTGTGTAGAAGCTGCTGCAGTTTTTTTAATAGTATCAGGCATGTGGATTTCTTAATTTCCTTTCCATCACCAGCACTGTAGTGAGGCTGCAGAGTGAGCTGCTGTTACACAGGGGTTCTGAGAATCTGTCAGTAGAGAGAATCTGGGAGATGGGTAATTCAGGCATTTAGTTCCCCATTGACTGATAAAATAGAGACTACATGGTGGGTGTGTGCTTTTGGAAGAGTATATGTTTAGTTTGGGTAGCTTAAATTTACATATGGTAGTATGATTAGCCAGGGTTTTCAAGATCTGGGATTCTGGATGTGTTACCAAATGTTAACTTGACACTTAATGGCATAAATTTATTCCAGTATTCCTGGAAGTCTTGAGTTAGTGCACCGCTTCAAGCTTTAAAGAGATGGATTAGAAAGTAGGGTGGTGGGCTGTGTAGCTGTTGTGTTTCCGTTGATTTTCTGCATCTGGTAGAACTACTATTCATTGTCCTTCAGACAATGTTTTTAGTATAGTGCTTGCATAAAATGTAATGCGTTTTTATTACAGTGCTTTCTGGGGGCCTTATCAAGTCTGACTCAGAATGTAAACAAGTTTAGTTTATTAATACTGTAGAGAAATGAAAGGTAACATTGCCGGAGCTCTGACTGAGGGTAGTGAATTTAACACAGTCTCAGTAAGAGGTACTCTTGTTATTCCTATTAATAGTTAAACAAGATCGATATATTTTGACCTTCACAGTGTTACGTGCCACTGTGGGTCACAAGTCAAACAGAAACTGCCTACAGCTTTCCCTAATTTTTTCTAAACTGGCTTTGAATGATAATTTTTCTCCTGAACCACTCCATGGACTAAATCAACCAGTAATGTCACATTTACTACTGAAGGCAACTGTAAACTAATGAAGTTAAATTTTTTCCTGTCTGTTATGTTGGTCACCAGGTACAGAGTTGACTATCTATTTCAGATCAATATCAGATTAACTCATTTGCTTGCGGCAGGTACAGTGAAATAATTATTTCATTCTAAATACAATATTGAAGTAATTAAGACATAAAGTCTGATAGTGCCGAAATAAAATATGACAAACAAGTAAAAGAAATAGGAGGAAACTAATAGTGTAGTGTACTGTCCTGTGTTAGCCACCAGGACGAGTGCAGCCTTTCTTTTTCTAATGTCTGCTTTATTTGCATATATAGTATATATTTCAAATATGTACTGTTAATTGTGGGGCAAAATGTTTTAAATGTAAGTTTATGAAAGCAGGAGTTAAAATTGGTATTACAGATTCTGATTTAAATTTATTTTTGCATTTACATTACAGTAGCAAGTAACGTAAAGTGGGCAGCCTTCCTACAGAGATGTACACAAGCACTTTGTTTTATGTCCTGCAAACAGGAATATGTTTTGAGTATGTATCTTAGGGTTGAATCTTAAAAACTTGAAGGAGGAATAAAGTTGTTAAAGCAGTGAAGTTGTGCTTCAAACAAAGCGCACTTTTTGTCAAAAACATAACTCAGATGACTATAAGAAATAGCTAAAGATGTCTGGATTTCCACTTGCGTCCCTGGGTAGGCCTTGGAATCACAGAATCACAGAATCCCAAGGGTTGGAAGGGACCTCAAAAGATCATCTAGTCCAACCCCCCTGCAAGAGCAGGGTAACCTACAGTACATCACACAGGAACTTGTCCAGGCGGGCCTTGAATATCTCCAGTGTAGGAGACTCCACAACCCCCCTGGGCAACCTGTTCCAGTGCTCTGTCACTCTTACAGTAAAGAAGTTCTTCCTGATGTTAACGTGGAACTTCCTATGTTCCAGTTTACACCCATTGCCCCTTGTCCTATCACTGTATATCACTGAAAAAAGCCTAGCTCCATCATCCTGACACCTACCCTTCACATATTTGTAAACATTGCTGAGGTCACCCCTCAGTCTCCTCTTTTGCAAGCTAAAGAGACCCAGCTCCCTCAGCCTCTCCTCATAAGGGAGATGTTCCACTCCCTTAATCATCTTTGTGGCTCTGCGCTGGACTCCTTCAAGCAATTCCCTGTCCTTCTTGAACAGAGGGGCCCAGAACTGGACGCAATATTCCAGATGCGGCCTCACCAAGGCTGAGTAGAGGGGGAGGAGAACCTCTCTTGACCTACTAACCACTCCCTTTCTAATGCACCCTAAGATGCCATTTGCCTTCTTGGCCACAAGAGCACATTGCTGGCTCATGGTCATCCTCCTATCCACCAGGACCCCCAGGTCCCTTTCCCCTTCGCTACTTTCCAGCAGGTCAACCCCCAACCTGTACTGGTACATGGGGTTGTTCTTCCCCAGATGCAAGACTCTACACTTGCCCTTGTTAAATTTCATCAAGTTTCTCCCCGCCCAACTCTCCAGCCTGTCCAGGTCTCGCTGAATGGCAGCACAGTCCTCTGGTGTGTCAGCCACTCCTCCCAGTTTTGTGTCATCAGCAAACTTGCTGAGGGTGCACTCAGTTCCCTCATCCAGGTCATTGATGAAAATATTAAACAGCACCGGTCCCAGCACCGACCCCTGAGGAACTCCACTAGTCACAGACCTCCAGCTAGATTCTGCGCCATTGACCACAACTCTCTGCCTTCTTCCTTTCAACCAGTTCTCGATCCACCTCACTACTTGATCGTCAAGCCCACACTTCCTTAGCTTATCTATGAGGATGCTGTGGGAGACAGTATCAAATGCCTTACTGAAATCAAGAAAAACTACATCTACCGCTCTACCATCATCCCTCCACCTAGTCACTTCCTCATAGAAGGCTATATTATCCATGCTTTCAGTGGTCAGATTAGGGCATGCTGCCTATGCTGATACTTGAGGGCTCTACAATAATAAACATAG
Source organism: Lathamus discolor (assembly GCF_037157495.1). Classification (NCBI taxonomy): domain Eukaryota; kingdom Metazoa; phylum Chordata; class Aves; order Psittaciformes; family Psittacidae; genus Lathamus; species Lathamus discolor. Next base: position 46,532,972 of record NC_088909.1, on the reverse strand, counting down.
TAACTTTCTGCTTGTAAAGTTGATTCCTTAACAGTCATGTGATTTTAATGCATTTTTTTTTTCAGCTTTGTGAAAGTATTTCACAAGTGTTAAGAGCTGAGATCATAGTCTTTGACTATAAATGTAACTGCCTTCAAAAGGAACCATTTTGCTTTGGTCAGGATGTTTTCACTGTTTTCTTTAATAAAACTGAGCTAAACGTGGGATATTCAGATCTGAATAACAGTACAGAGAAAAGAGAAAGGGTTCTCATTAAAAATAGTATGCACAAAACTCATTTGAAGACTAGATAATTGAAAAAATTTAGAAGTGACAACTTTTTTCTTTGCCTGCTATTTGTTAATTCTGCACCTGTAAAGCTTGTGTGATACTTAGTCATTGCATACAGTTTGAAGTAATGCTTGTTGAAATATGCTTATCCAGTTACAGAATCGCTTTAAAAGCAGATGATTTTCCAAATGGTATAAGCATTTAACTCATTAATATCCTTGTCCTGTTTGTAGTAACTTTAAGCTTAGTAAATAACAGAATTGAGGGGAAAAAAAGAATCCTAGTTAATTCTAACTTTAATCATTGTCTGGTGTTCCAAAACTATATGATAATTTAAAAATAAATGTTAAACAGTTTTCAGCAATAAATATGGAAATGTAGAATATCACATTCTACTTATAGTAGTTTACCAATTTTCAACTCTTCTAGTGTATAAAAATTTTGCAAACTTTATGAAATAGCTGAAACTGACACTTTTTACACTATTTAAGCATGAAGTTCTCTTCAAAGTACGGTATCTGGCTAATAAAGCCACACTTTTTTTTAATCACTAACAGGACACATAGCACCTTCAATCAAAAATATTTCGAAGGCTTTCTCAAGGTTAAAGTGGCATTTTACTTGAAAAGGAAACCAATGTCTCACATTTTTGTTTTTTGTTCTTTTTTTCAAGGAAAAAATCTATACACAAATGAATATGTGGCAATTAAAATGGTAAGTAATTTTTTTTTTTTAAATATTTGGGATAAGAAACTAATCATAATTTTCATATATAATGGTTTGATTTCCTTAATTGAAATCCTTAATAGTCTTGTATGTTTTCAATTGACTAGATGAAAGCAGTTAGTGATAGAAATTATATTTTTGGTCCACGTTGAATAAAACCAGTGTTAATTGTCACTGTTCTCACAGCTATGCCTGTATTTTTGAAGTTGATGATTAACTGCTGCATCTGCTCAGCAGACATCTTAGTAGATTTCTTTTCTACGCAACAAGTAGAGGAACACCAAATTTAACGTGAATCTGACTGACTTCAGGTGACTACAGAGAAGCTCTGGAAATACTCTAGACTTCCTGTTATTTTAACATCCTTATTCCTGCCCCAAAATATTTTTAATTTGTAATCATTGGAATTGTACATCTGTTTTGGTAGGCATGTTTTATTTGCAATGATGTGTAAAATGCTTCCTTCACTTACAAGCATGGTAAATATGGATACTTTGTTAATACATCATTGTTCTTTTTTTTTGATGCTTCCATCCGAACTACTCAGTTTACTTCATGTTTTGCTCCTGGATACTTTTTAACATCTTGGTAAATGACTTTTTTTTTTTTTTGTAACCAATGTATTTCAAGATGAAATTCAGTTGTTTACTCTTTGTTATTGAGTGAATTTTAGGACTCCAATTAATTTCCTTTTGCGCAGTAGAACAGAAAATCTTGCATAGAATAGTATGGTGAATTTCTGGTTCCATAAAGTGAAAAGTAAACTATGGAAACAGAAATACAGGACTTTAGATGGGGAATCTGAAAAGTGTTACAAATACATACCACAAACTCCTGAAAAATATTTGTAAATATTTTTCTAAGCAAGTATAGCAATATCAGATTTTGTTTCAAAAGTAGTTAGCAGATTTCAAAGCATTCGAGCTATAGTTTGAAGGAGAAACAGTGGATGCAGTTTTGAGGACGTGTGTGTGTGTTACACCAGATTTAAATTAATTTTGGTTTAAAATATCTTGAACTTATTCTGTATGTTTAGTGAAACTTGAAAATGGTCTGAGAATTCTTCTAGTTAAAGGCTGTTTACTATAAAGCATATTCAGGCATAGTTTGCAAGGTAGTGATTTTTATTTAATCACTACTTACCTCATTATGTGGAGCAAGAGAACTTTTTAAACTGATCAGTGGGTTTTGGCGAAACCATTTCATTATATATGTAACTATTAATAAACTCGGCTACTATTTCAACCCCTTCAAAACATTCAAAGATGCTTTTCTGCTTTTACTTTGTTTCTAAACTACTCAATCTTAGAACTGTAGAAAAAGCTTGATGCATCATTATTGAATAACTTACTTCAAAGTCACTAAAGAACCAGTGTAGTAAAGTATGTCTTTATTACTAGTGCTTGAACTCTGAATATGTAGTTAATTTTTTGAGTTATCCTCTTACATTAGTAGTATGAAAAGCTGTAGTGTCTTTGCAATAAACAACAGATGGAAGGGATCACCATGAAAATCAACACTGAAGCTTGCATCATCATTGTAAGGTAAAAATACATTTGCTAGCAGGTAGAACTAGTGGGCTCTTTTAATATGGTTCTTCCTCTTTTTTTGTTTCTTTCTCTTGTATCTTTCATCTCTACAAGGTTCAGTCTGTTAAAGGCAAATTGAAGGATTTAGTTGAATTTTGCTTTTTTTGCTGTTTTTTTTTCTTCTATTGGAGACAGTGCCAAGACTTTTTTACTAACAGCTAGGTAGGTTGCACTTGCTTGTGGTGTACAGTCCTCTCCCTTTTAAAATGTAATCCTAACAGTTTTTTTTTTTTTTTCCCTATCTCTGGGCTTATTCCTTTTGTGCTTTGGGAGCAATTATTAGGCCTATGTTCTGTATTTGTTATTCTAAATGAGTCACTCTTAGTTTCCTCTATTTTGTACCTCTATAGTTCAGGTTTAGCCCTCTTGAATGGGATTACTTGAATTATGCATGTATTCTAGCTTTTGCAGTTACCTTTGGCACACATGGCTGTGGTAATATCTGTCCTGCAGCATCCTAACATAATATTCATCATGGTAGCATTCCATTGCTGACTTCCTGTTTTCTTGTGAGCAGCAAGACATTTCCTATGCCAGATGTTTTGTGTATGAGTGGTAACAGTGTACTCTAGTGTAGGAGGATTGTATAGGTTTCTCTCAAGAGCATGAGTTATAATGACTGCATTTATACAGCAGCTTGCAGGAGTGCTTCTGATGTTAAATGTAAATGGATTTTATAACTGCTCTTTTGACTTAAACTTTTCATTTTGTCAAGTTAATATTTCCCCTATGGACAAAATTATACCTGTGTGTTCCTGTTTATGATGCTTATGGCAACTTCACGACTTACTGGTTTAAGGAAATTGTTGAATCAGTTTTTTTTGTGTGAGGCCTGAGGGTCATACAATGTATGCATTTTAATATATAAAGTTTCTGTGTAAAGGCATATATTTATTCTGGTAAAATGGGTACAGTTCCAGGATCTTAATCTGGCTCTTTCATTATGGTCTGGGCAGATAACTAAGCTTTGAAAGTTTGGAACAGACTTTTTAAAGAACTGGAATGAGACCCTTAAGACCTGGACTTTATCAGTTGTGCACTGTCTAGTGGTGTTTGTATGTTTCTGCTGGTCTATTAATATACAAATTGGTTTCTTGTGATCAGGTAGTTCTTCAGCAATAAGGATTTGATCTGTGTGAATTATACCTTTCCTCCACTCTTCTTCATTTGTTGTTAAATTTGCTTCCTCTATTATGATCCTCTACTTCACTTAAACCTCCTGTTCTGTATTCAGCTCTTCCTTCTCCCTCATTCTTTTTCCCTTTCCCTTTGATAAATTTCTGCATAGCCCAGACTTACCTCCTCTGCAGGATGCTTAGCCACTATCAAAATACTAAATAAAGAAATTCTGCTTGATCTGCTTCTGGAAATAGGTCTATTTTTCTTTCTGTCTAATGTGAAAGATAGCAAGGGTGAGGTACTGCTCATTGGTCTGTAATCTTTAACTCATTGGTGCATTAATTATGTAACTGTTAAAATTTTAGTCCTTACAATTCTAAGTGGGGGGTGTGGAAAGAAGATAGTGGTTGGTTCCAAGGCTGAAATGCTTTTGTGGTGTTTTTTTTTTTATTATTATTATTTTTAATATACTTTCCTTTAATCCTTTTTGTTTTAACAAAATCAGTGCAGTCTAGAACGGTGGCATTTCAGAACCTCTCTTGCAGGCTGTAGTAAATCTAAATCAAGTGTAACTCTGTTTATTAAACTGATCTTTTCCTGTAACAAGAGTCCTGTCTCTTAAAGATATTTTTCCTGGAAATAGCTTTTGTTTCCTGTTGCTTAAGAAAGTATGAAGTAGAGAGAGAAGATATATTGAGTTCTCATTGGATTACTAATAACACAAAAAAGTAAGTAATAACTGTGTTTATATTGTACTTTGGGTTAATGCCAGGGCTCTTGAAAATTTCAAACCTTAAGGTCAGAGTAAGTAAACTGCCTCTTTTCTCAGAGCTCTTCAGCAGGGAAGTGGCGTATCTTTAAAACCGTATAGTAGTTTGTTCCTTGTATTGGGCACAAAAATAACTGCAGAAAACCGCCACACATTATGAACTTTAAACAGATTTTACATTTCACGTCTTTACCCTTTTGTTTGAATGCATCCTACAAAAGAAAAACATAGAAAACATTGGGTTCAAAAGAACCGTTCTGAGGAACTGAGGAGCTCTTGTTTCTGCTGCTCAAGTAGCTGGTGCTTAGTAAATTATGTATCAGTTCTTTGAAGGCAGCAGAACCCTCAGTCCCTCGAGAGAGAAATGCTGTTTTGCTGGGACAAAAGAAGCTATTTTTTAATATAGAAACTTTGAAATTATTAGAACTGAATATAAAAGTAGCGTAGTGGAGATCATGTACAGAACATTACAGAAATCCTGGAACAGTTCTTTCTGGTTATTTCAGTAAGAAGACTTGAGTTTTTTTTAACTAAGCAAAATACATCAATTTATTTTGGTATCAGGAAAAGTTGGTTTCTGAGTCCTCTGGGATTAACATGATGTTTGAGCAGTGACATGTTCCCATACTTATTTTTAGATGCTAAAATACTAATAAAAAGGAAAGATCCATTATTTGCCTTTCTAATTTTTCAGTAGCTTTCTAGACTTACTCAGAAAAATTTAGCTATGGTGGTGTATTCTTCACTGTTTTGGTGGAAGATTACATTTTACTTACATTTGCCTTGATTTATCCTTATCCATCTGTCTTTTCTCATTTATAAGTAGTTCACTGCATACTGCAAAGTCAGATGTACAGCAATAACACAAATTTTATGTGAAGAACTTACAGTGCTTGCCCTCTGACAAGTTGTCTTGAGCATAAGGTTGTATTTCTTTAGTATGTTTGGAGTTACTCGACAGTAAGGAAGATGCCTAAGCCTCCTTACAAAAATAAGGTAATTCCAGAAGACTTTTAGCCAATAAGTGGACTACAAGTACACATTACCACATTTTTTTTCACAATTACTGGAGGGAGTAGAAGTATTCTCTCTCTGCTAGACAGGGTTTAACTTCAGTCTGGCTGGTGTGCACTTGTCAAGTAGACTTGTTTAACTATTTTAGAACATTTGCTTTCTGGAGGCTTATCAGAACTGTTTCTTGCTGATGACTGGAACAGGTAGCATTGATTTGAAAATGTGTAGATGTGTATGTCAAAAATTGGAAGCTGCTTCCTTTTGCTAGGATTTTTTTTTTCTATTTAAATAGGTTTAATATCTACAAGCTATTTTTCACCCTTATAATTGGACCATCTTGTAAAATTGAGTGGCAATTAAGTTATTAATGTACCATCAGTTGAAGGCAAAACTATGCAATTGAACAAAGTCAAACTGCCGATAAGAATCATAGAATAGTTAGGGTTGCAAAGGACCTTAAGATCATCTAGTTCCAACCCCCCTGCCATGGGCAGGGACACCTCACACTAAACCATGTCACCCAAGGCTTCATCCAACCTGGCCTTGAAAAAGTGTCTTGTCTTAGTATATTCAGCAGACATGCAGTGGGCAGTTTTATGGAGTAAAATATTTTCTTTTTAGCAGGCAGAATTACAAGCTTTATTTAGAGACTGTGTAGAGAGTGGTATACAGACTTGTGTAATACTACTCAAGGCAAACTTGTAATTACGCTTGTGTGGTTAAAATGTTTCAGTAGCATGCTTCATAGAGGATTTACTTACACCTCTGAAACCTGAGTAGTAAAGGTTGATAGTTACGCTGATTAGGCCCATGTTTACAGTGAAGCATTTTGTTAAGAGATATCTGTCTTGAATACCTGACAGTAAATTTCATGTGTTCTTATAAACAATGGCTCAGTTAGTCCTGCCTTAGTAATTCAGTTTGTGAAGGATCAACACCTCTTCGTTTTAAAAAGTTCTTGCTCCTTTTTTGCAAAGAATTCCAGTACTCAGCTAGAATGAATGCACTGGAGCACAAAAAGCATATGTTGCATTTTATTTACTTATTTATTTACACTGTCTGTCTGTTTATCTGTCCATCTTAGAAACTCTTACATTGGCGCCTCTTTCCTTCTGGCATCCTGGCATCCTGGCAAAATCAAATGCATAAATGTACAGTAGCAGGGACTAGTACTACTCGTACTGCTTGGCTGTAATAGTAGTACAGTTTGAAACACCTGTATGTTGGAAGGAAATGGGTTGAGGAGGAGGAGTAAGTTTCTCATGATTGCACATTGTCTTATGGTTTCTGTGGCCTAGGTGTGCCACTGGGAAACAATACCAGGTAATGTGCTGTTGGTTTCTAGAGAAGATGGTATAACAGAAAAGATGAGCACCTTACTCAAACTTAATAATACGCTGTTAATGTCCAGATTATACTGATGCATTGGAAGATGTTACATATTGCAAGAAACCAGGCATATATTCTAAAAGATGATGTAGGAAACTATTTTCAGAATCTTGTGATAAGTATCTTTACTCTGCTAAGGGAAATACTCGAGAAGTGACTGCATTCATTTAGGCTGCTTTTGTGTTCATGTGCTTGATCTCAGTCACTTTATTCTGTGAGACTGTTACATCTGTGTATGTAGAGCACAGAACTAAGATTTCATTAACTTACCTAAATTATGTGGGGAGAAGAAAGCTTTAAACTAAAAACTTTTATTCTGGCGCATTTTTTGTTGGTTTGGATTTACAGCGTACAATAATGCTTCTTGATTTCTGCTAAACTGTTACTCTTTGGTGGAAAGATTTGTTTCCCCCCTCCCCGCCACTGGATCCTAGGACAAAACTTCTTTTTTTTATTAAGATTTAGCTATTATGTATAGTAGGTTTATGGAGAGTATTTTTGATCTGTTAAGCTGCGTATCAGTGTCACCTTTTGATTGCTGCTTGACAAATCACCTATATTGATTTGGAGAGATAGATTATTGTTTAACTATTCCATTGTGGGCCTGTGATTGGGTTTGTATGTTGGACCCCAGTCCTGTGGAGCAATACAAGATGTGAGTGTTCCTATATGCTCTAGTTTCACCTGACTGAAGTTTAGGTTTTTTACTTGCTTAATTTCCAGTCATTTTGGAAGAAACGCTCAACCTTTCCATGTGACTTGGAAGCCGTAGGGTTAGTTTGGCTGGTAGTAGGTAACTATTAGGTTTTAGGCTTTGGCAGAGAGGCTTTGTTTTAAATGTTGTTTTTGTTTTTAAATCAGGAGCCAATGAAGTCGAGAGCACCACAGCTACATTTGGAATACAGATTCTACAAGCAGCTAGGATCTGGAGGTAAAAAGCAGTATCATGCATTTTACAGTGACGTAATCCAGGATCAGTTTTTGACAGTTTTCTGATTTAGAGGGTAAGTCTATTTAATAGTATCATAGAACAGTTTGGGTTGGAAGGAACCTTAAAGCTCATCTAGTTCCAACCCCTCTGCCATGGACAGGGACACTTTCTGCTAGACTAGGTTGCCCCAAGCCCTATCCAGCCTGGCCTTAAACAATGCCAGGGATGGGGCAGCCACAGCTTCGCTGGGCAACGTTCCACTTTAAAGCAGAAGAAAGCCCCGTAAGTCAGTGGATAATATATATTTTTTTTTAATATTATAAGAATCTTTGTTCTACTCTTTAAAATGTGCCTGTGAAATCCTAAGGCTTATTTAATAAGTCTTAAATATCACAGGATGTATGTGCATATGGGTATACCTAAAACTAAGCAGTCTTAGACTATTCCCAGTGTGGTCTCCTTGAATATGCACTACAAATGATCAGACTGCTAATCTACTAATCACATTTTTGTTTAAAGTGCTATGATATTTGAACGCCTTCTGTCCCAGTTTTATTTACTTCCAGTATTTACATACAGTATGTGCCGCTGATTACTAATTTTAAGCATCTTAATACTTTTCTAAAAAGTTTAAATGCAGTATAAGTTTTTAATTTCTCGTTTCACTCCCCTTGGTGCCTTTACACCCAGAAATGTTCTTATAATGGTTGCCTCAATCCTTTTATCACCTTTTGCTTTTACATGTGAGCTATATCTAAAACTTCTCACATATTTTTGTACCTTTCACAAAATTGTATGCAGTCAGTTAGCAAGATATGAAGTTTCTTAAACTACAAAAGTAAGTACAAATCTTTCCTAAAACAGTTATATCCTAGGAAAAAAAGAAATCTTGCATACTTTCCTTGAAAGTGTTCCTTTGATTCTTGGAATAGTTTTTCATAGTTCATGTAGTTAGTTACTTTTTACATTTTTTAATAATGTAGAAATTGATTATATAAAATGGAGTACTAATAGTTGATTTCTCTATCCACACATCTTTTTTTTTTTTTTTTTTTTTATCAAAGGCAATGTGGATTTTTTAACAGTGATTTTAAAGTTATGCTTAAACTTACAATAAAATATTGTTTAAACTGAAAAGTCATCTCTGAAAGCTGGAAAATACAAAATGAGCATGTCTGTACCACTTTCATTTTGTTGCCTTGAAAGTGAGTGTTAGAATGAATTTTAATACTTTGTAAATGCTACCTTTACTTTTTTTACTTAAAATTCAGGATCATATATTAATTGATGACAGACTAGATAGTGTTTCCCTAGTTACGTAGCTTTCAAAGTTTTGTATTCTCTTTAGGGAAACATACTTTCCAGTACTCTTGATTTGTATAGAATTTTTTTTTTTTGGATATTTTAGTAGGAATGCTCTGCAACCAGGAGCCCTTAGAGATAACTCTTTGCAAGGCATAACATTGTTTATTCCTGTTCACGGGTGGAAAATCAAGTTGTAGAATGACTGTCGAGTCTTATATGCTTGCTAATTGGAGAAGGTCATCAGGGTATATAATGTCTGGTTTTTGTAAGTACTTGTACAAAGTCAGCATACTCTAGACTAGCATTGTGAAATAACCAGTAAGTGTAAAGCAGAGATTTTAACTGCTTAACTAATGAGAGATAGCAACCCACAAGTTAGGGACATTACCCAACTGTGAAAAACAGGTATAACTATATAAAATAGCAAAAGACGTAGTAGGGGAAAGTGATAAATTCAGGAAGCAGCTAATACTTCTCATATAGAACAGGAGTTTCTAAATGCTGATCTGCCCATAGTGTTGCTTTATAGGCAGTGGTTGTACTTTTGTAAGAGAGTAAACTGAAGAAAGTTTATGTAAAAGAAATATCTTCCTGACAGCAAGTAAAGAAAATCTATTGAGCAGCAGATTATTTTACCTTCTAAATGTTTACCTGCACATTGTGCAGGTGGCAGAAGAGTCAATTGTAGGAGGTGTAAAACAGCTATTGGTGGTGGAAGAAATTTGAAGTATGTTATTGTGAGCAGATAGGTTTCTCTGATAAATAATTACTCGCTGTACTATCAGTTCCAGTTGTCTGGAGCCTTCTAGCTTCTAGGCTTATAGAAATCTGCATTTGTAGGCTTTCTTAATCATGGTGAAGTAGACTTTTCCTTAGCTGTTTTTGTTTATTCACACAAGATTTACTGAAGTTTGACTGATAGCTTTATAGTTAAGTGTGGCTTAATTATATTAAATAGCCTTCCTACTTAGTCTTCTCATGTATATATGCCTATGTGTATTAGTAGCAAGTAGTTATTAAAAAATGATTTGAGAAGCAACTTGTGAAAAGGAAATAGTACTCCCTTTTATTTCACTATTTTCTAAGCAGAGGCATTATTTCATAGAAGCAAAACTTCATTTTTCACAAAATAACTGTTAATTCCATAGTTTATGCTACTATTCATGCTTAGTGTGAAATAACCTGAAGCCTAAGGAATGAAATACCTCTAGCCCCTATGAAATACCAGTTTATTTGGGGGTGGCATGGGGAGGAGGCAGAGGCATTAACATGTGAATGAATAGTTCTAGAAGAAAATAAGGTTATGTTTCCAAAATATCTTCCTGACAGCAAGTAAAGAAAATTTATCGAGCAGCAGATTATCTTACCTTCTAAATGTTTTTAACAGAGCATCTTAGTTCTTACTCTGATCTTTTGAGTGCCCTTGATGGAACAAGTAGGGATTTGTCTACTGCAAAGTATTTGCCTACTACAAGTTTACCTACTTATTCTTACAATGTCTGTTTTTCTTATTTTCTAATGATACTGTGACTTAGATTTTTTCCTTTTTTTCCCTTTTTTTATTTTAAATTAATTTCTGTCATAAGAGTCTTGTGATTCTGCATCTTGAATGACAGGAAGATGGAAGACATTCTTGAATGAAAAAAAAATTAGGGGATCTTTTAATAGTTGTGCTGCCTGAAAGAAAAAGGGAAATATACATAAAATATGATAGATGTGCAGTTTCTGTACACAGGACTTTTGAGCTAAGAGTATTAATTCTTTGTATTTAATAAAAAGTACTTTTTGACTTGTATGAGAAAACATTTACATTTCGAAACTGTTCCTTTGGGGAGAATCTACTCTTAAAGCAGGTTTATGATCTGTAGCTTTACTCTCCAATATGCTTTTTAGTGAGCATGCCTGTGAATGTGCAGTAACATATAGGTGTTAGGAAAAAAAAAAGAAGTGAGGAACCTTAAACAAGGAAACATTTTATGTACTTCTGAGGCTTTTTTGAAACATTTTAAATTATTCAGGTGAATGGATCTAAAACCTGTTAATAAGGGTTCTTAAATTAGTTTAAATATGTGGCTTAGTTTAGTCATGTCATTATTTAGCTGTCATTTTAAGTTTTTGTTTAATATATCAATAGAGATTTTTATGTATATTGCTCTCTTTTCTGCCATAATTTTGTTATGCAATAACTGTGAGCATGCTCTCCTCATGAAGTTTGAGATCATTTAATCAGTATGCAGAAATTTCTACTCAGCTGAATGAGAAACCTACAAATAGATTTTAGAATGTATGTAGTTCTAATAAAATTTTAGTTGAAAGTGTATTTTCTTAACATCCAAGTAGGAATTATAAGAAAAACTGATACATTATCATAAGTGCAGTATTTCGAATTAAACTGTGTCTAAATTCTTACCAGAAATTGCACTAAGACTTCTGAAATGAATAGAAACCAGTTTTATATTTTTTATTGATTTTTTTTTGTTTGTTTGGTTTTTTTTGTTCATCTTTTATGCTATCAGTCTTTCTACTCATGGTAAGAAGATGAGCTGTGAATGTATTAAATGCAAAGTGCCTAAACAGCACCTATGTTCTGCGTGCTTTCCTACTAGGTACTAGGGAAGGACTGGGGGGGTGGGTAATTGGTAACTGCTGACTCAATTTGAGTATTGAACAGTAAAGCTCAGTAATAATTTTTCAAATTTAAAAACCTTACTAGTGAAACCTTCTAAAATACTTTATTTCTTTGACAGGCAGGTATTTACAGTATGGTTCAATTGCCTTTTGCAATAAGGTGTCTGTGTAGACATTAAAGAAGTTATGTATTGTTCTTGTTGAAGACTAAGAACTATTTAACTTTTATGGTCTGATTTTTCTAACATATCTCAATAACTCTGTAGGTCATTAATCATAATGACTGGAGGTCTTTACAAGTGAATGAGAACTCTTGTACTTGCCCATCTGTAAAGAACAGAATGGCAGGCAGTTAGTTCTTGCTGCTGAACCTGCCTTAGTACAGCTTGTGTCCGAAATGCTGCTGTTTTACTAAGAACAGGCTGTTACTATAGTACTTGTCTATAGCAATAAGGGGTATATATTATCAGATTTTATTTTTTCATTTGAGGTAATTTTTTGAAAGAGACAAAAAATCTGTTCAGCTGTGGATTATCTGACTTCTGAAACTGCTGCATTAATGTTTCAAACAAGGCAGATGTTCAGTATTGTTAATGTTATGTAATTTCTTTTGTACCTCTGTTTTTTTAGCTGAAGTCTAGTTAGCACTTACAGTCTTAAAACTGGAAGTCGAACGTTTTTCTTACCGGGTAATTATTAGCCAGTGCATGTGTAAGTTATGTATTAGTGCACTATGGAGAAAAGCGTTGATTTTAAAAGGTTATGGCCAGTGTGAAATGAATACTAAGTATTACATTCTGTACATGAGAATCTCCTTCGTGGTTTGGTACTATCAGTTGCGTGGCAAATGTACTCTGCATTGCTATCTAAAATTAGTTGTTCCGTTTTATGGTCATGAGGGCCTGCCTTAGACACAACAGAATTATGCTAGTTAGACAGTGGTAGCGAAGTAGTTACTGTTGGGTTAGGAGATACAAAAATTGTTACCAGATACTTGGGTAATATCAGTAGTAAAGGCGTTGGTATAAGAACAAGTCTGTGTGTAATCTTGAGAAGTTGCAGCCATGGAAGTTGCAGCCATTTGTGCATGGTGGTCAAGTGCTGTTGTAGAAGAGTGGAGTCAGGTCGCTATTTCGGTAATTAAGCATTTTGAGCATGTTAAGATTCTCCAGATTGGTGGGTTTTGTTGGGAATCTAGTCAAGTCAGTTTGAAATATTTTGAATTTCTGATTCGTTATGTGATGTATTATACACAATTTTGTGTTGACTGTGTATAAAAGTAACATAGTTAATTTTTTTTTTCTCCCTTGTTTTTGGTGTTGAAGAAGGTATCTCATGTGTTTAAGATAGTGGTAGATGATTTTATTTATTTATTTGTTTTTTCAATCTTTCACTGTGAACCACTAAAAATGCTACTTTTGTGTGGGAGAAGCCAGTGGGATTTCAGATTGCTATTGAGATCATCTCTTGCTATTGAGATCGTCTGCCTTCCACTTCAGCCTGTGGAAAAAAATGCAGCACAGCATAGTTTCATAACAGTGTATAATCATCTGTTCTGATATAACTCTTCCCAAGATAAAATTATCATCACTGTATTATGATTTTTTAATTCTTTTTTCAGTTGGTAGATTGTAATTTATTTACTGGATTGATTTTTACAATATCATGAGGAAGCACATTAATAACAATTCTGCTTGATTGTAGTGCTGGAAGTTAAGTTGTAGCTAGATGAATATGACAACTGATCATTTTTGTTCATGGGTCTTATAGAAACAATGTAAAATAACTTATGTCATTTTCCATTTTTTGAAATATTTTGGGATTGGCATCTTGTATTTGCTGCTGTTGTAGGATTAAAATTAGGGAAGTTACCAGTGTTTGAAGTGAGTTTGAAAAGAAAATGGTGATACATGTGTGAACATATTAATTAATTGAATGCTTCCAGTATGTAATTAAATATAGTAATAATTCAGTAGAATTTCAGATTTTAGAATATAATTTCTTTTCTAAATCAATTGCGTTATGTGTCTAACAGTCAGTAATAATGAAAGTTGAAGACAAAATGCTGTTAACTGCAGAGCTAGCAAGTAACTCAGTTCACGGTAATCTTAGTTTTCCACATGTAAATAATGTTTTATGAGTTCTTATTTGTGTGTCTGAGTTTTCTCACTTTGTAAGCTGTCCGTATATCTTGTTAACAGTCAGTCAGTATAAATGCAAGGTGAATTTCTTTTTTTTTTTTTTTTTTTTGTAATTTCACATGAATGTTGTTTAAAACTATAATCTTACATAGGTAACTGAGAATTTGCTTTTAAATGGAAAACTGCTTTTTTAATTTTATTTTTTTAGTAATGCTATACTACTTTTTTTTTGTTCTACTTTGACTGGAGTTATGTAGGAGAATAAGCAATAAGCAGTTGAAGTATTTTTTAATCTATTAAATAAGTATAAATCTTGACTGAAGAGGTGTCTGTTCACATGCATTGTTACTCTGTACTGATGACTGCTGTGGTTTTGTGGTGAGTTATTTGGGGAAAAAACTGAGTCAGCTACTGACACACTTTTAACAGGAAAGTTAAGATGCTCAATTATTAATATGAAAGTGATAATATTTATTTCTAAGTGAATAATGATGATAACTCGACTTTTTTGTTTTTTATTTTAAAGTGTATTCCAACAAAAGCTAGAGGAAATGCTGCTGGCAGTCTCTCTTTTTTTTTTTATGCCAGTGCTTTCTAGCATTTGGCTTAAGGAAATGTAAAGATTTTTCTCAATTTATGTTTAAAGTACTTTTTCCTCCCTACAGTAAGTGAAAGGGATCTGGTAAGAATGGTAGCTGCTTAAATTCAGATGTAGCTTATATAGGTGCATGTTAATGTTTCTGAGAAACAATAATCATTAGCCATAAGTCTGTCAGAATGCAAAAATTTGTATTAATTTTTGAATGTGACATCACATACAGATTTCAGAGTTCAATCAGTGTTTCTTGTATAAAATATAATATGTAGCTGTGATTTTGAAGGAAGCTCTATTGTACGCTTCATGGCCACAATGTTAGATGCGTATTTGATTTAATAAAATTTACAATAAAAATGTATGACTAATTCTGTTTTAGCAATTTAAATAACTGGTTATATTAGATGTGTTGTACTAGAAAAATCTTACATTGCTGTTTTCTATTTTTTGCAAACTTATTCCTATGTTTGTAAATAAGAACTATAGTGTAAGTATTGTGTACATGCCTTGAGCATGGCATTTTAGCAGTGCTGAGGTCATACTTCTTACATGGCATCTTATTCCGTGTTTAGAGTTTTACATTGCCATGAATCATCATGGTTTCAGTAGCCATAAAGTGCTAAATTTCTGGAGATTATATGGCCTTCTGTGTATGCTGCTTTGTTTTTTTTGTAAGCTTGGGTTTGTGTATGCTTTTTCAGTTCAAGTCAAAAACCATATATGGCACTATGCTGAATTTTGCAATCAGTTCCTTTCAGAGTATTCAGGCCAGATTCTGCAGGCTTAGTAGGAATAGTTGTGTTTGTGGCAAGTTGTTGAGCTGTGTCCTTGCAGAGTTCTGGTACAAATGTGCCATAAAAGATGACTGTTACTGCAAATCTTCAATCTGTTCAGTTTAGTTGTTTTTTTTGTTGTTGTGTCCAATGAATTGCTACATCTGAAAATTAAAGCTAAAAATAAGTCAGTGAATACAAAACAGGTTGTTCTGCAGATGGAGTCTTGTGTATTTTACTGGCAATTATGGATCTGATTTAACAGACAATCGAGCAATAAGACAGATCACGTCAATAGGTGTGTTTCTTGACTGGTTTTGAGGAAACTCTAAACGGAAGCTAGTATTGCAAGAAAGCATTGAAAAGCTGCTTACTTGCTTAATAGCTTTACAAATTCAGGGTGTGTTTTATAGAGATATTTTGCCAATATATGCTTCAAAAGTAAATAAGTCAGTGGTAGATTGGGAACACAAGGTTAAGTACAAGTGGTATTGCCATTGACCTGTGTGTTTATGTATTTCGTCGGCAGTCAGTCTCTGGTGCTTGTTTAACAACGTTTTTTTTTTGGGGGGGTGTGTTCTTTTTTTCTTTTTTTTTTTTTGTGTATGTGTGTGTGTTTTGTGTTTTGTTTTTGGGTTTTTTTTGTTTGTTGGTTTTTTTTGTTTGTTTTCCTCAGTGTGTGAGAACACAGACATGCAATAATTGTGGCTGTATATCTGATAGCTGTGTTAAAGCAAAAACCTTTAGCCTGGGTCTGTGTGCATGCCAGTCATTGTGTGTATTGCATTAGATAATTGCAGTGAACAGCATGTTCAGCCTTAGGTTTAAATCAGGTTTGATGCTGAAGTTCTTGAAAAAGATGGCAGCCATGGTGGAGATAGCAGTCACAAACTAGAAATAACTTCTATTTGGATTTCTTTAAAGATGTTTGGCAGATACAGTTGTAATCTACTAATAATGTTTTCTTTATTGTAATGTTTATATCTTGTCATCATTTATAGAGGAAGTCAGCCCTGTCAGCTTTAAAAACTTTCTGGTCTTCATGTACATAAGCATGGTGGATTAAAGCATTCAAGTGATAAACCCGTCTTGACAGATGGCAGAGGTGGTTCCATTCAGTTGCTCATTACTCCCTGCTAAGCTGAAAACAGGAGAAAAGAGAACACTTGTTTTCTGTTTCTACTTTCTGGATGTAAAGCAAAAGTCTGACTTACTAATACTAAAATACCAGAGGGACTGCAAAGTATAGAGTTATGGACAAAATTACTAGCTGGAGGCCCTTATTTTGTATTTTTATCAAGATTTTCTATTTTGATAACATTTTTTAATTTGATGCGCAAGTTTTTTATCTTTACATGATAATTTATGCACAGTTACATAAAGCATTGAAAATGGCTTTAGTAAGTTGAGTCCATTAAAATTAAAATGTTTTACTTGTGAGCTAGCGTAAGTACCTTGAGATAAGCAGATGTGACTCAAATCTGAAAATAAGGACACTGTATTGAGTTGTAAACATAGAAAGGAATTAGGTGTTTTAGTAATGAAGTGGGAGTATGTGACACTATTTATTGGCCACAAGTAAGTTTCTTCATTGGTGAAAGAATAGGAAGTTACTTGTAACTTCGTAGTGACATGAGTGTGACAAGTACTGAATTCTGCACATAATTTAGCTACCTTTTTTAAAAAAAAACTGGTTTTGAGCAAGATACGTAAGAACATTGGCTTCTGTAATTTCACAGAAGGAAGGCTGGAATGTGTGTTACAAGTTCCCGATATTTTCGTGTATTCTTACACCAGAGGGCTTCAGTGTTGAAGCCAGACTAATTAAAAATGGAAATAAAATACATGCTTTTAATTGGTGATAAGTATTACAATATCCTGTCAATAAAAGAGTTCTTCATTTCCTTGTTTTTCTTATTTAATCCATTTTTCTTAAAGACTTGTATAAAAGAGCTTACATTTGCATATCTGTTGTGGGGGAAAATATATCTTAGGTATGCTTTTGCTAACGTTACTTTCTGACTTTTCTTCTGGAGAGGTAGGGGCAGGAAGAAATAATGCAAATAACAGAAGGATCGTAGGTTATTGTTTTTAAGCAAAAGCAGTAAGACTATTTTGATTAAAAAACATCACAGACCTCTCGTACTTTGAACTCTTAATATGAAATTATTTTAGAAACATGGGGAACTTTAGACATAGTACTCTGTAGCTGCCTTGTGGAAACGGGTAACAACAGTCTTCTGGCTTTTGTATTTTTGAAGTGTGTTTAGTATTTTAAAATGTTACAAAGAGGCACAGAGCAGATGCAGTTGTAATAGAGGAAACTGATGTCTCTTGAGAATGATTTGGAGTTAATGTCTCTAAATGTGCAAATACAGGAACAGAGATTCTCAGAATATGTCTGAGGGCATTACACCTCATTCCAAATTCCCGGTGTTTTATTTCTCTTTATGTGCTTAGGTGGTTTGTGGTGGGTTTTATTTGTTTGGGTTTTGTTTTTTTTTTAGTTTTTTTTGACTGAAGTTTCTGTACATCTGTTGGATAACTTAATTTGCTGCTGCACATACATCCACATTTCCATGTATAATTACACCATGCCAGAAAATGAAGGCAGAAAATTTGAATTCTAGAGTTGTGATATCCTCTTATGTGTACAAATATATTTTCTGATCTGCTATCATTATGGATAATTATATTATAATTAGGGATGGTATTTTTAAAATCAAGAACACTACCTTGTATCATGTTCTGATGTGCAATGTGGCCTGCGCTCTTTTGTAAGTAGTAATAGGCTACTCTTGTGCAGTCTTTCTGAAATGGTTATGATTGTGTGTGTGAAGTATATTAGCATAGATATGGGTATGATTATACATATTTTAAAAATAAATGGAAGCTCTACTCTGCCAATAATTGAACAATTAAAACATAAAAGGGGTTATGTTTTCATTAGTCTCAATTCTAGGAAAAGAGATTAGTGAAAATGCTCTCAAAAAAGCTGTGTTAATTTGCTTTTAGTTTGCTAAGGGTTTGGGTTTTTCTGTTTTTTTTTTTTTTTTGTTTGTTTGTTTGGTTTGTTTTTTTTTTTTTTTGTTTGTTTGTTTGGTTTGTTTTTTTGTTGTTGTTTTTCTTTGCTTAACCCAGAGCTATTGTGGACACTTATAAACCTGTGCCCTGAGTGTAAGTAGTGCTGTAATAAGGTATGAAAAACTTGAGACTTTGGATGTACTTCAGAAACCACCCAGAGTTAGGGATGGTTTCATTTTTAATCTTGCATCTGATCTACAGAGAAGGAAAGTGAAATCCAGTGTTTCATTAGGGGATATTCTCAAAATAGATTTTGTAGTTCTGTGTAGTACAGTATTGTAACAAGGAACACCGTAAAAACCCTCACATTGAAGGAAAAATGCATTTCAGAGAATTGGATATTTAGAGTAAATGAGACACAGGATGTACACTGAAGAGAAAAAAAAAAGATCTCAACTAACCAGCTTAAGTGAAGAAAATTTATTCTGCTGAATGAGGAAGAGGTCCTGTGTGTATGGGGAAGTGCAAGATCAATAGAGACAATGATATCAAGTTATTTTGAATTACGTAGTCACAGAGTCCATATGTACAAAAAGGCAAAAGTGAAATTGGATCATAAGTCTTTGAATATTGATACTTTTGAACTTTGAGATTGCCTGATTTCTAAAGGTAGGTGATAATATAAAGCTATAAAGTCCAGACTTAATGTCTCCTTAAACTTGAGGATTCGATAATCTTTTTTTGATTTTTAAATTATTTCTGTAGGCATGGTAGTTTTATTCCTGAATGTACATCTGTTGTAGGCTTAATTTAAAAAGTTTAAATGCCTTTATTTTATTTTTTTTTTTTTTTTTGGAAGGAGCTCATTTAAAGCTCTTTTCATACCTTTATAAAATCCTGCTTCAGTTTACAGTTAACCTAAAACCTTCTGATTTTAATTTTTTAATTCTTTCACAAGTCAAGCGTGTAATACTCATATTTAATGAAACTGGTACTACTTTCATTACTCCTGTTTTATCTTTTACCTGTAGTTTTTATGAGGTTTTATTGTTGCTTTTGTGTGAAAAACGTATTTTTAGCTTCAGGTCAGCTTGAAATCAGGTAAGAATTTTATTGGTATGTTCATTGATCTTATTTGATCCCTTATAATTGCTTCGTGTCTTTATTTTACAGATGGAATACCTCAGGTTTACTATTTTGGCCCATGTGGCAAATATAATGCTATGGTGCTAGAACTACTCGGACCTAGTCTGGAAGATTTATTTGACTTGTGTGGTAGGACATTTTCTCTTAAAACCGTTCTTATGATAGCCATACAGTTGGTAAGTAGAATAGCTCTTAATTTGATTTTTCATTAGAATAACTAAGTCAGTCTTCAGTGGATTAAATGCTTATTTCATTTAAGAGACTTGCACTGCCCATGTTTAAAGTTGGTGTTGGTGGCTTTTAAAAAGCCACCATACTGTTTTAGTAGGAAGGCTGTCTTATGTCACTTTCAGTTACTTTGTTCTAGTTACTTTGTTCAAGAACCATTGCATAAATGTAGTTTCATTGTGTCTTCTGAGTTCTCATAGTCACAATCTGAAACAATGAATTTTAGCTTAATGTACTCAATTAGGAAAAAAAAAATAATCCCAAATCTTCCTGAAATAAAAATAGTTTTAATTCACAAAAGGAGTTGGATGATGGGACTCCTAAAGTAGCATAAATATTTTTCCTGATCATTCTCAGAAAGAAACCAAGCAAACAAAAAATAAAATCCCCAAACGCATTCAAAAATATTAAAATA
Organism: Lathamus discolor; assembly: GCF_037157495.1. Lineage (NCBI taxonomy): Eukaryota > Metazoa > Chordata > Aves > Psittaciformes > Psittacidae > Lathamus > Lathamus discolor. Next base: position 46,512,910 of record NC_088909.1, on the reverse strand, counting down.
GGATAGGATTATTAAACAAAGAAATTTTTTTTATTTTTTTTTCTGATTTGGTTCCCATCTGATGATAGGTGGACGTGGAAAGAGAGAAAAAGGGCAGTAAGGCTTGCATTGTTTACTTTGATAGAATGTGTTTTAAATAAGTTCTTATGAAAAATTAAGGATACTGAACCTCCACTTCTCTAAATAGGTAGTGATATTTTTACCCAGCAGGGTAAAAATAGCTGTTTAAAACATGACTGTAATTGTATAACAGGCCTGCAACTATAGACACATTCAGCTTATTTACAGCCAGAATGGTGAAGTTCATTTTTTAAAATGCTCAGATTATCACAGATCATGTTTTTTCAATACTTGATGTTCTTCCTGGATATATGCATTTTGATAAAAAATGATCCAGCTAGAATTGAGGTTATATGCATACTGGTGAGCTCCCATTGCTTCTCTTGTTTATATCTTTAACATGTAATAGATCCAAATGGAACTTTGCTGCTCACTACTTGATGGCATAATTTTTGGTTTTAGTTTTAATGTGCACAAAATATGCATGGTACCAGCTGTTCTTAAAGAAGATAACTTCTATTATATACTTGATTTGTGTCTCGTGTCCAGTGTGAGTTTCCAGTATACCATGTACTGTATCTTCGTAAAGGATGTGCATAATTTTCCTTGACTTTAAACAGGAGATACCTTGTTATGAGCAATAGCTGTTTGGTTTTCAGGTGATGTGAAGGGTGATTTTCCTCTAAATATAAAGTCTATGTAAGTTATTTAGCTTCTACCACAACTTAATGTGGCAGCCAGAAGCTTAAACTAAACTATCGTTTCTTTCTTTTATTAAAGATTTCTCGTATGGAATATGTTCATTCAAAGAACTTGATATACAGAGATGTAAAACCTGAGAACTTCTTAATAGGACGACCTGGAAACAAAACACAGCAAATCATTCATATTATAGATTTTGGTTTGGCAAAGGAGTATATAGATCCAGAAACAAAGAAGCACATACCATATCGGGAACACAAGAGCCTTACAGGAACAGCTAGATACATGAGTATAAATACACATTTAGGAAAAGGTATGTGTGCTTTTTAAGTGCAGAAAGAATGCCACGGATGTCATTTGTCAGAAATCATCATGTTTTCAAGTTGTAGTTTTTCTCAGTGTGTAGTCATAATAACTGCAAGTTTTGTGTACTGTGCAAAATTACAGTTTGTCCTTGCAGAAGTACTGTTTATGGGAATATGGTGTTCTGAGTTGCTAATCGTCATGGTTATGTCTCAGCAAACATAGTTATTTTTGTCAGATATCCATAAAAGAAAGATGATGTGTATCTTTCTGTATCATAACGTCTTCACATTAGAAACATACCGTAGCAGGTTGGGTGGGTGGCAGGCAGATATGCTTATTAAAGATACCAAAGTGAAAAGACTGCAAGAACATATGTTTTCAATTCTACCCTGCCTGTGTTTTGAGTGCTTTGAAATGCGCCAGGTAGTGGAATAAAAGTAATTTATATTTTATGCTGATTTCTTGATTTTCTTGGTGGTTTTTGATGTTTATACTGTTAATGGGGTTTTGTCAGACTAGTTAAAACTTATGCTAGTGTTGTAAATGTGATGCACGAAAGAAATGGCAGGAGATATATATAGAGAAGTTGTTATTATTGAATAATAATGTGTGAGCACTCAAAGCAGTCTTTTTTTAGGTTTGTTTATTCCAGTTATATAGAGGTTTTCTAGTGAAAACAGGTTTGACACCTTTGAATTTGTGTAAACAAGTTGCTTAGCATTGCATGGTAACCACTAATTAGGTTGCTCTCACAGTTACTTTGTATTAATATGTCAAATGAGAAACCATTCACATTTTCTAAACAGTAATGAAGTGCTTTATCAATAAAGTCAGACTGTGGTAGTTTGTGGTTAGCAGCTGTAGCTGGTGAATTGATGTTAACATGTAGAAACATAGGCTCGTTTATGTTGGAAAATACCCAACTGCTAACTGCCGAACCTTTACGCTGGCACTGCCAAGTCCACCATTAAACCATGTCTCTCAGTGCCACATCTACACGTCTTTCAAATATCTTCAGGGATGGTGACTCCACCACTTCCCTGGGCAGCCTGTTCCAGTGCTTGACAACCCTTTTGGTGAAGAATGTTTTCCTTATAGCCAATTTAAATCTCCCTTGGTCCAACTTGAGGCCATTTTGTCTCGTCCTATCTCTTGTTACTTGAGTAAGAGACCAACACCCACCTTGCTCCATCTCCTTTCAGGTAGCTGTAGAAAGTGATAAGGTCTCCTCTGAGCCTTCTTTTCTCCACAGTAAACAATCCTTCCCCACACCCCCACTCCCACCCCAGTTTTTTAGAGTTACTTCTGTGGAAAGTGTAGAATTAATTAAAGAGTGGGTATTTGAGAGAGCTTCTGATAAGTATATGAAGCACTGGTGTATATTATTTTACTTATACGTGAGGAATACTAAAATTTCAGCAATATTTTTGTCAAAGAAACACATTTAATATCTAGTGTTTAACCAGGTCTTGTGGAAAGCAACAGAGCTTTCTGGAATGCAGCTTGCTTTGCTAAGCATAGTAAGTGGAGCAGGTGAGAAACAATTACCCAGTTTGCTGTTCTGCTGCAATTTCAGGAAGGTCAGACTCAGTATCAAAACACCTGATACTCGTCTTCTACAATCAGGGACCAATAGCCTCCAAAAGTTGATTTTGTTAGATACTAGCTACTTCAGAGTTGACAGCTATCTTTGCTTTCAACTGTATACCCAGAAAAAAGACTCGGGGTGTTGGCTGATGAGAAACAAAACATGAGCCGGCAGTGTGTGCTTGCAGCCCTGAAAAAAATGTGTGCTGGGCTGCATCAAAAGGAGCGTGGCCAGCAGGTCAAGGAAGGTGATCTTGCCCCTCTTCTCCACTCTCATGACATCCTGCATTCAGCTTTGGGGCCCCCAACAGAAGAGGGATGTGGACCTGTTAGAGGGAGTCCAGAGCAGGGCCACGTAGATGATTGAGAGGGCTGGAGCACCTCTCCTGTGAAGACAGGCTGAGAGAGCTGGGCTTCTCTAGCCTGCAGAAGGCTCAGGGGATACCTTACTGTGGCCTTTCAGTAGCTAAAGTCTGCATGAAAGCTGGGGAGCGACTTTTTACAAGGGCGTGTAGTGATTGAACAAGGGGAAATGGCTTTAAGGTGACAGGGGAAATTTAGATTAGAACTGTGAAGTTCTTCACTGTGAGGGTGGTGAGGTTGCCCTGAGAAGCTGCAACTGCCCCATCCCTGCAAGTGTTCAAGACCAGGTTAGACGTGGCTTTGAGAAACCCTGCCCATCGCAGAGGGGCTGGAACTAGATGATCTTTTAAGGTCTATTCTTACCCAAACCATTCTATGATTCTGCAAAGTGTGAAGAAATTTTGTCCCTGAGAGAAATTACCTTGTAGAAGCAAGGACACCAGTCACATGCTGAGGGCTGCAAAATATTTGTACTTTCTTCAAACAGCAATCTGAATAAAGCCAAATTATTTTGCACATAAAATTATTTCAGATAACAGTTTCCCAGCTTGGCACAAAACAACCAGAAACCCTTGATTAGAAGTCCGCTTCTGGAACAAAAGATTATTGAATCTATTGTCTACACAAAGTTCAGTAACTCTGTGTCACCTTCTGTATGCTTCTCGGAAGAGTGGACCTTGGCAATTTTGTGCAAGTTTTGATGGCATTCTATATGTCCTACTTAACAAATTAAAGAAATACTACATTTTTAGATGGGAGTAACAAACATACAGCAAAACCAAACTCCACATGAAGGAGAGGCTATGAGAGTTAAGAGCTCCCATTCATAGTGTTCAGTGTTTTTTAGAACTCGGAGATCTTGATGATGAGTTGTCACCCAAGAAATGCCTGCAGAATAATCAGGTCAGGAACCACTGATCTGAGTCTGAACTGAAGCAGTCATTACATGAGGTCATGCTTCTCTGTATGGTTTACCGACATCACTGTAAAGATTTCAGAAAGGCACAACACTGGTCCAAGCACCGAGCCCTGAGGAGCATCACTGGTATCCACTTGAACAGCGAGCTTTTGACTGCAGCTCCTTGAGTCAAGCCAATTCCTAATCTACCAGGTGGTCCATCCATCAAATCTGTAGTTCTCCAGTTTAGAGACAAGCTTGTCATGTAGGACAGTGTTGAATGCTTTGCACAAGTACAGGTGGATGACATCAGTCACTCTTCCCATATCCACCAGCAATATAGCTCCATCATAGAAGGCCACCACATTTGTCAGGCATGATTTGCCCTTAGGGAAGCCATGTTGATTGTCACCAGTGACCCCTTATTGTCCAAGTACCTTAGCATGGTTTCTAAGAGGATCTGCTCCATGACCTTGCCAGGCACTGAGGTGAGACTGATTGGCCTGTTGTACCCTGCATCTTCTTTTTTTCCCCTTTTAAAAAAGGATGTTAAATTTAACCTTTTCCAGTCAGCAGGAACATTTCTGGTCCCATGGACTTGTGCACCTTCATGTTCCTTACATGATCTTGAACCCGATCTACAGCAGGTAGTTCTTCATTTTCCCAGTCCCTGCTTTTGCCTTCTGTGTCTTTGGCAACATAACTGGAGCTCTTCTGTTGGAGACCAAGGCAAAAAAGTCATTAAGTATCTTTGCCTTCTTCATGTCCTAGGTGACTGTGTCACCCATTTCCTTCTGGAGAGGGCCTACATTTTCTCTAGCCTTCCTTTTCTCACCAATATGCCTACAGATGCTCTTCTTGTTGCCCTTGATGTCCCTGGCCAGATTTAATTCTGTCAGGGCTTCCTGGCTGCTCTATTTCTCTACATTTCTTCCAGCCTACCTGTCCTTATTTCTACCTTCTGTAGGCCTCCTTTTTTATGCTGCAGTTTGTCCAGAAGCTCCTTATTCATCCACACAGGCCTCTTGACGTTCCTGCCTGACTTGGCTTTGTCAGCATGCATCACTCTTGAGTTTGGAGAAGGTGATCTTTGAATATTGACAAGCTTTCTTGGGCCCGTTTTCTCTCCAGGGCTTTATCCAATGGTATTCTAGCAAGCGGAGCCTTCAAGAGGGTGAAGTCAGTTCTTCTGAACTCAAGGGTAGCAAGGATACTGCACAGCACTCCTCACAATTGGATTCTCACTTGAAGAAGGATGTTATCATCAAGGCATTCCAGGAACCTCCTGGATTGCTTGTGCCCTGTTGCATTGTCCCTTCAACAGATGCGGGAGTGGTTGACTTTCCCCAAGAAGGCAGGGCTTGTGAATGCGAGGGTCCTCCTGTCTGACTGTAGAGGGCCTCATCTGCTTAGTTGTCCTGGTTGAGTGGCCTGTAGCAGACCCTCAACTGTAATGTCCCCTGTCCCTGCCCTGCCTTTAATCCTGACCCATAAGCTCTCGACTGGCTCCTCATCCATCCCCAGGCAGAGCTCTGTGCACAGCTGGTCATTGACATAGAGGCTAACATCCCCTCATCTCCCCAGCCTGTGGCCTTCTGTTCCAATACTCCAGTCATAGGAGCCATCTCACCACATGTCTGTGATGCCAGTAAGAGTGTAGCCCTGCAGGCCTGTGCACATCTCTAACTCTTTTTAGTTTCCCATGCTGTATGCGTTTTAAGTCGGGCCTCTTCATTTTCAGGAAGGAGGAGAGGGATCCCAGACAATGTAGGTTCTGACTGGAAGCTTAAGGAAGACAAAAATGTGCATCTGTAAAAGTCCTACAGTTTTCTGTATTTACTGGAAATCTAAGTTGTTGATAGTTTGGAGATTTCTCTAAATCCGGAAAAACAGTGTACTGAATTGGTGTCTGAGATACTTGGCTACAGAAAGTATAGTCACATGAATTTGCTTTAATCTGTAATGGTCTCTGTAACAACCACTGTCCTTGATTGTATTGGTCTTTTCTTTGTGGTGCTAAGGCGCAAAGTTTAGTTATTTTACAATGGGTCCCTAAGACTCTCAGAAATGAAACAACTCAGCTCTTCTAATGCTTATTGAAAGGCCAAATGAAGTCAATTACTTTAAACAGTACTTTTGGTACAAAATCAAAAGAACCCCAGCCTTAGCTTTATAGTAGATCTACTCTGTTATCAGAGCAGTCATGATCTAGATTTAACATCAGTTTTCTAGGGGCCAAACTTCTTTGTTATCTAAACCAGCAAAAAATAATTCTACATTGGCTCAATTTTAATGCATTGTTTTATTATAAATAAATGTTTGGACCTAAAATTGTATTAGCCTAAATCACAGAGTTTTCCCAGAAACTTGGAGAAAACCAGTGGTTTTGCAGGTACAGTCTGTGCTTTGTGGTGATAAGCCTCCAGGAGTCCTAGCAATTTCTACAAGTCACTGAGCCAGTGGTACAGAGTGAAGTCCTTTTCCAGATCTAGGACCCCCATGGGATGTCCCCTAGTCTCCTTCTTGTACCCATGGATTTATCACTGGACCTGAGGGGCAGGAATCTAGCTGCCATAGACAAATACCTTTTTCTGTGTAAGCTAACCTTGTAAATCCATAATCACATGAAACAATGCTTCTAATACAAACTGAGCTAAATAAATCTTTGCTTCCTTAATTAAGGACACAAATTATTATTTTTTCTCATTATTCTTAACAGCATGGCATACAATGTGTCCTTACAATAAAATGGGTGTAGAACTTCATTTTTATATTTGAATCATTGACTTCAGGGTTCCTGATTTTTATTTGGGAAGTGTCCTGGGTTCAGCAGTAGCATTCATTTTTCTGCTTCTTAGTAGCTGGTGCAGTGCTGTGTTTTTGAGTCTCAGCCTGAGAAAAACACTGGTAACACCAATATTTTTAGTTGCTGCTCGGTAATGTTAACTCTGACCAAGGACTTTCTGAGCCTCATGCTCTGCCAGGGAGGAGGGGAAGCCGAGAGGAAGTAGAGACGGGACACCTGACCCAAACAAGCCAAAGACGTGTTCCATACCACAGCACATCATGCCCAGTGTATAAACTGGGGGCAGTTACCTGGAAGGGTTAGATCACTGCTCGGTCAGGCTAGATATTGGTCGGCAGGTGGTGAGCGGTTGTACTCTCTTCCCTTATTTCCCTTATCATTATTATTATTGGTGGTAGCAGTAGTGATTTGTGTTATACCTTAGTTACGGGACTGTTCTTATCTCAACCTGTGGGAGTTACATTCTTTCGGTTCTCCTCCCCATCCCTACGGGAGTAGAGAGGGGAGGAAGGGGGACAGTGAAAGAGCGGCTACGTGGTTCTGAGTTATGGCTGGGCTTAAACTGCGACAGGAAGAAGTGCTATTCTTTCTCTCAAATATTGTTATTGTATGGAATCATATTATTTTTAGTAAAACTACAAATTCTGGATGATAACTTTAAAATTTATTTTTGCTAAATTTTATAGACTGACAGTTCAGGATGTTTAGACTTGCTGTCTACTTTGTGATTATAGTAATGAGTCTGTGTATCAAGCTGTGTAATCATCCAGGTAGCTAATAATGTGTTTTCTGATCCATATAGTATGCTTCTACGCTTTCATCATTCCCATAGGAAATATTAGAACTTTATTTGGAGGGGAATGCAATGTTTATAATGAATGACCAAATGTCTGTTGACCTGTGTTATGGTTACTTTATTGTGTATGCTTAAAAAAGGATAATTTCTGGAAATAGCCTGCTAAATGACGTTCTAGTTTTTACTAAAATCAACCAATTGAAATGATAAACTTTTCCATAGCTTTTCAACTAAATGTAAAGATACTAGTTTATTACTTATTTAGCTGAGTTCGGGTGACCCCTTGAAAGAAAAAAGACTGTGTACACTAAAGTTTTATTGTGTGTTTGTCATCTTGTGATTGTATTGCCTGTATTACCTGTCCATGTCACCATGTCTTGTTGAACAAGATCAGTCCCAACACTGACCCCTAAAGAGCACCACTCCTCTCCAGTTGGACATTGAGTCTTTGACCGCAACTCTTTGCGTGCTGCTATCCAGCCAATTCTTTATCCACTGAGTGGTTCATCTATCAAATTGATGTCTCTCCAGTTTAGAGAGAAGGATGTCATGTGGGACAGTGTCAAATGCTTTGCACAAGTCCAGGTAGATGATGTCAACTGCTCTGCCCCTGTCCATCATTTCTGTAGCCCCATCATAGTAAGGCCACCAAATTGCTCAGACAGGATTTGCCCTTTGTGAAGCCATGTCAGCTATTATCAACCACCTCATTGTTTTTCATGTGCCTTACTTAGCACACTTTCCAGGAGAACTGGATCCAAGATTTTGCCAAGTACAGAGTTAAGAGTGACTGGTTTGTAGTTTCCCTGGGTCTTCCATTTTCTCCTTCTTGAAAATGGGGCTATATTTCCTTTTTTCTAGTCATCGGGAACTTCACTGACTGCCATGATTTTGCAAATATGACAGACAGTGACTTAGCAACTAGGTTCACCAGCTCCTCCAGGACCTGTGGTTGGATTTCACCAGGTCCCATGGACTTGTGCACATTCAGGATGCAAAGATGATCTTGAACCTGATTCTCTCCTACAACATGTTCTTAAGTCTTCGTTGTCCCAGTCCCTGCATCTGCCTTCCATGCCTTGAGCGTCGTGGTCAGAGCATTTGCCAATGAAGACTGAGGCAAAGAAATCATTGAGAAGCTCAGCCTTCTCCAAATCCAGTGTAGCCAGTTCTCCTGATAGCTTCCAAAGAGAGCCCACATTATCCCTAGTCTGTCTTTTGTTTGCTACATACTTATAGAAGCCTTTCTTGTTACCTTTGACATCCCTTGATAGACTCAAATCTAACTGGGCCTTAGCTTTCCTGACCTGGTCCTTAGGTTCCCGAGCAGTGTCCCTGTATTCTTCCCAGGCTGCCTGTCCTCCCTTCCACCTTTTATCAACTTCTTTTTTTCCTTCTGAGTTTTCTCAGCAGCTCCTTATCCATCCATGGAGGTCCCCTGCCCCATTTCTTTCTAGTCAGGATGCAACACTCCTGAGTTTGGAGCAGGTGATCCTTGAATATCAACCAGCATTCTGTCCTCTAGGACTTTATCCCATGGAACCTTACTAAGCAGGTTCCTGATGAGGCCAAAGTCTGCTCTCTTTAAGTCGGTGGTGAGCTTGATGCATCCCCTTCTGACTGTCCTGAGGATCAGAAACTCGACCATCTCATGATCACTGCAGCCAAGGCTGCCTTTGAGCATCACATTCCAGCCAGCTCCTCGCTGTTGGTGAGTACAAGGTCAAGCATGGCACCTGTCCTTGTCGGCAAATCTATTACTAGGTAGATGAAGTTGTCTTCCACACTATTGAGGAGCTTCATGGATCGCTTGTTTAACAGAACCTCTCATTCTCATTACATTGTGATGCACTAGGTTCAGCATACATCACAGAATCACAGAATCACAGAATCCCAAGGGTTGGAAGGGACCTCAAAAGATCATCTAGTCCAACCCCCCTGCAAGAGCAGGGTAACCTACAGTACATCACACAGGAACTTGTCCAGGCGGGCCTTGAATATCTCCAGTGTAGGAGACTCCACAACCCCCCTGGGCAACCTGTTCCAGTGCTCTGTCACTCTTACAGTAAAGAAGTTCTTCCTGATGTTAACGTGGAACTTCCTATGCTCTAGTTTACACCCATTGCCCCTTGTCCTATCACTGGATATCACTGAAAAAAGCCTAGCTCCATCATCCTGACACCTACCCTTTACATATTTGTAAACATTGATGAGGTCACCCCTCACTCTCCTCTTTTGCAAGCTAAAGAGACCCAGCTCCCTCAGCCTCTCCTCATAAGGGAGATGTTCCACTCCCTTAATCATCTTTGTGGCTCTGCGCTGGACTCCTTCAAGCAATTCCCTGTCCTTCTTGAACAGAGGGGCCCAGAACTGGACGCAATATTCTAGATGCGGCCTCACCAAGGCTGAGTAGAGGGGGAGGAGAACCTCTCTTGACCTACTAACCACTCCCTTTCTAATGCACCCTAAGATGCCATTTGCCTTCTTGGCCACAAGAGCACATTGCTGGCTCATGGTCATCCTCCTATCCACCAGGACCCCCAGGTCCCTTTCCCCTTCACTACTTTCCAGCAGGTCAACCCCCAACCTGTACTGGTACATGGGGTTGTTCTTCCCCAGATGCAAGGCTCTACACTTGCCCTTGTTAAATTTCATCAAGTTTCTCCCCGCCCAACTCTCCAGCCTGTCCAGGTCTCGCTGAATGGCAGCACAGTCCTCTGGTGTGTCAGCCACTCCTCCCAGTTTTGTGTCATCAGCAAACTTGCTGAGGGTGCACTCAGTTCCCTCATCCAGGTCATTGATGAAAATATTAAACAGCACCGGTCCCAGCACCGACCCCTGAGGAACTCCACTAGTCACAGACCTCCAGCTAGATTCTGCGCCATTGACCACAACTCTCTGCCTTCTTCCTTTCAACCAGTTCTCGATCCACCTCACTACTTGATCGTCAAGCCCACACTTCTTTAGCTTATCTATGAGGATGCTGTGGGAGACAGTATCAAATGCCTTACTGAAATCAAGAAAAACTACATCTACCACTCTACCATCATCCCTCCACCTAGTCACTTCCTCATAGAAGGCTATAAGGTTGGTCATACATGACTTCCCCCTCATAAAACCATGTTGGCTGTTCTTAATGACCCCCTCATCCTTGATATGCCTAGTGATGGAGTCAAGAATAAGTTGTTCCATCACCTTTCCAGGGATGGAGGTAAGGCTGACCGGTCTATAATTACCCGGGTCCTCCTTCTTGCCCTTCTTATAGATTGGTGTGACCTTTGCCATCCGCCAATCCTCAGGCACCTCGCCCGTTTCCCACGACTTACCAAAGATGATGGAAAGTGGCCTAGCAATGACCTCCGCCAGCTCCCTCAGCACCCGTGGGTGCATTCCATCCGGACCCATCGATTTACAGATGTCCAGTTTGCATAGCTGATCCCTAACCCAATCCTCATCTACCAAAGCAAACTCCTCCTTTGTCCTGACTCCTTCTGGGGCTATAGAAATCAAGGGCCCTCGGGGAGAGTCTGCAGGAGTAAAGACAGAGGCAAAGAAGGCATTCAGCACCTCTGCCTTCTTTATATCCTCTGTCTCCAAGGGTACCCACTTCGTTCAGCAGTGGGCCTATATTGCCTCTTGTGTTAGTTTTATTTGTTATGTATTTGAAGAAGCCCTTTCTATTGTCTTTAACCCGACTAGCAAGATTGAGTTCCAAGGAGGCCTTAGCTGTCCTAATTGCCTCCCTACATCCTCTAACAACTGTCCTATATTCCTCCCAAGCGGCCAGCCCCTCCTTCCATAATCCATAGATTCTCCTTTTCTACTTGAGTTTGCCCAGCAGCTCCTTGTTTAACCACGCCGGTCTCCTAGATCCCTTACTTGACTTCCTACTCATTGGGACGCTCCGATCCTGAGCTTGGAAGAAGCGGTCCTTGAACGCTAACCAACTATCTTGAGCCCCTTTACCGCCTAGTACACTTTCCCATGAGACTTCCCTTAGCAGTTGACTGAAGAGGCCAAAGTTGGCCCTTCGGAAATCCAGAACTGTGGCTTTGCTAGGTATTCTATTCCTCCCACACAGGATCCTAAACTCCATCATCTCATGGTCACTGCAGCCAAGGCTGCCATTGACCGTCACCACTTCGACCAAACCCTCCTTGTTGGCGAGTACTAAATCTAGCAGCGCTGCTCCCCTAGTTGGTACGTCCACCATTTGCATTAAGAAATTATCATCAATGCACTCGAGGAACCTCCTAGACTGTGAATGACTGGCTGTGTGAGTCTTCCAGCAAATATCGGGGTAGTTAAAGTCCCCCACGACGACTAAGGCATGTAGTCGCGAGGCTACTTCCAGTTGCCTGTAGAAAGCCTCATCAACTCCTTCGTCCTGATCAGGAGGTCTGTAATAGACCCCCACAACTGTATCACCCGTGCCAGTCAGCCCCTTGATTCGTACCCACAGACATTCCACTTGCTCCTCATCCGACCCCGGACAGAACTCAATACATTCTAGTTGCTCTCTCACGTAAAGAGCAACTCCACCACCTCGCTTTGCCGACCTATCTTTCCTAAAAAGGACATAGCCATCCATGACCACATTCCAGTCATGTGAACTGTCCCACCATGTCTCTGTAATTGCCACTAGATCATAACCTTTAGCCTGCACACAGACTTCTAACTCCTCCTGTTTATTCCCCATGCTGCGTGCATTGGTGTACAGGCATTTCAGGGAGCCAGTCCTAGTACCCTTTTTCCCCTGCGGGACAGGGTCTAAAAAGCTATCCTTTCCCACAAGTGAAACAAGAGATTGATAGTCCTTAGCCCGCCATCCTTCAATCCCTAGCATGTTCCTCTTGGGCTTGTCCCCAACAGGCCCAGTTAAATCCCCTCCCCCCTTCCTAACTAGTTTAAAGCCCTGTCAATAAGCCCTGCTAACTCCTGCCCCAAAACCCTTTTTCTTCTCTGGGACTGGTGTATCCCGCCTGTCACCAGCAAACCAGGTGTCCCATACAGCAGCCCGTGACTGAAAAACCCAAACCCCTGCCTTTGGCACCAGTCACGTAGCCATACATTAACCTGCAGAGTCTTCTTATATATCCCTTCACCCTCGCTTGCAACAGGTATGGAGGCAAACACCACTTGCGCTCCAGACCCTTTAACCAGCCGTCCCAGGGCCCTGAAGTCTCTCTTCATCGCCCTTACGTTCCTCGTAATAATTTCGTCACTGCCAACCTGAAAAACCAGCAGTGGGTAGTAGTCAGACGGCTGCACCACTTCAGAGAGTTTCTTTTTAACATCTCTAATCCGAGCCCCAGGCAGGCAGCAGACCTCCCTGTGGGGTGGATCCGGTCGACAAATGGGCCCTTCTGTTCCCCTCAGAAGGGAGTCACCCACCACAATTACTCTTCTTTTCTTCTTGGTTGGGGAAGTTCTGAGGCATGTGGGTGAGTGACTAGCCCTGGGTGACTCACTAGATAGATTTGCCTCACCATCTCCATTCACCTGGCCCTGAATTTCCAAGACCTCGTACCTGTTATTCAAGGGCAATTGGGAGGGAGGAAGGGATTGTGAGGGTTTTCACTTACCTCTCCGAGGAGGAACCTCACTCCATCCATCCTTGTCCATTAAGCTCTCTCCTTCTGTCTGATGGTAGGAGGGAAGGGGATCCATAGCTTGTTGAACCACTTCCCTCTGCCCTTGCCTTAGGGTGTGGTTCCACCAATCTATTTCACTTTCACACTCTCTAATGGCTCTCAACCTTTCTACCTCCTCCCTCAGTTCAGCCACCTGCCTGAGCAGGTCATTTATTTGCTCACAGCGAACACAAGCAGTATCACTGGCTCCCTCCAATACAAGTGCCAGGCTCAGGCATTCGCTGCAGCCAGAGACCTGCACAGCTGCATGTCTGCAGGAAGGCTCAGTCTGGATACCCACATTAGTACTCACTACAGCTTTCGATCGTGTTGTAACCATGATCTATCTGGTCAATCAATCCGTCTACGTCCCTCAGCACTCCTTCCCCCTCCTGTACTCCAGGCGAGTCCTCTCGATGAGGCGGTTGGAACGCTCGCCTGCCCGCGCAAACTGCCTCGACGCTCTCTGTTTGCCGGCTCTGTTCGCCGCGCTCCCCGGGAAGGTTTTTTAGCCACTCCCAGCTGGTGCCACTCCTCCTGGCTCCGCCCCCTGTGAGTCAGCCCCTCGCGGGAGCTGAGCTTCCGAGTCCTGGGCAAGTCCTGTTGAGGACTTGAGGCTCCCTCCTCAGTGACTCTTGTCGCTCTGAGGTGAGGCTCCTGGACGCTGATCTCTCCCCTCTCCGCTCCGGTGTTGCAGGCGTCCTCTCTCAAGCTACTCACCTCAGCAACTGATGAGCATCAGCAGCCCTTTCTCCAGCTGATGCTTGAGTTCCTTTTCTGTTTCACAGAGTTCACTGCTGGGGTTTTTTGGGGTGAGTTTTTTTTGTTGGTTTGGTTTTTTTTTTTCAGTTTTCAGAGGCACTTCTCCCCACAATGGCAATATAATCTTTGGGTTTATTATTATGGTTTTTTTAAAGAAATCCATAATTCCATCCCTAGGAAAGGATATTTGATTCCTGTTTTTTTATTGTGCCAAATTGATCAGTGAAGAACTCAAGTGGATTTAAATAACAGTACCGTTTCCCCCAAATTAAAACAACAAAATTCTTTCACATAGAGGAGTCTTGAGGGCATTGTGAATTCAGTGATTTATCTTAGAAGTATTTCTCTCAGAACTGTCCTACAGAAGTATCTTAAATGGTCCAGAGCTTATAAAAAAAATTAAAAAATCTCCTTAATTGGAAATCATTTCAGGGTAAAGATTGAGAGTTTCTCATTTTGTAGAAAGGACTCCCAGTGAAGGAGCAATTGCCTCAATAAGGGGTGGTTTATTTGGTAGTGGTTTTGTTGGGTTTTTTTTTTTTTTAAGAAGAGGTTAATATTTTTATCAGCATGACCTGTAGAAGTTAATGCAAAAGAGAGGAATTATTACCTCTTAGGAAAGACCAAATAGAACTTTGCAATACATTTTTGTGTTGTGTCCAATACCTTAGTGTTGCCCATAGATGGGCCATATGTTACACACTAGTTACATTTTTGTATGCTTATTTTTTTTTATTTTATATTTTTACATAAAGCACACTGCCTTGCATAAAACATTTATTGTGAGCAGTGCTTATGAAATACTCACTTCCTGTACAGCCTATCCCATAAAGAGTACAGGATTTGTACGGTCTACTGGAATCAATGTTTCCTTGACTCCAGTTCATGAGAGGCACGGAACTCTACTGCTTATTCCTGCATTCTTCTTAATCTGTGTGGTTGCATCAGGATAGCATATGGACTAACACTGCTCTACTACAGATGAAAAATTATATCCATGCTGGATGTTGTCTTATGTAAGTTAGCTTTTATCTCAGCTGGAGTGAGAGCAGGCTGTATGTACATGCTTCTCTCTGTACTGCTTTCTGATCAAATAATGAGACTTCTGAGGCTTCTTCAGTCCACCTTTAGCTTACTCAGAAATCCCGTAAGTGTCCCTGAGGAACGGACCATCTTTTTCATGATTTTATAGAGGAAAAATGAGTTCATTTAAAGCTGTCTTACATTGTTTCAATTTCACAGCTAATGGGTAAAAAAATACGTGAATTAAAAACCAATTGTGTATGTAAAGGTTCAAAATACATTTTAAAATAAAGCAATTTATTTCAGCAAGATAATCCATTTCAAGTACTGTTGAGATTAATGTATCTGCAGTCTGCATCTGGTTTTTTTGTTTTAGCTGTGTTCTTAAGGGGGCCCATAGTACACGAGAAGCCCCCCATACGCTCAGTTTGACTTCAAGTACTTTGCACTCCCAATTATTTTTACATAATGTGGAAGCTGATTTTTTTTAAATATAATGTAAAACTATGCAGATTGAATGTTCTAATAAGATTTGAATTTTGTTTCAGAGCAAAGTAGAAGAGATGATTTGGAAGCTTTAGGTCATATGTTTATGTATTTCCTCAGAGGAAGCCTTCCATGGCAAGGTTTAAAGGTAGTGGTTTTTGATATCTTCCTCTGTCCTGTTTTCAGATCATCAGCTTTTCTTACTATGATCTTTTTCTTTTTGAAAGTTTGACTGCAAACTGTATAATTTCAGAAGCTTCTTTTGTTCTTGTGTCATAGGCCGATACATTAAAAGAACGCTACCAGAAAATTGGGGACACAAAACGAGCAACCCCTATAGAAGTATTGTGTGAAAGCTTCCCAGGTAATGTATACTGTTAATGAAAGTTAATGTCATGACATTGATTTAGAAAACAAAATTGGCATAGATAGTTGTTTAATATATGATTTTAAAAATAAATATAATAATGCTTCCAAATACGTGTATTATGTACTATGGTAATAGATACAGGGATAATTCTTTGAAGTGGCAGTAAGCTAATGCTGCTGTTCTTCAAAGATAGTTTGTTCTAAAAGAAACATTAAAAAAATATGCATACACTTATGATGATCAACTTGACTACGCTTGTATCTTCACATGTAAAATTTTGCATCTCAACTTGATAGCATACCAATTTTAAAACAAGCTGCATTAGGAACAGCTTGAAATAGTATCTAAAGTAACTTGCAAGTAGTTTTAGGTGTCACTTCTAGTTCTTTTTAAGTGCACGGAGAATTGATGTGGTATTGGAAAATTGGAGAGAAATAAATTTGACGTTTTTAAAAGTTGGGCTAACCAGCTTGGCACAGGGGGACATGCACATAACACCAACATAATTTTTCCAAAATAAACACTCTGAAAAGCAATCGCAATATCATTGATAGGCTGAGAATATGATTGGATTTGCTGAGAATACCTCTGAGTGTTGAAGGAATTCCTGTTCACAGTGGGCCCTGTGGACAGAAGGCAGATGTTTAATGTCATGACATTAAACATTTGGTTTTGATGCTCTTTTTAAATATCCTCAGAAGTAATCAAGATGAATCTACTATAGGAAGAAGAGCGTAAACCAATTTGAAATGAAGTACGTTGTTGCTGAATTTCAAACATGAAATGGTATTGCACAGACATCTGTGTTATATCTGTTCATTATTTGAGAGCCTTGTGTAATTGAGAATGTTTGTTAAACTTGCATATGGTAAGTCGAAATTTGTAGGCTTGACAGTGGGGATAGAATTGAAGGATCCTGACAGATTACAAATACAGCCTTAACAATATAAGTACAATTCAGTAAATCATATTCAAGGTACTATACGAAGGTAAGATTGAATCCAAATCAAGAACTATTGGGTATGGAATGATTACTTAGGTAATGACTTAAAATCAGTTCCAGAGTAAGTGCAAGTAAACAGTATCATGTTTCTGTATTTAAAAAAGGAAAAAAAAAACCCAACCCCAAAAACTATACTATATCAGACTATATGAACAGGATATAGCCTGATAGACACATGAATTGCCATTTCCACTCTACTGATTCTGCAAAGCATCAGCTAAAGAAGTGTGTTCAATTCTGGTGACTCTACTCGAAGAAAATACGTCTTATTTTACAGGTATCTCATAGAGAAGTGGGAGTTCTTATGTGCAATATTTGCTAGACTTATCAACAAAGACTTGAAGAAATAAAGATTGTTTTAGTCAAGATTGTGAGGGAAAGAAGTTCTTCTGTAACTTTTAACTGCTACAGACATGAAAGGGATCACTTTGCTACGTCCACAGCAGCTTAACAATGTAGTGGATGTAACTCAAAACAGTTTAGATTTGAACTCCTCCTGTGTTTCAGGTATAGTGTGAACACGAAGGGATGGCCATTGCAAGGAAGACTGTGGAGCTTATTTCACTAGGCTGTGTGAAAACAAACCAGACAGACAAGGCTGTGGGATAGGGTGGTATAGTTGATGACCTTTTGAGATTCTTTTCAACCCTGTGGTAAAAATGAGTCCACTATCAATTTTTCTTATGTTTTTCATTTCACCTTCTTCTCTGTATTAAAAAAAAAAAAAAAAAGAAAAGAAGTGAAATTGACTTTGGTTACAGAAATTAGAGCAAGTGTCTGAACATATGTTTGGTGAATTGGTGAAAGGTTCAATGCAGGGGAAAAAGCCTGTTCTATAGTGTAAGTCATCTGCATCCAGGAACACATGCATGTCTTGCATGTTGATTTTTATGTTGCTAGAATCTTTTAAATATGTAATTTAAGGTGTATATGGTGCAATTCCCGGAAATAATAATGCATGAGTAGCTTCATATATCTAGTGACTGTTTCCACCAAATTTAATCAAGTACGTGCTTGTTGACAGGGTTGAAAATGCAACAGGGAAACAGTATTTGACCTTGGAGAACACAAAAGATAAACTTCTTTGATAGCACATATGTACATTTTTATAATAAATATATTCTTGTATGTGGAAGTTTTTGCATGTTAGATATCTGAGGATTTTCCATATTTTCCTATCCTTCTTGTCACTCAAAACATAAAATAATTTCAATTATTTTCAGTCAGGCTGCAGGTTGAGATAGCTGATTGATGTCCATAAAGTAAGAGAACCCTAGCATCAGTGAAGGATATTTTGGTCTCTGTCACATGTAAAACACCTACCATTTTCATCCTCTGTTCTGTGGAATTGTACTGTGGAGTGTGCAACACTGCTGCTGTTTAAAGCTTCATATAAAATGTGAGCAAGGATTTAAGCTCTGCAGTTTCTGCATCCATTGTATGATAAGGGTGGTATTTGATTTTTGGAGTCAGCCAGCTGTGACACATTCAGCTGAACTAAATGTCTCTGATCCAACCTTCATTCCTCTGAAGACACGCATTGCATGTTTTGGTTTCCACTTTACATTGAGAAGGTATGGTTAAAGACATCCCTAGCAATATCTCAATATTTCTCCTTGCCTTCTTGAAATGCTGACCTCCTTGGCTAGAATTTCTGAAGAGTTCTGCTTGTATGCTGAGGTAGCCCTCAGATGCCATGGAATTCCTCCTATCCAGTGCTCCATCTGCTAAAAAATAGCACTTAATACTGTTTTTGTCAGGAATAAGTAATTTGGGTTTTCTTGGCACCCTGGTCCTGAGGTGCATTCAAAACAGCACCAACACGATGTTGCCTCACAACTTTTTGTTATCAAGCTGGCCTCAAACCTTCACTTGTCCCTCTTTCAACCCCACTCTCTCTGAAGAAGTTCAACTTAGAATAGCTCCATCTTAGCACAGCCTCTGCACTTCCTCAGCACCTTGTTTCTTACAGCACCTTGTTTGTACCATAAAATGTAAGGTTCTCCAAATCTACTGGAATGTGATGTGGGTGAGTATACAGTGATACTACAGTGCTGCTTCTGACATACATACCTCTTTCATAGGATCAGTGAGTGCATGTGGCATCTACTTTTGACCTCATTCATCTTGTGACTTTCTTGTCACATACAGGTGGCTTCTCATGTACTTTGGGACCATGTGAAAGCCTTTTTGACTTGAGAATGAGTTGTCATTTCTCAGAATGGCTTGCCAGTGGGTGGTTTCGCACTCTTTTATGAGCTACAAAGCTTCCTAAACAAGTTAGATTTTAAGAGGTTTGTCCACCTGGAAATAATATCCCAGGGCTCAGGTCAGGTGCTTCATCTGATCCGTATCAGATTGCGAGAAGCCTTTGCAGTACTCTATTCCAAACCACTGCAGTGTGAATACCTTCTGCAGTGGAAGAACCTGTAGAACTTGGTCTTTTGTGAAAGTTTATTAACATTTATCTCTTATTACCATCTGCTGTTTTCTCAGATTTGTATTTCCGTGTGACCCTCATTTCACTGACTCCTGAAGGAGTTACTGAAAATGTACACTTGTCATGTAGTATTGTACATAGTCACATATCTGAGCAGTTTCTGTATGGGATTTGATGCTTGTGCTTCAGATATTCATGAGTCCTCCCTTTCAGCCCTTGGATTCTTGTATTATTCTGCCCATTAGGATGCTTGTTCCTTACAGCTGTTCTCTCAAAAGCCTTTCATGGCTTAAACCCATTCTCAAGAATGGAACTTGTGTATGCTTTACTAACCTGCCAAGAAGTTTGCGCTGGAACTTCTGTCTTAGCTAGCTTTGTTAGGTTCTGGCAGCTAGTGTGCAGTCTGTACTTCATACATTTTAATGACTAGGAAAGTTATTTCCTGTTACCTTTACAGGTCCTGGCCCTTTCAGAATCTTCCTGGTTATCTCCACTAATGAGAGAATCTTATAATATCTATGTAACATCTACCCAAATGCATCTCCATTTGTATGCTGACATGGTATTTAAACAGTGATATTAAACTGACAGATATTTATATCTCACCAGATATAAACTGGTCAGATATTCTGCAAAAGCTCAGGTAACCTTAATATTTCTCTGCAGTGTTTCTGTATAGGATAATTGCTATTTCTGCTCAACACCTTCACACAACATGATGCCTGAAGCATTCAGCACTGTTTCAGCCTTCCATTGTCACGCTACAGTTATGGCTCAACAGAGCCTATACTGAATTATTTGTGAGGAAAATAGGCGTTGCTCACTTGTGCTATATGTGGATCCTCTAAAGAAAGAATGGTTAGATTCCAGTAGCAGATTTCTTTGAGACACAAGACTACCTTGTAGATTCGTATACCCCCTTCTTTCCTTTTCTTAGGCTTGTCTTTGTAAAATTAATTGGAAAAGAAAAATAAAATTGGAAAGTAGAGGTGTTTCCCCACTTTTTTGGCACACTGTGCATCAGGACTGGAAGGCTGAATGGAAGATCTTGACAGGTAAATTAGTGTGGGGGTTGCTTGGTAAGATATGTTTAGAATATAGCAATTTATTTTTAAGAATATTATTACTATTAAGTAGCATTTCTTTCTGGTAAGTCACAGATTCGTGGTGAACAACTGTACAGATGTTATGGTGAGAGATACAAGTTACTTTAAAATGTAGTAGTAAGTGCTGATTTTTGAGTGCCTTTTAAACAGTTATGGCAATTATGTGCATTTCTTATTTATGTAGAGGAAGTGGCTACATACCTACGTTATGTAAGAAGGCTAGATTTTTTTGAAAAGCCAGACTATGACTACTTAAGGAAGCTCTTCACAGACTTACTTGATCGGAAAGGCTATGTGTTTGATTATGAATATGACTGGATTGGCAAACAGTTGGTGAGTACAGTATAAGGTACTAATAATATATGAAGTTTTTTTGTGTGGTCAGTTTTGAGCCATTGTTAGTCTTGAGTTTCAGAATACTTGTGCGTCTCATGGCTGCTGTTATGAACAGCTACTATGACAAACCCATTTTCAGATGCATTTTCAAACATAGTTATTCAGCTTGAGATGTTTCGTATTGAGTCTCTTTTCAAACATATACTCTTTAACATTCAAAGTAAATCTGTTCAATCCGAAATGAGGTTATAGGAATTCACACTGGTTTTTGCATTGAAGGAGTTTAAAGCAAACAAGTTCAAAACTTTGCAGGTGATTGTTATTATTACATGCATTTTCCTGCTTTGGGGACTTCCTTGCTCCTAATATTCTCAACATGTAGAGCAACCAGTTCTCTGCACCTGAGGTATATATACTCCAGATATTTATCAGTTTGTTATGAAGAAACTGTCTATATGCATTGTTTTATTCAAATATGATGTAGAATATCAGTCTCCATCACCGTGCATCTAAAATTACAGATGTTCAGTGTTTAGCATTAAAAATCACTTCAAGCCTGTCTTTCAGGCTTTTACCAGAATGTCATAAGGGCTACCTGCAGAAAATAATCAGCCTGGAGTCTTTCAGAAAATTAATGTCTGATGTAGTCAGAATTGCTAATTCTAAAATTATGTAAGTCTTGGTTTGCCCTCTTTTTCTGACTGCTGTTGGCAGATACCTATTAAAGATTTTGCTTGAATTTGATAATTTTCATTAATTTCTATTACAAACCAGTACATTTTGGTAAGACTTAGAATTACCTTTCGCTACATATTACTTATATTTGTAGCCTACTCCAGTGGGTTCGATACATTCAGACCCTGCGCTGTCTTCAAACAGAGAAGCATATCACCACAGAGATAAAATGCAACAATCTAAAAATCAGGTAAAGTACTCTTATAAGATTATCAGCATTGCTTTGTCTTTTGCCTAACAATTTGTAGTATATTATTGCTTTTGTTAAAACTCCAAGATAAAATTAACTCTTTGTCTTTTCTTTGGTTTAAATAGATCCTTATTAGTGTATTTCTACATCTCTAGACCTTAAAATGTCCTGAAAGGTTGCTTGTTTGGTGCTATGGTGCAACATACTGATACTTCTTTCAGTTTTAATCCCTGTCTCTTCCCTATATGCTGTATCATCTCTTGGGGTTCTAACATGCATATAAAATGTTTTCACTTTCGTAGTTTGTTTTTTTTTTTTTTTTAGCCAGGATAATGACCAAGGTGGTAAAAGCATTAGGAATTTAGATCTGTGTCCATTTACCTAAGCTAAGTAACAGCGTTGTGTTGGACAGGGTTGTGTTGTGTTTCTTAGCTTCTGCTACTTTACTGCTGTGTGAAAATGCATGTTTAGGCATATGTGAGTATGCATAAAATCTTGATATACAGCATACAGAGGAATTACAGTGCTTCTGTGCTTTTTAAAAATAATACATGTATAATTGTTAATTTTTTTTATTTTTAATTCTCTTTTTTTTGCGTATATTCCTCGTGCATTGAAAAATGATAGTCAACAGACCATAGGGCGGCTTGGGACTCACAGCAAGCCAATCCACATCATTTGAGGGCTCATCTAGGAGCTGACAGACATGGTGGCTCAGTACAGGTATTTTTCTTCTTTGCATGACTTAATCAGTCATCTTACACTATGTAATACTAGTGTCCTGTAGTGCATGACATGATTACTATTTTCATATTAAGCTCTTTCCAGTAATGTTCAGAATGTTCGTATTATTCCCTACTCCACAGTTGCCTAGCTGAAATTAAATCGGATGCCAAAAACTGTGTATCTTTATATATGTGGAATTTCTGCTACATGTTTCTTAGTGACAGCTAAACCAATGGAGCTATCTCTTTCTGAAGGAATATAGAGTTAGATCAGTGCAAGCAACTGAAGTTTAGACTTTTGATGTGGTTTTGGTTGTATTAACAACTAAACCACTGTTGACTGAATCCAGTGTTGTCCAACCTCCCCCACCCCTGCCATTGCAGGGTGTTGGAACTCCATGATCTTCCAACATAAACCATTTATGGTTATGATTTTTGCTCTTTAAGCAAACCTCAAATTAAAGTGTTAAGTAGTGATTTTTGCTTAAGCTCTGCTACTTTTGTTCAAACAATAGTTGACTAGAAGAATGTTTCTCAGGGCAATACTAAACACTTATCAGTGGAAAATGAATAGAAACCAACAATTTTTCCTTTGTTATTAGTGTTTTTAATCTTTAATTAAAGAGCTTTTTTTCCTGGTGTCGTGGTTTAAACAAGTCAGCCATAAACCACACAGTGTGTCCACTCACTCCCCACCTTCTTGCCCTCCCCCTGTTCCTGGAGGGATGGAGAGGAGAATTGAAAATAATGGAACTCCCACGGGTTGAGATAAGAACAGTTTAGTAACTAAGGTATAACAAAAACCACTGCTGCTACCACCAATAATAATAATAATGATAAAGGAAATAACAAGAGGAAAGAATACAACACCTCAACACCAGCCGACCAATAACTCGCCCCACTTCCCCCAGCTGAGCACCGACCAATACCTCGTCCAACCCTGCAGTGAAGTAGTCCTTCCGGGTAACTCCCGGTTACCTCCTGGGCATGCTGTACTGTGGTATGGAATACCTCTTTGGCTAGCTTAGGTCAGGTGTCCTGTCTCTGCTTCCTCCTGGCCTCCCCTCCTCCCTAGCAGAGCATGAGGCTCAGAAAGTCCTTGGCCAGACCAAACATTTGAGCAGCAACTGAAAACATCGGTGTTATCAGCACTGTTCCCAGGCCAAAAAATCAAAACACAGCACTGCGCTAGCTACTAAGAAGGAGAAAAATAACTGCTACTGCTGAACCCAGAACACCTGGTTTGCTCTTAGTTTTATTATTTGGTGTCTTGTTCTTTGAATATATTTAGGGGCAAGATGATTGGAATAATATTTCAAGAAATAGCAGCTTTTTATAGAAGTATTTAAAATGCCAGCTGTGAAGTCTATATGAAGTTTTGGGCTTTCACTCCAAAATTAAAATAATTTAGCTTTGTAAAGTGTTATCTGGGGAAATGTCATGGTTTAACCACAGCTGGCAGCCAAGTACCATGCATCCACTCTCTCACACTGCCTTCCTCCCTTCTTGGGCAGGATGGGGAGGAGAATCCAAAGAATGTAAAACCCATGGTTGAAGTAAGAACAGCTGAGGAAGTTGGGGCTGTTCAGCCTGGAGAAGAGAAGGCTGCATGGGGACCTCATAGCAGCTTTCCAGTATCTGAAGGGGGCCTACAGGGATGCTGGGGAGGGACTCTTCGTCAGGGACTGTAGTGACAGGACAAGGGGTAACAGGTTAAAACTTAAACAGGGAAGTTTAGATTGGATATAAGGAGAAAATTCTTTCCTGTTAGGGTGTTGAGGCACTGGAATGGGTTGCCCAGGGAGGTTGTGAATGCTCCATCCCTGACAGTGTTCAAGGCCAGGTTGGATGAAGCCTTGTGTGGGATGGTTTAGTGTGAGGTGTCCCTGCCCACGGCAGGGGGGTTGGAACTAGATTATCTTGAGGTCCTTTCCAACCCTAACTATTCTATGATTCTATGATTAATAATTGAAATAAAGTGCAATGTAATACTAATAATGATAGGGGAAATAACAAGGAGAGGAATATAAAACTGAAACAGAAAAGGGAAAAAAAACCGCAATAAACAGCAATGATGCACAATGCAATTGCTCACTATCCACCGATCAATACCCAGCCTGACCTGGGCAGTAATCTGGGCCTTCTGGGTAACTCCCCTGATGACATGGTGTGGTAGGGAATACCCCTTTGGCTAGTTTGGGTCAGGTGCCCTGTCTCTGCTTCCTCCTGGCTTCTTGTGCCCCTCCTCACTGGCAGAGCATGAGAGACTGAAAAGTCCTTGATCAGAGTAGGTGGTACTGAGCAACAACTAAAACTTCAGTGTGTTATTGACATTGCTTTTAGACTGAAGCTAAAACACAGAACTGTGCCGGTTACTAGGAACAGAATGAGCTCTATTGCAGAGAAAACCAGACAGGAAAAAAAATACTTTATTTGTCTGCTGCATTGTTGATTCTGACAATCCTAAGTTACATATGTTTCTCATGAAGTTTTACTTTGGATAAAAATTGACAATGCTTGAAGAAAGAATGAGAAATCCGGGGGTAAAGAAAACAGTGCTGTAGTCTCATCAGTGTGATAATTCCGTATCTTTTAAATTCTTTGAAACACAATTCAAACTTTAAAGTTTCTAAACTTTGTTGCTTTAGAAACTGCTGTCATACAAGAAAGTTACCAGATAATAGTTAATCACTGTGTATCAGGAAAAATTTAAAAATTGTTCTGTGCTTGCCTTAAGAGGTATTTTTAAAACTTTACCTGGATATTTAACTTGAAGTGCATTAGTTCCCTCAATAACATTAGTTTTAAAGTTAGTAATTTATCTTTTGAGAAGTGTATTAATGTGGAATCAAAACCAGATTCAAAATTTTATCTTCCAAAATTATTACATTTCTTATTTTTTTAATTTTTAGGTTAGAAAAATACGTATTTAACTTGTTAAATTCCAGTTACTGGAACTTCTGAATTTTATAACATACTGTTCTTTTGGCAGTTGGAGCACTTAAGAAACCTTTTATTTTGTCTCAGGTATAATGTAACAATTGCAGGAGTATTTGTTCCATTGTAATAGATGTTAAACACTCTTTGGGAGTGGAAGATTATTTTCTAGGAAATACCAGTAGTATTCCTTTATGTTAATATAATGTTCCTCCTTTCATTCTCAAAGAATGTGGTCGTTCTGAGATCAGATCCCTTAGACCACCTAGGACTAAGCGGTTGCCATGTAAGAAGAGCAGTTTTCAGAAGTGCAGTCACTTGGTCTGTGTCTTTGAAGATTAAGTGTATTTTCAAGACATCTTAATTGTGGAGCTGTCATACTTCCTCATTAAAGGCGCTTACAAAACCACATAATATCTTCAGTTTTGTTTTGAAGTTTGAGCCCTTGACTGTTGTCAAATACCCGTTTGTTGTAGTGATACTAACTGAATCATGCTGTTAAGTCGGACAATTAGCTGGCTAGTTTAGCTGAATTCCTAAGTGCCCCCAGGAAGACAAGTTCTAAAAGTGCCACAGATAATTCTTCAAAGGAAAGTTGAGTCTAAAATATGAAACTAAAGTGTATTGTTTTTGGTTTTTTTTTCTGTAACATTGGTGAGTCAGTGCTCGTCTTTGAGATCCATTGAATTATCCATTTCTCTGCAAGAAGAAAAAAAAACCCTGGCAGGTAATTTGGAAGTGACGAAATGTTTTTCAGGTCTCTGCTACTAGTCGTTTGCAATATTACTGTTGGTGTTGTCTCTAAGATACTTTTTTAGAAGATTGTTAAAATACTTTAGTGATAAGAACCTGTTGGAGCGAATCCAGAGCTGGGCTTTTTCAGCCTGGAGAAGAGAAAGTTCAAGGGAGATCTTCCAGTACCAAAACAGGGTCCACAAGAAACCTGGAGAGGGACTTTTTACAAGGAAGGGCATGTGGGGACAGGACAAGGGGGAATGATTTTAAACTGAAAGAGGGGAGATTTAGATAAGATATAAGGAAGAAATTCTTCAGAGCTATAAGAGTCACTGCAACAGGTTGCCCAAGGAAGCTGTGCTGTCCCATCCCTGGTAGTGTTCAAGGCCAGGTTGGACAGGGCTTGGAGCAACCTAGTCTAGTGGAAGGTGTCCCTGCTTGTAGCAGCGGGGTGTAAACTGGATGATCTTTAAGGTCCCTTCTAACTCAAACCATTCTACGATTCTTCACTGCGACATTTTAAATAGAACTGAATGTAGATATGCATGTAGTATAGCAGCCCTTTTTTCTGGTTGGTGTAGCCTTATTAATGAAAGCAACTTGTACCTACCAGCAGTTCATTCTGCTACTTCTTGTGTCTGTCTTATTGTAAACTTGCCTCAGTTCCCAAAAATGTCAGTTGCACAACACCAAATCGATTCGTTCTCTGCATGAACTGCAAACTGCTTATGCACTCATAAAGACTGTACTAATCTGTTCATTACTTCTTCTTTTTTTTTTTTTTTTCTCTTTTCTCTTACTCTTTCTCATGTTTTCCCATTTGGAAATTCTTTTAAAAAAGAGGTTAAATTAAAAGATCAGGTTAAAGAGTTCCCTGTGCAATGCCACAGGGCTTGAAAGATTCTTAGGAACTGCTTGAAAGGTTAGATATTTGATATAAACTGCAAGACATCTCTGCTTAAAGAAGTCAAGATAGCAGTGAATTAGATGAAACAAGTCAATTTCCCTAAGCTTTTGTGAATTAAAAAAAGTTAATTCTAGTGTGACTATTTTTTTATATTTTTATTATTCTTTTTATCTTAACTGGAAACTTTTTGAAGGTAAAAGACAGCATCCTCTAGTATCACTAAGGAATTGCTGGGGCTTGAAGGCCGGCTTTATTATTTGAAGAGTAGATAATTCAGTGACTGAGATGGGTAGTGAAACAAAGGGTTATTTCTATGTCTTTTTCAAAGTAGTGCGATTTTTTTATTGTAATTATAAGCATGAAAACCAGCAAAATTTTGTTTTATGAGAGACTTTTTGAATTATTTTTCAACATAGCAAGTAAAAGATTAGTTTACACGCTAATCCAAAACAAAGCATGGGACTAGCCATATTTACTGTTACTATCTGGGGAACTGGTATTCGGGCTTCCCTTTGTTGTCTTTTAAGTGGCCCTTATCAGGCTTCTGAAGGACCATATATTTAAGAAACTAATCTTTCCCACAATTGATATGTCTCATTAGATAGCAGGGCTAGTATTTTATTTGCCATATGCCTAGAGGATAGCAGGAAACATGATGCATATGCTTCTTCATGTATGTGCTTTTCAAATTAAAGTTTTAACTGATTAAATTTGAAGAAACTAAATTTAAACCATGATAAGTTCTGTTCTCAAAGTGCTTAAAGTTGTTTCATATTTTTCAGTTTAGTGATTAATCTTCCATTTATATATAATTGAGTACCTTAAGTTAATCTTCAGCATTGCGACACTTCTAATTTGAAACTTAGCTTGAAATACTAGTATTCAGAAACTGAATTATGTGAAATTTGGTGACATTTCGTTGAAAAACGTTCATGTAGTTTTAGTCAACAAAAGTTTTAGATGCAGAAATGTAGCTTCAATATCCACGTTTTTCTTGACAACTGTGTACGAATCTATTAAGAGATTAATTATGCCTCCCATCTTTTATTAGGCTGCTGAGGAAATCCAGTCCAACTCAAGTCATAAGTAGAGAAATTAAATTGAAAGTTTGTGTTTAAGCAGTATTAGTTTTATGTATTGGTTCTTCTCTCTCCTTTTCTAAAGTTACAGCTTTTTATGTAGATCCACTATGATGCATTTTGTTTGTACCTCATTTATGGTACATCCTGACTACAGAATTTGGTGTACCATACCTTCAGTGCAAATACTCTTCCAGGTGACTTACTCTGGTTCAGTTTTGTTACATTCCCGTATCTTTCCACCTGTGTCATGATAAGTTTTGAGAGTGATTGGCATGTAGTTAGAGAAGTGTAATGGTTGGTCTAACTTGGGCCTGTGTGCACCAAGCTCAGGAGTGTACAAGTGTTCTCACTGCTTTGTTTACCATGCATTATCAGTCTATTACAAAATGCACTTTTCGGTCAAATTGGAAAAAAATTTACTGATGTCACAGGGAATTAACTTCTGGCATTGTAGGTTATTTTAGCAGATTACAGAACTTTCAGTTGTAAGATCATACGGTCGAATAACCTTACTGCTACAGGAACTAAAGCAATGCTGCCTGCCTCTTTTTGTGCTTTTGAATGAATCTTTGTTGTTTTTTAAAAAATGTAAATATTTTGCTCTGTTGCAGGTGTTTTAATTTTTGGTTCTGCATCTTACTGAGACCACTCTTACAGTTCTTTTCAGCAGTAGTAGACTAGATTGAAACTCGGGCCATTTGTGATTCTGGGGAAGCATGACTGATGCTGGTTTTCAGACTACCAGTAAATAATACCCTTTGGTTCATTTACACTTTCAGAGGTTTCAACTCTTTCCAGAAGGATGAATGTCATTTCCTTTTATCTAAACTAAGCCATACAACTGGCAGTTATACTTGATTGTATTTGGTTGTGTATTTGGTGGATGTGTCAGGTGTTCGTATATAGAAGGACTGAAGACTCCTTGATGTCTGTCTCCTTGACAGAGACCAACCAGGGCAAGGCAGGACAGTCTTCCACTCACTGATTCAAAGATTTATACAAAGTTTGTATCAAAGATTCTTAGAGAAAACAGTCAAATTATTAAGAAAATACCTTAGGGCAAATATTGCCTTGAAAAGAAAGACTTCTCCCACAAATGTTTTGCTAAAGTAGAATTCCTACCTGTTTCTGACACTGAATGTTTAGTACTTCTGCCATCCCCAGTGATATGAAACTAAGCTTAAACCACCATATTGAAACTCTACTGACTTACCAGGCGTCACAGAAATAAAGTCCAATCTCCCAGAATTCTCCAGTTACATTGTCCAGGATTCAAATAACTAGTCTTGGAATCTCACATTTCCTTTTGCTTTATCACTGGGCTGTATGGGGGTTTTGATAGTGGTTCCTATTCTAGTGAAACTAGAAAAAGAAGAAAACTCAGCCTGTTGTAGCACATTCCTTTTGCTTTATCACTGGGCTGTATGGGGGTTTTGGTAGTGGTTCCTGTTCTAGTGAAACTAGAAAAAGAAGAAAACTCAGCCTGTTGTAGCACATTCCTTTTGCTTTATCACTGGGCTGTATGGGGGTTTTGGTAGTGGTTCCTATTCTAGTGAAACTAGAAAAAGAAGAAAACTCAGCCTGTTGTAGGCTTGTGGCATGAAAAATGGCTTAAGTTCAGCAATCTTTTGAAGCTCTGTATTTGGTTGCAATAGGAACCACAAAGCAAACCTAAATTCGCAAGGCTCTGTTAGCTTAGGTTATAAGTAGATGAGGCATAACTCATGCATTAGGAGGAGAGCTTGGAAGGGTGACGGGAATAGTAACATTATGATGATGATGACTTTCCTTCTCTTTGCTTTCTTCTACCTTAATCTCTGATAATGTTTTCCAAGTGTTTTCTGAAATCTTTTATGTTACTTCACCAGAACAATATTTTGTGTAATGATCCTTGGCCTGTAATTTTGCTGATACTGTACCTAGTAGACTTCTTGGTACTCTAATGAGTCAGTCAGCACTGTCAGCTGCCCTGACCAGATTTGCCCTTGTCTGCATCTAGTTAACCATCTTCCTGGCAGATTCCGTGAGGTGAATAAGCAAGATACCACTGGAATAGCTTCATGTAGAAAAACTGAGAGAGAATGCTGGGTTACATTTAGTTTAAAGTCAAAACAAACATTCCCAGAGAACCAGAGCTGTCCTGATGGCTCAAGAATTTACAAAGGAATTTGAGAATAAATTAGTGGGAATTAAGATTAATCTATTTTTTTTTTTTTTTTTTTTTTTATGACAGTAAGTGTGCTCATGCTCTGATAATGAAAAACAAACACCACCAACACTCTTAGGTCTAGAAAATGTCTTAAATTTCCCTTCCTTTGGTGAGTACTCTTTGAGGTGCAGCTGAAACGAGCCACACAGAAAAGAAAACTAAGAATCTTAAATGCACTAAAGAAACAGAGATAGGGTAAGGCAAGACTGAATGAACTGATACCAGGAAAGAGGCTTGTACCTTTCCTTGAGGCTCTGAAGAGACATGAGGGAGATGAGCAAACCTGATAACAGGATTGCTTTGCTTAGTTCATGCTCTTTGAGTCTGCCATGTAGTTGTCAGTTCCAATGGTAGATATGAAAGAAAAATGGCAGGAGTGCAGGGATGCAGGAATAAAACATGGAAAAGATACTGTTACTGGAATAAAAAGAATTATGGAATAAACAAAATTGACCATTTTTTTGGAGATGTATCTATGGCACTAGCATAATTTCAGGTATTTCTGGTGATTTCAGGTAGTAAGCTCAACAAATGGAGAACTGAACACAGATGACCCAACTGCAGGCCATTCAAATGCACCCATCACAGCTCCTGCAGAAGTAGAAGTACTGGATGAAACTAAGTATGTCCATCTTTTTATTTTCTTAGGATCCTGTGTGCTCAGCTACTTCAAAATTTTTATTGTATAATAATTAAAAAATATTTAAAAAATGCCACTGGTGGAGCGCAAAACTATAGTGCTATACTCAATTTTGGCTTTAAATATTTAAATAATAGGTTTTCTCTAACTTGTGCTTTTTAGGCTAAGCCCTCAGTAACACATCTCTACACTAGAGAAGTGCACGTGTTTATGATGTTTCAACTAATTTTAAAATAATTATTTTAAGATAGTTTTCTGACTATCAAATTACATATGAAAGATGTAAAATTCTTGCTCTGTGTTCCTTCTGATTCTCTTTTTTTTCCCCTTACTCTCTTTCTGTATAGCTGCCAGAAAGTGTTGAACATGTGGTGAGTTCTACAGCACATGCAGGCAAAAATAGCCCTAGGGGCTTTGTTTTTGTTAGTTGGTGTAAAACTAATGTCAGAAATCTTTAAAAATAACAAATCCACTTGAAAATCACATAATGTTTTAATATTATCAAAAAACTGTTTTTGCAATTACACCTTCAGGTGCTATTTTGCCTGCTTCAAATCTTTGCTTTTAAGTTGTGTAGTCTGTAGTGTACTTTATTTAATACTCTTAAGTGAGTAGTAAAATATTTTCCTACTTGCTGTCCTGTTTTTGAGGAAAAAACATTCTTTCCAGATGTAGCATTCAACTAGTATTTTAACATCTAGACAATAACTCATATAAGCAAGTAACAAATGCTAGCAAATACTTGAAATTTGCCTGTTATCTCTGAAGCATAGTATTTACCAGAGTATTAGTCTTTGACAACATGCTAGCAAATTACTAAAACATAACTTCAGGGTTCCTTAAAGTTACAGTGTAATGAAAATGGGAAAATATTAAGGTCTGTTAACATGGGATGGACAACTTACGTATATATGTTTGAGTGCTAAAGTCAGACTTGCAAAATATTCTTCATAGTTAAAGGCGGTATAACTTTCAAGATGTTTTTTCTATAATATTGCTTGGAATAGGATTTTACAAAGATATGGATCTAGTTTATCATAAAATAGAGGCACTCAAGTATGAGAGATGAATCACTAGCATATCAGTCCAGTAACCATTAGTTAATAAATTTTGTAGGAGCTGTTTTCCTAAGTTTTAGATAAAGGGAAATACCTCAAAGTAATTTTTTTTTCTTGAAGTTATTTTTCTGCAGGTTCTGGTTTTTGTATATAAGATTTATGTGCATGTGTAGTTAAAAATCGAGAATGGAGGTGTCTCTTGTACCACACTTGTGCACTAGCTTTCTATGAGCACTGCTAAGACCACTTCTGTACCTGCCATCTTGCAGAGTACTGTATTATTATTATTCTAGCAAGAATTCAGTTTTCTTATGTATGTATATATTTAAAGAAAAAAAGAAAAAAAAAAAAAAAGACCCCCCAAAGCAAGGGTGTTGATGGACTGCACATAGAGCAATCCCCTATCCCTTCCCTTTGGATAAATGCCATGATAACCTTCCTTTTGTCCAGTTTATGTACACCCAAGAAAAGATAGAATTTCTAAAGTTTTGAATACTGCTTGCCACGATTTAAATTTATACTTAGTTATCCATAGAAAGTAAGAGAATTCTCAGAAGCCAAGGTGCTGCAGCTGCTTTAAAAGCATAGCAGCTCTTTTCCTCTGATAGGAGTAACAGATAGACAAATATGCTATCCTTTATGGCATAGTCTTTACAGGTTTTGTTACAGACAAATACCTAGTCTCAGTATCCTACTCTTTAGATTAATCTTTTTCAATATGAAACACACAGATGAATTTTCCAGCAATGTCTATTTAAACTGCAATTTCCTCATTCACTATTTTGGGTTTTTTGAGGTTAGATTAGTTTTTATATTTTGGCAGTAATTAAAGAAAAACACACATCCAGCATTGCTATCAAACATCAGTGTATAGGTATACATCTTTTTATCAAGAGTAGTACTTTAGAAGGTTTAAGTGATTTTACATTTTAATATTATAGTTACAAGCTTGATATCAAAAAGTATTGTGGGACATCTTAACATCCATTTGTAGATCTTACGCTGCTGAAGATTATGAGGAAATTCAAGTATCAGTATTTTTTATGTCTGTTACATAGACATTTCCTTTTTAAGAAGACATTGTGGTATCAAAAGGCTCTGACTTCATGCATCTTTGCTGTTGCTGTGTATAAGTAGCACGCATGACTTAACAATGACAGTTGGGCATTGGGTTTTTCAGTGGGCTGTGGGAGTTTTTGTGTGGGGTTTTTTGGGGGGGGTATTTTTTATTTTTTTTTATTTTTTTTGGTGTGTTTTTTTTTCAAAAGTAGCTTTCATCCCTATTTCAGTTACTACTGAGTGTAACAACTAGAGTTGTAAAGTAGGGAGAAGACTAACCTGATCACTGTTCTGAACTGGTACTTGTAGATCTTAATCTTCTACAGACGGTCTTCCAGTTATCACTGATCAGTTAGCCTTTCTTCCTTAACTCTTTGCTAGTCTTAACTCTTTGCGAGCCATCAGAACAGTTGCTTATATGAAGCATGTGTGATTTGGATAAACAAAAGGCCCTGCCATGGGATGATGGAGAAGGTCAAACAGGAAAAGATGGTTTGATCTGTCCTTTTTGCATTTTGCATTCTTTTTGCCACTTTACTGCAAGATTATTGATAGGTGTTTAAAGTGCTGCCCCATTTAGAAGACAAATGTGAGAACACAGCTATCTCAACACAAATGAGAACTGAAGTTGATTTAGTCTGTTGTGCCAAAGGACTGCTCAAGTGGTAGAGGGAAGGGTATTTAACAGAAAAAAGGTATGATAATGTAGTAGGACAAGAAATATTCATCATACTGAGATTGCTACCTTAGCTAATATCTCAAAAGTCACTTTAGATTCTACCAGAAAAGTTGTTTCTTGGGTTTTATAAATTGGTATTATATTGCCTGCTATAGACATGTTTTATATCATATGGAGGAAGAGGTTTATGGTCATTAAATACTTTCTTTTAAAAGAAATAAAAGACCATTTCCTATAAATAGAAATTTTCAGATCAAATCTATTATGCATTTGGAATGCATATTGAATAATATGATAAATTTGTGCTTTAATACTCATTAATAATGCCTCTGTCTGTAGTTTTAAGTATGGTTTCAAGCAGTGTAGTGAGTGTTGGAAGTGATAATGACACCCCCTCTAGTGACACTATTCTTGGGAACATGTCTGCGTTTCTATTATAAATTATATTCTTCAAGAGATTATGCATATGGATCTCTAATATCAGTGTTACCATTTCTTCCATAAAATTTATTGTCAGGCACTGCAGTCTGATCTCTCTTACTCCTGTGTTAATGTGTATATATTTAAAGTGACATTTATTTGGCCTTGGAAGGTTTGACAAGTCTGGCATTTCTAGGTTGGTAAATACACATTTCAGTAAGTTTCCAAGCCAGCCCTGTGGTTTGCAGTGCTCTATGGAATTTGCATTCTTTTAACAATTTTTTGCTATAATATATATTAAGAAGGGATTTATTTTCTCACACCAAATACAGTCTTCAGCATTTAGTGAAATTCCCTGAACTAGAATACAGTTGAGTAGTTGTTACACAAAAACAAACAAACCACACAAATGAAAAAACCCAAAACAAGCCAGAAACCACAAAACCAAAACAAAACAAAAAAACCCAACCAACAACAAAAAAACAACCCTAACCAATAAGATGACACAACTCTTAACAGAAATTATAGTATTATGCAAACACCAGAAGACCAGGAGATAAAAAAAACCAGTGCTTTATATTGGTTAAAGATAGAACTCTTGAATTCCCCATTGCATGATGACCTTTTACTGTGGTTGACAGCGAAGCAGCAAGCTAAACTGGCTATGGAGAAGAATAAGGGAGAGTATCAGATTTGCAGCAGGGATGGATCAAAATTTTCTGGGTAGGAAAGCAAGAAAACCTAAAATGTCCTTGAATTACACAGCAGATCCGCTCAGTCCTGAACATTTTGATCGGCTATTCTTTGAGACATGCTCATATAAGCAAAGTACAGTTAAACAGTGAAGAGTTAAAATTCCAGATTGTTTTTCTAAAATATAAATTGTCTGCACAGTTACATCTCCCTGCAGTTATTTGTGACCTGTGTTCTGTATGTAGTAAAATTATGAAAAAAATCAAGACAAAATTTTTCTGTAAGCTTTCTTTAAGGCTTCCTAATCTGAAATAGGTACAAAAGGGATTTAGCATCACAGTCCAAGATAGGATTTCCTCATTCATGGCATGACAGGATAATTCACACTGAAAGGGAGGGGGTACTGGTTTTTTTTTGTTTTTTTTTTTAATATATATATATATTAATGTTATGTATACATACACAAAATACTTTGGAAAAGGTTGGGGTGAAAGATGGATTAAACTAATTTGGACTCCATGCATGCGCATATAAATTCAAAGCTTAAGTGGTAGTGTTAGTGGCTGTAGACAAAAGCTAGGAAAAAGGCTTAGCAGTTAGGGTGATATTTCAGTTGCAATTGGTGGTCTTGAATAACAGTTATAACTGTCTTAGAAGTACTTTAAAGTTAATATGGTGTGTTTCTGCTAGCTGTAAAAAAATACTTATCTATGTAGTTTCCCCTTACTGAATTTTAATTTTGGGCTTCCTTTCCACCAATAACCAATTTATTTTTTTTTTCCTGCTGAAAGTTATATAACTCTCAGAGCAGCTCTGGTCTGCTTCTGCCCACTGCTACTTTTTCAGTGACTGAGCAACAGGGTGCCTTGGAGGTTTTGAGAAGGTAACTTCTGTGTCCCCTTACTTTGGATGTTGTTGTCATCCCTCGTAGAACTTTATTTTCAGACCCTTATTGTCCCTCATTTTCAAATGCTTTCCCCATTTCCCATATTCCAAACTAAATCAACAGGATTACTTTTGAATTTTAGCAACATAAAATGCCTGGTGAACTTAAGGACTTATAGATAGTTTATTCACGGTTTAACACACTTGAGTGTATAGCGCCTGCAAGTGAGGATTCAATAACCAAACTACAGAACTCCATAGGGCAACCTAAGGTAGACAGCTTGCATGTCCACTTTTGATTGAAAATTGTGAATACTTTCCAAACTGGAATTTCTGATTTTAAAGGTGGTGGTCAGGAGCTGGGTGATGCATAATAAGGAATAAATGGGGCAAGAAGGCCAGGAAGCTTCTGTGGATGGATAAGGAGCTGCTGAGAAAACTTAGAAGTTAAAAAGAAGATTATAGAAGGTGGAGAGGAGGACAAGCAGCCTGGGAAGAATACAGGGACACTGCTCGGGAACCTAAGGACCAGGTCAGGAAAGCTAAGGCCCAGTTAGATTTGAGTCTATCAAGGGATGTCAAAGGTAACAAGAAAGGCTTCTATAAGTATGTAGCAAACAAAAGACAGACTAGGGATAATGTGGGCTCTCTTTGGAAGCTATCAGGAGAACTGGCTACACTGGATTTGGAGAAGGCTGAGCTTCTCAATGATTTCTTTGCCTCAGTCTTCACTGGCAAATGCTCTGACCACGACGCTCAAGGCTTGGAAGGCAGATGTAGGGACTGGGGCAACGAAGACTTAAGAACATGTTGTAGGAGAGAATCAGGTTCAAGATCATCTTTGCATCCTGAATGTGCACAAGTCCATGGGACCTGGTGAAATCCATCCACAGGTCCTGGAGGAGCTGGTGAACCTAGTTGCTAAGTCACTGTCTGTCATATTTGCAAAATCATGGCAGTCAGTGAAGTTCCCGATGACTAGAAAAAAGGAAATATAGCCCCATTTTCAAGAAGGAGAAAATGGAAGACCCTGGGAAACTACAAACCAGTCACTCTTAACTCTGTACTTGGCAAAATCTTGGATCCAGTTCTCCTGGAAAGCGTGCTAAGTAAGGCACATGAAAAACAATGAGGTGGTTGATAATAGCCGACATGGCTTCACAAAGGGCAAATCCTGTCTGAGCAATTTGGTGGCCTTACTATGATGGGGCTACAGAAATGATGGACAGGGGCAGAGCAGTTGACATCATCTACCTGGACTTGTGCAAAGCATTTGACACTGTCCCACATGACATCCTTCTCTCTAAACTGGAGAGACATCAATTTGATAGATGAACCACTCGGTAGATAAATATTGTCTGGATAGCAGCACGCAAAGAGTTGTGGTCAAAGACTCAATGTCCAACTGAAGAGGAGTGGTGCTCTTTAGGGGTCAGTGTTGGGACTGATCGTGTTCAACACCTTTGTTGGTGACATGGACAGTGGGATTGATGCAGCCTCAGCAAGTTTGCTGATGACACCCAGCTGTGTGGTATGGTTGATATGCTGGAGAGAAGGGATGGGATCCAGAGGGACTTTGACACGCTTGAGAGGTGGGCCAGTGCCAAGCTCAGGAAGTTCAACCAAGCCAAGCGAGCAGCTCTTCACCTGGGTCAGGGCAATCCCAGGCACAGCCACAGGTTGATCAGAGAAAAGATTCAGAACAGCCCTGCAGAGAAGGACTTGGGGATGTTGGCTGATGAGAAACTGAACATGAGCCAGCTTCAATGTGTACTCACAACCCAGAAGGCAAACCATATCCTGGGATGCATCAAAAGTAGCGTGACCAGCAGGTCGAAGGAGGTGATCCTGCCCTTCTGCTGTACTCTCGTGAGACCTCACTTGGAGCACTGCATGCAGTTCTGGTGTCCTCAACATAAGAAAGGCATGGAGCTGTTGGAACAAGTCCAGAGGAGGGCCATGAGGATGGTCAGGTGTCTGGAGCAGCTCCCACATGAAAACAGGCTGAGAAGTTTGGGGCTTTTCAGCTTGGAGAAGAGAAGGCTGCGTGGAGAACTCGTAATAGCCTTCCAGTATCTGAAGGGGGCCTATAAGGATTCTCTTTGTTAGGGACTGTAGCAACAGAACGCAGGTGTATGGGTTCAAACTTAAATAGGGGAGGTTCAGGTTAGATATAAGGAAGAAGTTCTTTACTGTGAAGTTGGTGAGGCATTTGAACAGGTTGCCCAAATAAGTGATAAATCTCCATCCCTTGCAGTGATCAAGGCCATATTGGATGGAGTCTTGGGCAGTATGGTCTAGTGTGAGGCAACCCTGCATGTGGCAGGGGGGCTGAAACTAGGTGATCTTAAGGTCCTTTCCAACCTTAACCATTCTGTGATTCTATGACCGAGTGATCTGTAGCTGGCCAGCTAATTGTGAGGTAGTTGCTGCACTGTAAGTTCTAAATTATTTCATAGCAGATTTAAAATAGCAAAAATCTGTCTGGTCTAAAGCTGTGGATTTGTTCAAATCACTGCAATAAGGGAAATATTTAAGGTCTCGTTCCCTGTTATATTGCTCCAGGGGCTTAGGTATTTTCCTGTAGGAACTGCGCTGACTGATTAGTGTACGTCAGTTTCCCTGTCCATGGCAGGGGGGTTGGAACTACATGATCTTTAAGATCCCTTCCAGCTCAATCCATTCTGTGATTCTATAAGGCTAAAATTACATGTAAATGAAGTAGTTTTCTTTGTGCATTTATTGTTTTCCTCTTTATTTTCAAAAACACTTCCTGGACTTCTGCAATCCTCCTCTCTATTATCTAACTCCCACTAATTCTTTTTCGTGGGGTGGGTTTGTTTTCCTTTGTTTTGTTTTTTCAGTTAGTTTCAGATTGCCTCTATTTACTAAGTGAAATTTGCAGTTTGCCAATTTTAGTTTCATTCATGTAGTATGCAATAAGGCAGTAGAAATAATGTCAGTATATCTCAATATACTTAAAGGTGTTTTCACTGTAGTAGTATCATCACAGCACTGAATCAGAATATTTATTATATTGTTATGAACATTTTCTTTTAACTTATTTTGAGGGAATAACCTTCAGGAAAGCTTTCCCAAGTTTTGGCTGATGAAGGAAGGTCAAATTGTTTTCTTGTATTAACAACAGTAGTGTTAGAAGTGCACAGTTCAGGTGATACAATCTGAAGCTCATGCTTCAATTTGGTGTATTACCAGTTAATGTGAAAGAGTACTGAGGTAATAGAACATTCCTTATTCTTACAATTTTAAGTCAGACTGTAATGCTTATGCTTTTGATACCCTCACACAATTGTCTAAACTTAATATCCATTTCTATTATAGCTTTCTTTATGCAATACTTTTTTCAAGTAAAGGTGAAATGTGTCAAAAATATCTCTACTTCAGTGTCTTTCACTAATAAATCAATCACCTACAATAGAGCTTAATGTGTTCTTTATGCTGGCTATACCTGAACCACATACTTCAAATGAAACAAGTAAACAGTTTAGTTTTGTGATTTCTTTTTATATCATATGTAATTCATGTCACATCTGCAGGTGCTGCTGTTTTTTCAAGCGGAGGAAAAGGAAAGCCATTCAGCGCCACAAATGACTATAACCAGGCAGAACATGGGAAATGGCTTATTTGTTCAACTGCTGTCTTTTGATGTTAAAAACAAAAAGATCCCACCAAACCTTTGTAATGACCACACGTTTTCCAAGGGCTCCCTTAGAAACAGTGTCATGCTTGTGTGCTTTGATTTGGTTCTCCTGCATCCGTTTTTTGTTTCTTTAATTCATGTTTTCTGAAAGCTTTAAGGTTTTGTGAAGTATGAATGCTTCTTTGACCATCAATAAATGGGCCAATGACATGGTACAAATGAACAGTATCTTCAGCAAAACTAAACTTGAAAAATATTTCTCCTGTCTTAGGAAGTACTAGCAATGTCTTAGCTGAAGACAGATGTCATAAATCTGTTACTTGCTTTTGATATGCTGCTACAAACTCAGTCTTAAGATTTCTTTTTTGACATCTGCATTGAGTTCTTTTTGTCCCAGTTATACAGTACTGGTGACACAGTAATCAGTTTGTATCTGCATTAAACCCTCTCTGTGATATCATGGTAAAGTCGCTGTGTAAAGATACTGAGGAGGCTGATTTAACTGTTGATAGTTGTCTAAATACTATTGAAACTAATGAAAAGAAAGTACGTCTCTGGGTTTGAAAACTTGCTGCTATTATGCCTATGATGGAATTGCAGAAAAGTTCAAATAACAAGAGTTTTTATATAAAGAATACAAAGTTTGTATAATTTAAGTTGTTCTTCCAGTAATAATAGCAAAATTGAAATACCTTGATAAGAAATCTATGGAGGAATTCTAACAGAAGAAAGAAATATTAATCTGGTTTGAGTAGAATCAGTATTAAAGCCTATTCATTCACTAAGGTAATTGATGATTGACAACATCTATAAAATATGGATGTGCCATGTAATGTTAGATATCTGCTTGAAAATTCTTCTACTCTTTAATTTAGAAAACAAAGGCAATGGAAGTGAATTTGATTTTTTTTTTTTTTTTTCCTTTGAGTACTGGCCTGTAGCACCAACAATTTCACAAGATTTTTTTTCCTGGAAACTCCCTGTCTTTCAATGTAATGTAACTACTATAGTAGGATGGAAAACATGTGTCAGGTACTTCCCCACTGTCCAATGAAGAACCTGCAATATGAACAAAGCAGCAGTTCTGTAGACAAGGCAGCCCATTTTGTATTTTCTTCCTCAGAAAATACACGCTTCTTCTAAAGCCATAATGACAGAAATGTGCTTTTGTTAAGCTGCCAATTTGTGGTAGTTTAAGCCCAGCCGGTAACTCAGAACCACACAGCTGCTCGCTCACTTCCCCCCCTTTCTTTGCCCCCCCACACTCAAAGGGATGGGGAGGAGAATGCAAAGAATGTAACTCCCACAGGCTGAGATAAGAACAGTCCAGTAACTAAGGTATAACACAAAACCACTGCTGCTACCACCAATAATAATAATGATAAGGGAAATAACAAGGGAAGAGAATACAACCACTCACCACCTGCCAACCGATACCCAGCCCAACCCCAGCAGTGGTCTAGCCCTTCGGGGTAACTGCCCCCAGCTTATATACTAGGCATGACGTGCTGTGGTATGGAATACCTCTTTGGCTAGTCTGGGTCAGGTGTCCTGTCTCTGCTTCATCCCAGCTTCCCCTCCACCCTGGCAGAGCATGAGATTCAGGAAGTCCTTGGTCAGAGTAAACATTACTGAGCAGCAACTAAAAACATCAGTGTTATCAGCATTGTTCCTAGGCTGAAAGTCAAAACACAGCACTGCACCAGCTACTAAGAAGGAGAAAAATGACTACTACTGCTGAACCCAGGACAGTATCCACCCCTAATTCCATACAATTCATGTCATGCTCAGATCTCAATTTTTTTTCAATATACCATCACTCTTGTCTCATATATATATATACATTCATACACACACACCCTGCCACACAGACAAATAAGAGAGATATCATTCCTTAGTGCATGGACCAATCCCTAGAAAGCTGCTGAATTCATCTGGTCCATGATGTCGGCCAGGAGGAAGCAGAGACAGGACACCTGACCCAAACTACCACAGCACGTCATGCCCAGTATATAAACTCAAGGGAGTTAACCTGGGAAGGGCTAGATTGCTGCTGGAGTTGGGCTGGGTATCGTTGGCAGTTGATGAGCTGTTGTATTCTCTTCCCTTGTTATTTCCCTTATTATTATTGGTGGTAGCAGCAGTGATTTGTGTTATACCTTAGTTACTGGACTGTTCTTATCTCAACCTGTGGGAGTTACATTCTTTCGATTTTCCTCCCCATCTCTTCAGGAGCTGGGGGAGGAAGAAAGGGGCTGAGTGAGCAAGTGGCTGTGTGGTTCTGAATTACCGGCTGGGCTTAAACCATGACAGTTCTTTGTGGCACCCAAGGTGGGGCTGATGTGCCAGGCTGTCTGATCCACACAGTCCAGTAAATCCGATTGTCCCTTACCTCCACCTGGCTGGAGGCAGGGCTCCTCTAATAGTGATCACAAAATTGGTCTCTTACATTTTATAGAAAGGGATTAGTCTTCTTTACCACAAGAGCTGGAATAAAATCAGCTCTTCCTGAATCATCTGGGAACCTGCTCACCAGAGACTGAAGCTGCATCTTCCATGGGATGACCATCCTTGACCTTTGTTCTCCTCTTCAATTCACACACCCGTCCATCCAGAGCTGAGGTAGGTTTTCCATCCCACTTCCTCATGTCTTCTCCGTGATCCTGCAGGTAAAACCATAGGGTGGCCCGTGGCGTATACCTTCTATATCTTCTATGTCAAGCAGTAGGACGCCTTTTGTTAATAGCTGAGACGTGTTGGTACACGTGGGGAGCTGAATAGATGGGATAGATCATCTCTCAATTTTTTGAACTCCTGGGACAGTTTTTCCACAGCTGAAATGATGGGAGGGGTGAGATTGTCTTCAAACTCTTGGAGCTGATGGATCACTTCATCCACTGTTGGTGGTACTACATGATGCCAGGTTATCGATGCCAGTGATATGATGATGGTGCACTGCATGTTAATTTCGGCCACATGGGTCATAGACATTCGACTTCATCTGGATCTACGGACACATTCCCAGCATCTGGCCTACGATAGATCATCTCTACAATGGCTAATCCACTCAGAGACTGGATGCCTTTCTCTAGTGTGGCCCAGTTGGCTGAACAATTCATAACATCGTCCTTGCACGGAAGCCTTTCTTTCACAACTGCCAAGAGCTACCTCCAAAGGCTGAGGGACTGTTTCTCTTTTGCAATTTCTTTGTTAATTCCCGATTCTCTAGCAAGTGATCCCGTCTGCTTGGCTTCCCTACCTTCTATTTCGTGACTGTCGGCCCCATTGCCCCAGCATCGGAGCAACCAGGTGATGATGTGTTCACCTGGATGACGAGTGAAATCTTTTTGCATATTCCATGGCTTGTTTGAGGTCCGGGATTGAGAAGTCACCTCTTCTTCTTCCTCTTACTCTGATCCACGTAATAATAACTCTTGTTCAGATGCTGTCCCATTTAGTAAGTGCATTGGTTCTTCATCTTTCTTCACTGCATGGTCTGCTTTTTGTGTTTCTTGTTTGCTTTTCATCCTTGCCTACAGGGGCAACCGTTATTGGTACAAACTGGTCCGTTGGTTTAGCTGCAGTGATTATCACTGTGGTTGGAGTGGTCTTCAGTAGCTGTTGTCGAGGTTGGTGCAGCTGCTGTGCTTGGGGGTTGAATAGCACCAGCACCTGTGCTGTCTGTTGCTCTCAGGGTTTGAATAGCTG
This sequence comes from Lathamus discolor, assembly GCF_037157495.1. NCBI lineage: Eukaryota > Metazoa > Chordata > Aves > Psittaciformes > Psittacidae > Lathamus > Lathamus discolor. The sequence continues at coordinate 46,469,910 of NC_088909.1, read as the reverse complement.
CTGTACTTGTCACTGGAGCCGGTGTAGCTGCTGTACTTGGAATAGCCGCGTTTTCTGTTGTAGTCGGAGTTTGAGTAGCTGCTGTACTTGTCACTGGGGCTGGTGTAGCTGCTGTACTTGGAGTAGCTGCGTTGTCTGTTGCTTTGTCATCAGATCCAGGGACAACTTTTTCTCTTTGAAGGTGCTGGATAGTGTTGAACAGGGCTCTGTAAGCATAGGCCAAGCCCGAGCATGTTGCCATGATTTGTCCCTCTCTGGTATGACCAGGATGACAATGCACCTCATTTAACTGCTTTACTAATTTTTCTGGATTTTGCATTTCTTCAGTGGTGAAGTTCCAAAGCAGTGGAGGGGCCCACTGGCCTAGATACTTGCCTGTACTATCTCACACACTCTTGCCACTCATGACTATCCAGCCTCAGGGAAAATCTCTTGGTCCTCCTATATTGTTGTCTAATCCTAGTCAAGACCCAACCCCGACTCTGCTTAGCTTATGAGATCAGACGAAATAGTCATGGCAAAAACATGACTGTTCGTGTGCCAACATGGTGATCCCCATCGCAATCAGCAGGCAGGTCTCAAGGGTACTCAAAAGCCATTCAAAACCTTCAGAACTCCCACATGATGCTGTAAATAGTTTGGTGGGAGAGCTGGAGGTGTTAGAGAATGTCTCCTTCATAGGCTGACCACCCAAGGAGGATGAAAAAGGTGTGTAATGGGTAAACACTTCCATTATATATCTCCCAAAGTATAGAGGTGATGACCACACTGGGAACGCAGGCCAGATCAGTTTCATTATCAATGAGTCTATTGTATTACAAGTCTTTACCATAAAGTACAGCAAAACAACAACCTTAGTCCAGGCCCCCCAGCTGATAAAGCAGCATATACCAGCTTTAAGTAAAGTACGACATGCTGAAACTCTGAGATCAAGAGCAACAACTATCAGAGTCAGTAAATCAGCATTGTGGCAAGTGGCTGTTAATCCGAACAATGAATGCTTATCACAGATACGATTAGACTCACTCTGGTCAGATTTGTCATTATCTCGACACTTCTGGCACTGTGTTGGGCACCACAAAGAACTGTCATGGTGGTTTAAGCCCAGCTGGTAACTTAGAACCACACAGCCCCTCTTTCTTCACTCTTCCCTCTTTCTTCCTCCACCTGCTCCCAGAGGGATGGGGAGGCGAGTCAAAAGAATATAACTCCCACAGGTTGAGATAAGAACAGTCCAGTAACTAAGGTACAACACAAAACCACTGCTGCTACCACCAATAATAATAATGATAAGGGAAATAACAAGGGAAGAGAATACAACTGCTCACCACCTGCTGACCTGTTCCCCGCCCGATCCAAGCAGTGATCTAGCCTTTCTGGGTAACTGCCCCCAGCTTATATACTGGCATGACATGCTGTGGTATGAAATACCTCTGGCTAGTTTGGTTCAGGTGTCCTGTCTCTCCTTCCCCCCAGCTTCCCCTCCTCCCTGGCAGAGCATGAGACTCAGAAAGTCCTTGGTCAGAGTAAACATTACTTAGCAACAACTGAAAACATCGGTGTTATCAGCGCTGTTCCCAGGCTGAAAGTCAAAACCACAGCTCTGCACCAGCTACTAAGAAGGAGAAAAATGACTGCTACTGCTGAACCCAGAGCACGGTTATTGAAGAAGTTGTGTGAAAGATAGAAGAGACTAGGCATATTTGTTGACCAAAACTCAGATTATCTCAATTTTTTATAATTCTTTGAACTAAGTAGCTGGTTTTTGGTTTTAATCCACTCACACCTTTTGACATACTTATTTATTTTTAATCTGTTTAGTTGTAGCATTTAAAGTGTGTATTAAAATAAGGGCACATCTTTGAGTTCATTATTGCATTTACAAGGATTTTAATTGTATTTTGTAATTTATATTTCCTTAACAGCCAAAAGTGTATTTTATTATTTAGATTAAGTGCTCATATTTATGCTTTGATCTTTGTCATTATTACTGGTTTTGATCTGACCTTTGTCTTTAAAATACCCGAACGTGGCCTACAAAAATATTCTGTGTAACAGGTTGTGAGTTTCCACTCCACCAATTTGTGTTACTCTCTCAAAATCCTGAAATTACTTCTGTGTTTTTATTTGTGCTGAAAAGGTAGGTTACTTGACCATTATTATACAAAAACATATCCTTCTTTGTAGTACTTGACAAAATTTGTTGCTTTGTAAGATTTGATTTGAAATTTTCTCACACTGTTAATTTTGAGGGTTTTGATCTGTACAGTGTTTAAATGATCTGAACTCCATACACATTATAGAAAGTGTGTGTATTATGAACATAAAATATTTGAATACATGAAAGCTGTTTTTTTTGCTGAAATGACTAGTATCTAGGCACTTGCTTTTCAGCAATATTTTTTTAAGTGCTTGATTTTAATGCTGAAGGTTTTCTTCTAGTAAAGCAGTGAGTACTAATGCAGGTATGTTAAGGTTATGCCAGTATGATCTGCATTTATATCCTTTATTTTTTCCTCTCTAATGAATTAAATATTGGCTGGATATCTAAAAATGAAATACACATCTGTTTAAATGTAAGACAAAAAAATAAAGATAGTTTTTTAAAATTCGCCTTTTTCCCCCATTCCTACCGTCTTGGATGAAATAATGGAAGCCATTAGCCATTATTTGTTATAAACAGTTTTAAACTTTTTGGACAGCAAGGAATTCAGAACCATGTTACTCAAAATGCTACCTCAAAATTACTGTTATAGTTGTGTCTGCTTAGTTAACAGGTGTTATTGTTATATGATTTAATATACCTAATGATAACAATAGAGTGAAGAGACATCAATGCACATGTTTGTAACTAGGAAATCTGCTCAGGGTCTACGTGGATTAAAGCCTATACTGTCTGTGCCAGATAGAATAAAAACCATTACAGATACTGTGACATGCGCGATAAATGTGCCTTTAATTTTGCCAGGTATCTTTTTATCTAGGAAAGGAAGACTGGTTATTAGTTCTTCAATCACAACCTTTTTTTCAGTAGCAATGATTGCTCATTTATATGATTTGATATGATATAAAAAGGGCATATTTACTTGAGAATAATGTTAATATGTAAAATCATTTGCTAGGCTTCTAGTTAAGACTCAGCATTTTGCTTCATAAGCAGTTATTTTCATTTGCTTGTACTTTTACAGATCTACAGAATTATTGCAAGTAAAAATTTTTTTTTTTTTATTCAAACTGAAGTTTTCTTTTTTGAGACTTCGAATTTTAACACCTGAATGCTTAAAAGTACACCACCGTGTATTTTTCAGGAATTTTTAATGAGCTTTCAGTAGGTTTTTTGGAGGATATTTCAAAGGTGAGGATGCAGAATCATCATTGCAGAATCATTAATCAAGAATTAAGCCACACTGCAGCTTCATTGATTGTTTTATCAAATTAAATAATGTATTTTCTGAGCATATCTTTCACATTAAGTTTTCAGGATGAATGATAGTAACTGAGATTTTTAAGGACATAATCAGTTCTCATATGCTCAATTTTTATTTTTCTTGGGATTAACTGGAGGGCCTGAGGAGGGAGACCCGGGGCTGGACAGGGCTGCTGGAGGTTCTCTGCTGCTCTCTCAGCTCGTGGCAGGGCCACCTTCAAATGGCAGTGATGCTGCAACCTTCCTTCAGGGAAGGGAGAGGAGCTCCTGGGGAGGCGAGAAGCACACAGACACCTGGAGGTGCCCAAGGCTGCCTTTTCACTGGATATTGCTGTATCGGAGCCAGCGCCTTCCCAGTGCTTTGGAGCACCCACTGCTGTCCTGCAGGGCACAGGAAGGATTCTCATCCCTAAGGCTGATCTGTGCAGGGGCTTTTTGCCATTCTGGGATGCCCCTGAGGTGAATGCAGGTTGCAGGAGTGAAGAGGTCAGGCAGTGGTGGTGTCCCTGGTAGGTGTGACCACCCTGTGGGGGCATGTCCTGCTCAGGTGCTTATGGAACAGCTGATCGCCAATTTGGGGTCAGGAAGGAATTTTCCCCCAGGGAAGATTGGCACAGGTCCCCAGGGTTTTTTTTTTTTTTGCCTTCCTGCATAGCGCTGAGCAGTCTCTTGCCAGGGCTCCTCTGGTCTGTTCTGGGCAAGTTCCTGCTGCTCTTGCAGTAAGTAGATGCTGCTTCTGTGACCTGAAGACACCACTGGAGCCCTGGGTTTGCAGTTCAGGAGGAGTTTTTCCCCCAGGGATACCGGCTGTGGTCCCCAGTCATGTTTTGCCTTGCTTGGCTGCACTGAAGTCAGAGCCATGTTGGTAAGGTGCCTGCCCGCTCTTGCAGCCCCAGACACACCGCGTGCCCTGCACCTCTAAGGGGCTGCCACTTTTCAGCTGTCCCTCTATTCAGCAGCAGTGCAGTTCCATCTTCGATTTGCATTCATGTCATGTGTTGGTATCAGCGTGTTGGTACCAGTGTGTGTTGGTACCAGTGGGAGCCTTCACCTGCAGCTGTGCTGTCTGCCCTGGCACGTCCACTCCTGCCCATGGGCCTAGCAGCACCCTGGCATAGCAGGAGGGGTGGTTGATTGCCCAAGCCAAGCCCAAGCCCAGCCTTGGTGTCTCTGCAGCCAGAGTGCAAGCCATGTTCAGCTGCTGCTTCCTGGCCACTTGAGCTCAGCCTCAGGGATGCACCAAGCACCTGGTGCTCTGCACACCTGTGGTTCTTCCCATCCAGGTCTGCTTTGGCACTCGGTGCACCACAGAGGTGGGCAAAGCCCTTCTGCACATCACACACTCGACCCCTGTTCTGCTCTCCACTGCCAGCTTTGCCCTGAGATGCTCCTGTCCTTGCTACTCACAGGTGGTGGGAAAGTAGAGAAGGAAACAAGGGGAGAGTGCTTTCTCATCCTCATGACTTTTCCACTTTAGAGCACTCAAGATGGTATTCGTGCAGTGGGGACAAGAGGGGAGCCCACATGAACACAAGCCTGACACCATCTTTGTCAATTGGTGCAAGGTGATGGTCAGCAAACGGTGCTTTCTCAGGATGGTTTTTCTTCTCAAGGACCAAGGCCTCAGTGGGGTTCACAGCTTAAAGCCTCAGTGTCTGCAGACTGCATAAGGAAGGCATTTTTTATAAGGGTGGTGAGACACTGAAACAGGTTGCCCAAGGATGCTGTGGATGCCCCATTCCTAAAAATGTTCAAAGTCAGGTGTGATGAGGCTTCAAGCAATCTGATCTTCTGAGAAGTGTGCCTGCCCTTGGCAGGGGGAATTTGACTAGATGATATTTAAAGGTCTTTTTCAACCTAAACCATTCTATGGTTCTATGGCAGATATGGCTCATAATTCTAGTTCACATCTGATGGCAGTTCGGAGACTGTGCTGCTGGGATTCCTCCTGTCCAGTTTGCAAATAGCAGATGGGTGAGTATTCTAGAAAAACAAAACAAAACAAACAAACAAACAAAAAAAAAAACCCACAAAAAAAAAAAACCCAAACAAAAAGTATTCCTGTCTGAATTCTGGGGCATTTTTGTTTGCGATAAACTAATTTTATATATCGTGTTTTCAGCTATTTTGTAGTTACTCTTTTGCGAGCTATGTATATCTTTTTCTTTATTTGCTTGATGCTGTTATCTTTTGTTTTTTTCTGGTTTAGTTCACCTTTTAGGAATATATGCTATAACTTTTGAAACAATTACAGTAATTATTGTGAAAGAGGACTTTGACATCAGAATGACAGGTGAGATTTCAGGTTTTGCAAATGCCATATTGTTTTACAATGCAATTGCACGCTGCTTTTTCAAAAAACAGCGGCCAATTTTGAAGAAACTGTCAATATGCCAGGTAGTTCCTCTTAGCAGATGTATTAGCACAGGGCGCAATTTGCTGTGCAGATGAGCAATGCAAAGCTTTTTCTTTAATGTCATGGAGGCTGGATTCATATTGAGTCTCATTTTGACTACATGGCACTCAATCTCTAGAGGTTTCTTGTCAGTGCTTACAAATCTGATGTGTTATGAGGACAGTACACAGTAACTGGTCTCAGTTGGTTTGTTGTGTTGATAGGTGTAAGAACTAGCAAGATAGACCTTCCAAAAAGATAAATGCAATGACTGGTACCAAGTCTTGTGATAAATGTCTAGTTTGCTCAGAGGACCTTGTATATACAACAGTTTTAAAACAAATCTTTCTGAGTAGTATTAATACATTTTATTCGATAGTGATGGATAATTAAATCAAATTGAATGGAGACCAAAAACACAGTTATCTGACTGGATTTAAAACAGTTCCAAGGAAAATTATGACAAAAATGCAAAGTCAGCTTTTTTTTTACTCTTTTTTTTTTTTTTCGCTTACTATTTCTTGGCATAAGTTAAGAACTCTGCTATTGAAATGTGTGGTTATCTTCCTTCAGTATCACTTTGAACTGTTTATGGCCGTATTAAAGAAAAATGTTTTTTTTTTTTAGAGAAAACCTATGTAGTAATTTCTGCTTAATTTTGGTATTACTCTGATTGGCCTCATTGATCAGATTGGGAAGTCCAATAGTAATGTTTACATAATATTATGTGAATAATTAAACAAGTGTGATGGACCTTTTAATACTTGTTTCTCCTTTTATTAGAGAAACTTGGATTAATGGTTTTATTCCAAAGACTGCTGGAGTGCTAGACTCTTTCTCCTAACAGACATGTGTGCTCTTCACTTTTTATGAAGAGTAATAGTTACAAAATTCAGTACAAAAATTTAGACTATATGCACTGGTCTGAAGAAATGTTTCCCAGTAAGGATAGCATTCTGGATAAGAGACTCTGTGAGGAAGCTATGCTATTAAATTAGTACTTACCACATGTCTGTTGTACTGCGTGACACATCTTACTGCACTGCACAAAACTACAGTTAAAAGTACAGCCTTAACTTTAACCTGATGAGAATGTTTAATGATTTGTTATGATAATTTTGGTAAATCTGATAGTTTAAAATTTTTGTTCATCATAAACACACAAAATTTATATCTGACAGTTTTACCTGATTAAGAAGTACATCTTGTCTGCATAGCAGATGAATTGGTAAATGTGTGTGTAATTTCTGAGATCTGAATTATGCTTCATCATTCCAGTACTTTATAAAGTCATGACTTCGTAATATGGGCTATAATTGTGGTGGCAGTTCATTCCAGTCCTACGTTGCTGTTATACTTTAGAGATTAAAGCATCAAACATTTTTTGTGACCGAAGTCAGATTTTAAAATTCATATATATTTGTACACATAACACATACAGTTATTGCTGTTTCAAAGGCAAAACCTCTGCACTGAGATTGAGTGTGATTGTTGTATAAAACCAATTGAATTAAGCATGCTGTCTCTAGAGGAATAGGACGGGAGGCAGTAGGTTAAAAGACTACTAGACTTTGATCTATTTAAAAGAAGAAAATATCCAATCCTTATGTATGTCCTCTTTAAAAGCAACACGATATTGCCTAGTGTTCATCTGGATGATCCAGAAAATGAAGCCAATTCAATACTAATATTAAAGCTTAACCATTTTAGAGTGATTTCTATTGATTGGTAATTTTGTTTTCTGATAGAAATTATTTTATTCAGGCTTTTGGCCGCAAAGATCTTCTTTAGGGTATGCCTATCATAAATGAACTTGGGTGAGCTACTGGCACACTAAATAAATACAATCCATGCACCTACAACAGCTGATGTGGAACTTGTTTAATAGTCATATGCAACTGCTGTGTTTTTAATATAGGAAGCAAATTAAAGGTACTTCACAGTGATATTTGATTTCATGATGGAATTGCCTTCTAACAGGTCATCCATGCAAATGATAGCATATAGAAGTCACTGGTCTGCATTCTTCCAAAGTCAAATAATTTTTAAGGGACTTAACTTTTAAGAGTTATCACGCTATGTAGGTGTTGAATTTGGTCCATGAGACAGAATTTAACTGTGCCAGGAAGCATGTCAGTAGCAGCCAAACTGTTTCGGCTGTTTGTATAGTCCTGCCCAGGAACACTCTGTAACCATTCTGTAACTGCTTCTCAATATTAAGTCTACAAATACCATACATAACTGTGAACATCCATGTCTTGGAAGTACGGCATTCAGTATTATCATTTAGCTCCACAGTTAATATGCTAGCAGGCTCCTAGATGCATTTTGATGGTTGAGCTTAAAACTTGGATTATGGACTGAAGTACTATGCACTCATTTGTTTGAATTATATATCTACATATTAATACATATTGATAATTTTGCTTATATGCATATTAATACATATTTATATAGATGCTTATCAATGCATATTAATATTACGTGTACACACTGATATATACGTATTTGAATATATAGTATTTTGACCTATCATAAATTGCATATGAGTGCGATAGTGGGCAATGATGTACTGCAACTAATTGTAATTTGGGTATTTCCTGTCAAAATAATAGTAATGAAGAACCACCATCTCCATATAATGTTCTTTTTCATCAGCATTGCTGGATTTCATTGGTTACAGCTGACATGCTTTGATTGGATTGTCAACAGTTTTGAGGTTGTTTCCATCAAGTTCCATATTTTCACAAATACAGTACTTGCCTCAGCTGATCTCTATCTTTTTATGAGTGTAACACCTTGACAACAAGCATTTGTACAACCACCCTCACCAAATGCTCATGTTTCGCTCTCTTTCTCAAGCTAATTGCATGGCAGGTAGATTTCCAACTTCCTAGCAGGATTAATTCCCTGTGTGAAGGGAGGAGTAAGGAGGTACTATTGTTGTGTCACAAGAGTTGGGCTGTCTAGGACAGGTGGCATGGAGCTATTGAGGGAGAGAACCTGGACCAAAACATTTTGTGTTTTGTGGATCAAAACTACTTGTGCAGACACAAAACTAACTTTTTTTGTTTGTTTGTTTTGTACAGAATTCCTTCTATTCTGTAAAAAATAAAGGAAATTCCTTTATTTCAGCTGTGCTGCAATGCTGCCTTGTAGAGCTGACATTTGAAAGTCTCAGTGCATGTGCTTTGTAACTGAAATAGTAAGTTATTTCCAAATAAAAGATGCTTTATTAGGAAATGCAACCAGGAACGGAATAAAAGCTTCAGAAAATACTCCATTTTGTAGAAAAATTGTATTGCTTACAAAACCCCAAACAACACACACACACAAAGCATCAATCCAATTACTGATCTTGTGTTCAGTATATTAAACTGCTGTAAATGTTGATACACTATGAATAGCCATTCAGTAGGTGTCTTATGTCACTAGTCTACACAAAAAAGGCTAAATTTGTTTTTTAAAAATGTTCTTACAAATATTTGTAAGACTCACAACTCATTGAAATGGTATTACTTTAAACTGTACAGCAGAGCATTTTTGGTGAGCATGCAAGCATGCTTACAGAGCTCAAATAATGACATCTATGTATGTCTAAATGTGTTTATCTGCTTAAAGAAAAAACATGACTTTTTAACTAGAAAAATGGGATCAAAATTTCAGTAGCTGTCTTTTTATGGTAGCAATATCTATTGCTCTGAGCCTTCTAATAACTTTGGAATTCTACTGTACAAATATGTAACCCAGGAATTAGCACAGTAGCTATGGCTACTGTATAGAGATGCCCAGCTAGGAACTGAGGTACGAGTGTGCAGATAAACTGAATTAGAAATCAACCACCTCTTTCATCCTGGAGCTAGATTTGTGCAGTTATTCTCATTGATTTGGTTGAATAAGAACATGAAGCTTAACAGCTTATAGATCTCTCTGTGTTCCTTTCTTTGAATGCTTAGTCTAGAAAGGTAAAATTATTTTGCCAGTGGGATAAGAATGCATGAATAGAACTCAGGCAATGTGTTTGGGCTTTTTTTATTTCAGCTGTATTGCTCAGTAAGTTTTGAATCTGAATATTTGATATTTTCGTTCTGTTGGCAGGGCAGTACTGACAGTAATCTGTATGTCTGATTTAAAAGACAAAATAGAGAGCTGGGGAAGAAAGTGGTTTTGGCCAACACTCTACTGTAAGTGATTATAATAAGTAATTTAAAATGTATGCCACAACTGAAAAACATGAAAAAGTACATTTCCTTTTATGTGAAGCTGGCATGACCTTCATTGTCAGAAATAGCAGGAAATATTATTTCTACAGTAACTATACTACACTTTCAACCCCACAGCTGTTAAGCAGAAAGCTTGGCATGAATAAATATAGATAGAAATGGTCAGGTCACATTTCAGTGAGAGTTCATGTTAAGCAGTAATATAAATGTAAGAGCATACAATGAAATGGAATTCATAATGTAAAGATCAAACCTGCCTATGAGAGTCTTTTAAGGAAAGCTGTTAGACTGAAAAGATTCCAATTTTGTTTTAATAGATGGTAATGTAGTACAACAAAACTAGGGCATTTCTGCTGGATAAAATGTGGTACAAATTAGGGCCTGATTCAGCAAAAAATGTGCATCTACTTCCATGTGGATGATCTTACCACGCAATAGAAACTGACTTTCTTTTTAAACATGAGTGTTTAAAATGATCAAAACAAAATAAAACAAAAGCATAGATAAATAGCCAGCTGCTATAATTTTTAACTTTAAAATACTCAGACACTGAACTTTATCGTTGCTGAAGTGTCTTAGAGATTTAAATTTAAACATTGCTTATTAGCATAAGTAAAACATCAGGTTTTTCACTGATGCTGTGTGCTCATTAGTACTTTCCTTTAGAAAGCATGATAACTAAGACCAGTGTAGGATTGAGCTGTTATAACCTACGGAAAAAGGTGCAGAGCTAAAGGCACAGAATCAGTTTGTGTGGAAACTCAGCAGGTCAGTTCTAGTCAGTGTTTCATGTGATGATACTGGTTGTCTGACTCAACCGCTGTGAAGCTTTTAGTGAAGTGTATTCAAACTAAGATGGCCATCAGAAACCGTAAGCAGGTCTCACAGGGACATTTCTAATGAATTTTTGTGACTTTCTCCAAATGTTTTTCCGAATATGCATAATTCAAATTAAGAATGAAGACTAAAAACAGATAGTGTTTTGAAAGGCACACTGCAAGAACAGCCCTGTTTCAGCAGACTGCCTGCGTATTAAGCAGGGTAGTCTGTCACCCTTGGTGATCATTACAAGGTACCTAAGAAAGAATGTCAGAAAATCATAGAATCATAGAATGGGTTGGGTGGAAAGCTTATAGTGATGCTTCCCCCAGTAGCTGCCTCTTTCAGCATTCCGCAGGTCAGACACATTCTCAGTCACAAGCAGTATTTATCAGTTTAAGAACCTCAGTGCATTTTATTTTTTTCTGTCACATTGCCTGTTTGCTTTCTGAACTCCAACTTCTACATGTATCCAGAGCATCTTTGACTTCAGCTTTCCTGTTCTATACTGGGGTAACTGTCATGTGCCTCTTTTAGAGGTACGTGCTTGGAAAATCTTGCTGTTAACCTTCCTAGATTAGTTCAGCAGAGTTTATCCAAACCTTCCTCTCTCTATTTCTTTCTGTTTCTTTTTTTTTTTTTTTTTTTTTTTTTTTACTTCTGAAAATATGCATTAACCCTACTGTATGAAAAAACTTGTAATTCTGGGCAATAACAGTAGAACTTCAGAGGCTGGTACTCAAAATACAAGATCATAAAATGCTACCACTTGACTGGGGTAGTTCTGTTACCTGTAAAACATCCAACTACTTCTCAGAGGTTCAGCTCTTGCATAATAGCAGTAAAAGCTCTAAGGCACACAGAGCTTGTCAGGCCACACCTCAATACTGTGTTCAGTTTTGGTACCTGCTATACAAAAAAGATATAGTCATGCTGGAGAAGGTCCAGAGAAGAGCCACAAAGATGATCCAAGGGCTGGGAAGCCACATGAGAAAAGGCTGAGAGAGCTGGATTTGTTCAGCCTGGAGAAAAGAAGGATCAGGGGAGACCTTATCACCATGTTCCAGTATTTAAAGGCTGGATACAGAGAAGATGGAGACTCCCATTTTGCAAGGAGTCACATGGAAAAGATGAGGGGTGATGGGCACGAGTTACTCCTGGGAACATTTCAGTTGGATACAGAAGGAAATTTTTTCACACTGAGAGCAATCAGCCATTGGAATAATCTCACCAGGGAAGAGGTGAATTTCGCAATGTTGGACACTTTAAAGATTTGGCTGGCCAGGGTGATGGGACATCTATCCTAGGTCATGCTTACCTAGACAGGTTTGAGCAGATTTATCGTTGAGGTAGCTTCCCACCTGGTATTCTATGATTCTATATTCTCTCCTCTATTGTTGTGACATAGCAGTGGTAGGGAAATTCAGAAACAGCTGCAATACTAGTTGAATTGGCAGGTTATGATCGTAGTCTTGGTTGCACTGGCAGGTTAACCACCCCTAGCATTCAGTGCTGCATTCTTTTTTGTATTTATTTTTGCTCTAGGGTTGTTGTTTTATTTTTTTGTTTCATTTGGGGTTTTTTTTGTGTGTTTTTTGGTTTTTTTTTGTTTTTTTTTTTTTTATTGCTCTTGATAATGCGTTTCAGTATTTTACAATGTCAGGGAAGATAATCTGGAATGGACAATCTCAACCCTTTTTATATTTGGAATGTCTATTTTGACAACTTGCATATTTTATCTGTACTTGGTTTCTCATTTTTCACATCTGCTTACACTGTGCAAACCAGTTAGATTTGTCTGCAACTGGTCATTTTCTGGAACATTTAGTAAAAAGTGAAGTTATTTGTTTCTGGGCAAATAAATTAATATTCAGTTGTCTTCTAATTAAATACTTCATTTAAAAGTACTTGTATTCAAGTACTTTCAGACATTCAAGATGTTAATGATTTGAGTTGTGATCTTGGAACGCATTAAAGGAGCAATACTAATGCTGCAGCATATGCACTCCATTTCAGGGGAGTTTGGTTTTGTTTGTGATGTTCATGGCCCGTTTAGATACAGGGCTCCTAAACTGAACTTTTCTTCAGGAGTCTGTCAATGTGAATTCTTGGCTGAAGTCTTGATAAAGATTTCTAAGTGTTGGTTTGGTTTTGGTGGTTTTTGGTTTTTTTTTGACCGTCGGACAATTATATCCCCTAATTCCTTTTAAACAACAGTGGAAATTTACACTGTAGTTATAGAAAGTGCTATTGACTACCATTATGCATACGTGTCTGTAACTAATTCTATTTTGTTCATTTTGTCTGTCTTCATGATGCTGTTTTTCCCTTCTATTTCAGTACTCATTTTAGCCTGTGTATTCATTGACAGAGGCTTGCCTTTACTTGCAAGGTGAAGTATCATGCTACAGCATTAATATTTATAGAGGAAATTGTCTTCTGACACTCTATGTAACAATGCTCAGTAATAACAGACAGAATGCAAGCTTCTTGCCTGCTGTCTTAATGCTATAACTTACAGATTATGTACTGTTTACAGTTAGGCATATGAAAGCAAAATTCTGGAATCATAATTGGTTTCAGTAAACCCAGTCTTCTACTATATCAGCAATTGGCCACTTAAAGCTTCTGGCTGTAAAACACTAGAAAGCACCTAATAATGCTGTAACTTCATAAAGGTTGTATTGGCTGCTAGCCTATTATACATTTGCCATTCACTATGTATGACCCTTTCATGGATAATGCCTTTAACAGTTTAGCTGGTGATGGGTTAAATTTGCAGGCATACGTTAAATACCTGGCTTAGATCACGCTTTCTTGGTGAGGAAGATATACACTTTATTTCAAGCTGTCCATGCAGAAATTATGCATGGAGGAAAAAGTCATCGAGCCCACTTAAATGAGTGATTTTTTCACAGGCAAACCAAATAAAGAAAACAAGTCTTTCCCCAAGTAACTTTTTTAGTAGAAAAATGGCTATTTTATTTCCCATATCTACATATTTCTCATTGGGCAAAAGCTATAAAAATGGTTTTAAACACGCTTCAGTCTCAAAACGTTTATTTAAGTCTATTGTCTAAGGAAAGTCTTATCACCTGTTCCAGTCAAACTCTGTTTATTTTGGGAAGGTAAACTGGACTTTTGTGTTTTGTGTATCCTGTTCTACCTAGCTCACAGGAATGCCATGAACAGCCTTGTCTGTAAATATTTTGGAGATGGTCACACGATGAGGATTAAGGGTCCTTGTCTCTCTCTGACATCTGAAACTTGTGGACTATTATATAGCACTTTAAATTATGCTCTCCATACAACTGCAAAGTATTTCCCTTTTTCCCCTGGATTGTGTGTGCAATCAAGTTTATTTCAGAAAGCGACAAGAGCCTGTTCATTGGACAGGAGAATGAAATGTACTTACAGATGTTTTGAGTGACTTAGAATGGGTGTATATAGATGATGGTCCAAGATACATTAAAGGAACCAGTAACCTTTTCTGGCCTGTCCAGACCTTGAGAGGAGGCCTGTCTGGTTTAAATCAGCACAGGGTACATGCTGCCTTTTGTTACCCCCCTGACCATGGTAGATGGTAATAGGCTGAGTTTCAGGTGCCCAGCAAAGCTGAGGATGTTTAGGCAACAACAATATCTGCACTCTTGAAGAGCTGCTTGGACCTTGGAATACACAGGACATGCATGGAAACATACATGGCGTGCATGGAAATATAAATGCTTGCATGGAAAATACGCTGGGATTTAAAAAATATATTGTACATTCTGCCGAATGCTTGTTTCTGTGTATCTCCAATTCTAAAGAAATAATCAGTTTGATGAAAACATTTTGCATCCCTGGCATCTTGCATGTGTGCTAGCTGGGAAGCAAGAATGGGCGAGAAGCCCGAGCTGAAAACTCTTTTTTTCCGCTTTTTCCACTTGATGGCAGCATTGACTACGAGTTTGCACCGAGTTTCAACTTCGGAAGCTAGGCTGAGCTCTTGTTCAGCCTCGTTAAACATCAGTCGTGTAAAAGATTGATAGCAATGCAAATGTATTTATAACCACTAGAGATAGCCACCTTCCACCCCAATTAGCCTTTGAATTGATTTAGTGAGAAAAACATCTATTATGGAATAAAAGTCTTAGAGATTAGTGTTGCATTATTTCACTACGTTTGAAATAGCTGTAGGTAAAAAGGCCTTACAGGCATTGATAAGCTTTAATAAAATAAAGTGCTTTTAGGCTACATCAGAAGAAAATTACAAGTCGAAGGTTTGTTTTCTGAGTAAATATAGCTACAGGTATGTTGGGTTATCCTGGGCTTCTGTGGCATTTACAAAATTAATCTTATAAACCTTTTATTTTTGTTGTTCTATTTTTAAAAAGGATTAGTTCATGAGAAGTTGCTTACAATAAAATAATTGATGACAAAAATGTGTTTATTTTTTCAGGATAACAAAAATCAATTATGTTTTGAAGTTGTCTATTCTTTTCTCTTTTTTATATATCTTCTTTTCCCAAATAGTTTGCTGAAAAGATCCTGGAGTGAGAGTGGCTCACTGTGGAGTGTCAGTCCTAAGTACGTCCTGATGACTAACTGGTGCTGCTAGGAAAGAATCCAAGAAAGGAGTTTTTTACTTAACATGGAGCAAAAAGAAATTATTAAAAAAGGCTGGTATGGTTTAATGCTTCTAATTAAAAGACCTAATTCAGGTCATGTTGAGTTTTCATTGTAGGTGAGAAATACTATTTGACAGGCAAAATTTCTCTTCTGTTTTACAGTACTGTACTGGTTTTGCTGCTTTGCAGCTATGATGTAAATAAGCTTTCTTGCTAAGGAGTACATGAATAGCTTTTGAAAACAAAACTGGAGCTGTAGCTGGCTGCTTCCCGATTAAGATTCCCTTCCCCCCTTTTCAAGTGTAAAATCTGTGCAACTCTTTGCTTTCTATTTATGTATTCATTTGTGTTTATATAAAGGATGAAGCTTAATGAAGTCTATGCAGTCACAGCGGGATAAACCACTGTGAGATCAGATGAGGCCCTGTGCTGTGGGTGAGAGCAAGACCTTTGAGCTGTGAGTGTTCTCATTCTTTTCATTGTTCCTCAATCCATCTTTATTTAGTATGTAGCTTCTGTTGTTAGCACCATTTGAACATAAAAGGTGATTTCAAAGCACACTTCTATCCTTTTTACATTTATGGAAAAATTAGAAGTTATTGTGATTTTTATGACAATAGAAAAATATTTCATGCAATTCAGCATGCTCTGTTTGGGGGATGGGATTACAAAGATTCACTTCAACTCCCCACAAAAGCAGCTCCTGTGACTATTTCAAAGGCTAGTCTGAAATTTACCTGAATTCATGAAAAATACCTGTTTCCAGATGGCAAAATATTTTTTATTGGTGCCAAAATTAAAACATCCTCCTTGGTATGATGTTATAACTGTATTTGTAGTTTGCTTTCTAGCACTTATTCTATGAGTATGGGGACAAAGAAAAATTATAAAATAAGAAATAAACAAATCAGCAATGTTTGTTTTTCTTTGAAAGCACAACAGGACTGCTTGCTAAATATAGATTGCCCTTTAAAAATTGGAGGAAAAGAGTAAAGTGAATACTTTTTTTTTTTTTTTTTTGTAACCCTCTTTTGGACATCTGCGGTGTACTGCAGCATTGATACTGGATCATAAAATGGTATCCCACTTAGTCATTGTGAAGCATGCTCAACAAGCAATCAAAAATCAACCGAAAGTAAAATCTCCTGAAGGCAGCCTAGATCTGATTGTATTTGTCTTTATGTGTGTGTGTACATATTTGTGAGATATGCAAGCGTTAAACATAAGTGGCATGCATACAAACTACACTAGGATTTAAAACATATATTGTACATTCTGCAAAGTGTTTCTTCTGTATATTTCTGATTATAAAGAAACAATCAGTTCGATTAAAAATAGTGTCCAGAGAGCTAAAATTGTCATTGATTTTTAATTTAAACAAAAGTTATTACAAATATATATCCATGTCAATTAAAGTGGTTTCATTGCTTACAGCATATAGGAAATAAAATTCCATAATTACATTGCCATGTGGATAGTAGCACAACTTCCAAGGTTCAAAGGTCACTGACAATTAGCATAAAATTTAAATTCAATTACACTAAATATTTTTCACTTTTATTGCTTGAAAATTTGACAGGAGATTATGAATGTTAAATATACATAATACATTCTGGCAGAAAACCTTGGTTGCCTTTTTTCCCTAAGGTCTGCATTTTTAGATGTTTAGTTTTGTATTTGGTTTATACGAAAGGGTTTATGTTGTTCTTAGGTAACCAGGTAGTGCTTATTTACCATATAGACAAGGCTTTATGCAATGTTTGTAGCAGCTGGGGAACACAACAGTGCAAATAAAATTAACAAAAAGGCAAAGGTAGTAATCCAGCTCTGGTTAAACATTTCACAGGATAGCAACAAAAAAAAGCCAGTTCAATCTGTAACAGTAAGGTGGTATTTATATTTGTTCAATTTTGTTTATCTGATTTTTCCATACAGATTTTTTTTCTTCAGTTTCTTCTCAAACTACATTATATCTGTAGTGATTAAGATATGTGTTCTAAGTCTAGCAGATGCTTTTCCAAAGAACTGTGGAGGGCCTTTCTGCAAGGACATGATTTTAAACCAGGTGATTGGATAGTAGTGGGTAGATTCAAAGAAGAGACACTATTTCAATTTTCTCTGTAGATGTAATTTGAATGGTTATAGAATGGCTTCCACAGCAACATAAGGATATGAAGGCAGGAGCATGTCACGCAGAACCTACCTTAACTTAATTTTTAATTGTGTCCTGATTGACAATCTCAGACATGCTAAGAGGATCTGCACAGCCAGCTGAATCCTGAATCTATGCCCTTTATATGGCTGTGGAAAAGAAGTGAACCTTTTGTTGGAAGGCATTGCTAATGCTTCTTTAAATGAGGGCAAGTGGTTAACTGTTCTCAGAGATGTGATGGCTCAGTCTCTCATCATCTGTGGAACTGTTGCTTGATGCTAATGTCCTTTTTGGATGTCTGTTTTCTGATAGATTGGAAGATTTTACTCTATGGTGTTTCCCCATGTGTTAGTGAAAGTTATTTATGTCTAGCGAAAACAGGGGTATGACTGGAAGTTAGCTGGCTAAAAAGGCACTTTCCGGAAAATTGAAATCTACAGCAGCTCACTTGAGTGAATGTGTTTTCAGACTGTACACAAGACCATAAAAAGTAACTCCCATGTCCAGACCTTTGAGAGAAGGAGAAACACAAAACATGAAACCCATAAATAACTCAAAAAGCTTTCCCATTATTAGCAGATGAGAATATTATCACACGTGCAATATTTTACATATGCAAGATATTGGTTTAAACTTAAACTTATTAGTTTAAATATTGGTTTAGGTATTGGTTAAATATTTGTTTAGATATTGGCTTAAAATTAAACATGTTGGCTTAAACTTAAAAATGCATAGGAATTTTCTGTGTTACAGAATGTAATCAAGCCTTGAACTAAGGAAACAAGGCAACATTATCTGCTTTAGTGTACCACAGATTTGTAGGATTATGCATACGGAAAGTATTAATGAATTTCTTGTTTAACTCATTATACATCAGAATATGTCTTGTAAATTGCTATTTGAAATCACTGCAAAAAGTTCCTGGATTTAATTTGTGGTAAAATTAGCATGTTTTAATCTCAGTGGAGACATGTTTTCTACTGAGAAAGTAAATGAGCTTGAAGCAGAGGTGAAGCAGACTCTCAAGAAACACAATAGAGATGCAGAGTGATGATGATATTATACTTGAAGGTTAGTTTGAGGTAATTTCAGGACTGTAGTTCAAAAACAGAAAAAAATTGTTTGCTAGAAAATCAAAGGCTATGTTGGTCCTAGATGATTATTCTAGAATGACAAAAATAACATTGTAAACTTGTATGTGTACTGATTGCTAGACATCAATTGCTATGGAAGATAATGTGGCAAATTATTAATTACTTGAAATAAATTGCTAAATTATATGACTATTAATGTTGGGTCAGGTGTGTGTGTGCACCGTATTGCTCTGTGAAAAAACAGTGTCAAAATCTGTAATTCTTTCAAAATTGTACAGTAGCTTTTTTTACAAAAGCAAAGATCAGTGAAGATTTTCTTTTTTTTTTTTTCAGCTTAAAAGAAGATTGGGTGTTGAGTCTTCAGCCTCAGAATAACAGTTACAGGCGATCATAGTGTATGAGGAGAATGAACTCAAGAAGTACAATGCAGAGGTGCCTTAAAGATTTATAAAACAAGGAAGATTGAAACTGAGACTTCTTTTTGGTTTTTTTTTTACTCAGTCATGATTACTATATACTTTTTTAGTAGAGAAAGAAGCAAAATTATCTTTCTCCCTGAAGCTTTGGCTGACATATAAACCCTTAGAATATTCTGGTTTATATGGTATTAGTTAATCAGTGTCCTTTGTGCTGTATCTCTTGAGAAACATGCGATTCTCTATAGCTGCCTTTCCACTCCTTCCTTTATTATCTATTATGTTTTTCTTTCATTATGCTAAAAATTTTTTACTTATAAGCTCTGTCACTGACTTTTCTTCAATGATAAGAGACAGTAACTAATCTGAAATTTGGAGAATGTCTTAAAGCTGCATGAACACATGAATATTTCTCATCTGAAAATGTTGAAACATACCTCTAAGTAAGAGAAGTAACTGTTTATCTTGTGCAGACAGTGCTAGGAAATTTGGTTGAATTTGTGATTACAGATGGTCTCTATGAAGCCAAAAATAGCATATAGCGTTTTGGCAGATTTGCATTTTTATACCAAAACCGGCATATACCTTCTTGAGTTTTGTTAGGGTAAAGTTTTTTAGAATCATAGAATAGTTAGGGTTGGAAAGGACCTCAAGATCATCTAGTTCCAAGCCCCCTGCCATGGGCAGGGATGCCTCACACTAGACCGTATCACCCAAGGCTCTGTCCAACCTGGCCTTGAACGATACCAGGGATGGAGCATCTACCACCTCTTTGGGCAGCCCGTTCCAGTGCCTCACCACCCTCACAGTAAAGAACTTCTTCCTTATATCTAACCTGAACTTCCCCTCTTTAAGTTTGAACCCATTTTAGAATAAAAGAAGAATAAAACAATATTCAACAACGTTTGGTTTTACTAACTGCCATTTATAAGAGTGATTTTAATTTCTAGAAATAGTTTTACTATTTACACTGAAATAGCATGGAAGAATAATACTGAGGGCTTGAGACTTGCCATTGTATCCATCTTTATTTTTGAGGAGAAATTGAAAATATCTTCCTCTAATGCACAATTTAAAGTAAAAAAAAAATCAATCCCTGTAACATTTATTACATTTTATTTTCAAGAAAGAAATGTAAGATTTTTTAGGTATTTGCTGTTTTCTTTGTAGCTTTATTGTTTTACAATTGAGACAGAAGAAAACACTTATAAGAAACTTTCTAAACTATGAAAAAGAAAGAATAGTAAAAAAAATAAAGGCAGAAATGAGATTTCCCTTCTCCCCCAGTGTATTTTTTCTGATGCAAGATAGAACTGCAATACATTCCAAAGATCTGTTGACTCCTAGTCAACTCGTGATTTTAAACTTTTTCAATTTATATTACGCTTTCCTGTACAAGTTCAAAAGTCCTGATGAATAGCTTGCCATATTTCAAAGGTCTTTCAGAAATGCCCACTGAAAAAAAAATAAATGTGAAAAACCTGAATACAACTGTTTGACATTGTGTTTACAAATTTGGTGGAGGTTAAGAACAGTTACTGTCTGATGTACTTCAGTGTCATTAGTGCTTTGAAACTAGTTTATAATTGACAGGGATTCACATAGCATAGACCATTATCAGGACTGTCACATCCATTGGCATTCTCAGAAGACAAAATATTTAAAATCAATATAGTGATTAAACAAGGTTAAAATGAATGATGAGCATTAAGAGGATAAATTGGATGTCAAGCTGAAGGGGAGTACAATGCCCACCTTCCCCTCCACCTCCCCCCCCCCCCCTTAGTTATTTTGAGAATAATATCATCCATAAGCAGGACATTTGGCAATCATTTTTCCATATCAGAGCTATTTCTGATTATTTTTATGTCATATGGACAAGTAAAGGACTCCTGGAGTAAAAAGAATTCCAGTACTAATTCATCCAATAGTACAAATTCCATGGACTTAAGTTTCTCAAGGATAACTAATCCCCAGTTGTGCATGTTCTTGGCTTCTAGCCCTTGTGGTTTGATTTTTCATATGCTCTTAGGTCATGTATAATCTGAAATGTATCAGACTTTGTTATAAAATAGGTATCAGGAGATGCATCTGTTCACCTCTGTAGACATAAGAGATGGCCGTGGGAGTTACAGCTTCTTTGGGTTGCTCAAGGTCACAGATAAACGTCATGGAATATAAACAGAGCACAATACGGCAATTGTATGATGTTGCATGATTAGATAGCCATGCAGACAAACATTAAGCAGCACCTTTCCCAAGTATAATCTGCTATTACAAGCATTGCCATCCCCATTTTAAGATAGGAAAAGAGCTGTGAGAGATTAAATCTTTCTATAATTCTCTGATGTAGGCAACACTTGCATTGTATGCAGCTTGAATGTAACGCTTCAGCCAGCGGTTCTGCCTCCACTTAGGTTACAGGATAATTTGTAGTTTAGTAGCACTCTTATCACACGTTAACAGTTACAATGGCATGTTGTAAATACGCTGTAAAAATGCTTCTTTGGAAGAAACTGTGATTTTTTTATTTATTTATTTGTTTGTTTATTTATTTATTATTTTATTAAGAAAGTCTTATGAGAGACATGCTACTTCGGGTCCCTGAATAATTTATTAATTGAATGTCACTCTCATTGTTCCTGACTGCTTGAAAGCTTAAAAGCCGTTGTCATGATTCTACTTTGAAGAAGGCATAGTTAGCAATGTGTTCACATTTTTTTTAGCTTTGTTTTGTTTTTAACTGGCTCTTCCAATTGTGGAAATGTAGAATTTGTTTCCATGGTAACTTTTTAGGCTTCAAGGCTTGTGGGAAGAAGACTGGTAAGTATATGATTTAGATTATAGTTGCTGAGTTTTATTGTGTTTAAAATGTGGTTAAGTTGGAGCAATTTACAGTAGTGAGATTTGGAAGGTCTGACTGAAATAGTTTGCTAGCATCTTTGTTATTCTGAGGCACAAAAAAATTGACTTAGACTAGGAATATTTTTTTTAATGAAGTGAGCTTATTATGCAATAGTTGCAAGTGTGGACTGAAATGCTATTTGCATGCTGCTATTTCAGCAGAAACAAATTCTTTTGGGAAATCTGAACTTTTTATAGGTAAATATTCAACTTGAAAGCCTAATTAAATTTCTTGTATTGTCCACAGTGTTGGGACCGGTCTTGTTTAACATCTTCGTCGCTGACATGGACAGTGGGATTGAGTGCGCCCTCAGCAAATTTGCCGATGACACCAAGCTGTGTGGTTCGGTTGATATGCTGGAGGGAAGGGATGCCATCCAGAGGGACCTTGACACACTTGTGAGGTGGGCTGATGCCAACCTTATGAAGTTCGACCACGACAAGTGCAAGGTCCTACACCTGGGTCAGAGCAATCCCAGGCACAGCTACAGGTTGGGCAAAGAATCGATTCAAAGCAGCCCTGCAGAGAAGGACTTGGGGTGCTGGTCGATGAGAAAATGAACATGAGCCGGCAGTGTGCGCTCGCAGCCCAGAAAGCCAACTGTATCCTGGGCTGCATCACAGAATCACAGAATCCCAAGGGTTGGAAGGGACCTAAAAAGATCATCTAGTCCAACCCCTGCAAGAGCAGGGTAACCTACAGTGCATCACACAGGAACTTGTCCAGGCGGGCCTTGAGTATCTCCAGTGTAGGAGGCTCCACAACCCCCCTGGGCAACCTGTTCCAGTGCTCTGTCACTCTTACAGTAAAGAAGTTCTTCCTGATGTTAACGTGGAACTTCCTATGTTCCAGTTTACACCCATTGCCCCTTGTCCTATCACTGGATATCACTGAAAAAAGCCTAGCTCCATCATCCTGACACCTACCCTTTACATATTTGTAAACATTGATGAGGTCACCCCTCACTCTCCTCTTTTGCAAGCTAAAGAGACCCAGCTCCCTCAGCCTCTCCTCATAAGGGAGATGTTCCACTCCCTTAATCATCTTTGTGGCTCTGCGCTGGACTCCTTCAAGCAATTCCCTGTCCTTCTTGAACAGAGGGGCCCAGAACTGGACGCAATATTCCAGATGCGGCCTCACCAAGGCTGAGTAGAGGGGGAGGAGAACCTCTCTTGACCTACTAACCACTCCCTTTCTAATGCACCCTAAGATGCCATTTGCCTTCTTGGCCACAAGAGCACATTGCTGGCTCATGGTCATCCTCCTATCCACCAGGACCCCCAGGTCCCTTTCCCCTTCACTACTTTCCAGCAGGTCAACCCCCAACCTGTACTGGTACATGGGGTTGTTCTTCCCCAGATGCAAGACTCTACACTTGCCCTTGTTAAATTTCATCAAGTTTCTCCCCGCCCAACTCTCCAGCCTGTCCAGGTCTCGCTGAATGGCAGCACAGTCCTCTGGTGTGTCAGCCACTCCTCCCAGTTTTGTGTCATCAGCAAACTTGCTGAGAGTGCACTCAGTTCCCTCATCCAGGTCATTGATGAAAATATTAAACAGCACCGGTCCCAGCACCGACCCCTGAGGAACTCCACTAGTCACAGACCTCCAGCTAGATTCTGCGCCATTGACCACAACTCTCTGCCTTCTTCCTTTCAACCAGTTCTCGATCCACCTCACTACTTGATCATCAAGCCCACACTTCCTTAGCTTATCTATGAGGATGCTGTGGGAGACAGTATCAAATGCCTTACTGAAATCAAGAAAAACTACATCTACCACTCTACCATCATCCCTCCACCTAGTCACTTCCTCATAGAAGGCTATAAGGTTGGTCATACATGACTTCCCCCTCATAAAACCATGTTGGCTGTTCTTAATGACCCCCTCATCCTTGATATGCCTAGTGATGGAGTCAAGAATAAGTTGTTCCATCACCTTTCCAGGGATGGAGGTAAGGCTGACCGGTCTATAATTACCCGGGTCCTCTTTCTTGCCCTTCTTATAGATTGGTGTGACCTTTGCCATCCGCCAATCCTCAGGCACATCGCCCGTTTCCCACGACTTACCAAAGATGATGGAAAGTGGCCTAGCAATGACCTCCGCCAGCTCCCTCAGCACCCGTGGGTGCATTCCATCCGGACCCATCGATTTACAGATGTCCAGTTTGCATAGCTGATCCCTAACCCAATCCTCATCTACCAAAGCAAACTCCATCAAAAGGAGTGTGACCAGCAGGTCGAAGGAGGTGATCCTGCCCCTCTACTCTGCTCTCCTGAAACCTCACCTGGAGTATTGTGTGCAGTTCTGGTGTCCTCAACATAAAAAGGACATGGAACTGTTGGAACAAGTCCAGAGGAGGGCCACGAGGATGATCAGGGGACTGGAGCACCTCCCGTATGAAGACAGGCTGAGGAAGCTGGGGCTGTTCAGCCTGGAGAAGAGAAGGCTGCGTGGAGACCTCCAGCCTATCCAGTATCTGAAGGGGGCCTACAGGGATGCTGGGGAAGGACTCTTCACTGGGGACTGTAGTGACAGGACAAGGGGTAACGGGTTAAAACTTAAACAGGGGAAGTTTAGATTGGAGATAAGGAGGAAGTGGTGAGGCACTGGAATGGGTTGCCCAGGGAGGTTGTGAATGCTCCATCCCTGGCAGTGTTCAAGGCCATGTTGGACGAAGCCTTGGGTGAGATGGTTTAGTGTGAGTTGTCCCTGCAGGGGGATTGGAACTAGATGATCTTGAGGTCCTTTCCAACCCTAACTATTCTATGATTCTATGATTCTATGACTTGGGTGTCTGCAGGGCTGTTTCTCTCACATACTCCCATTTCCCTCTCCCAGATGCTGTTGCACAGCAGGTTTTTGCCCTTCTTAAATATCTTATCCCAGAGGTGCCACCACTGTCACTGATGGGCTTGTCCTTGGCTAGTGGTGGGTCTGTCTTGGAGCCATCTGGCACTGGTTCCACTGAACATGGAGAAAGATTCTAGCAGCTTCCTATGAAAACCACCCTGGTAGCCCCCTGCTACCAAAATCTTACCACGAAAACCCAGTACATATGTTTGAAATTGTGATGCTT
This sequence comes from Lathamus discolor, assembly GCF_037157495.1. NCBI lineage: Eukaryota > Metazoa > Chordata > Aves > Psittaciformes > Psittacidae > Lathamus > Lathamus discolor. The sequence continues at coordinate 46,444,793 of NC_088909.1, read as the reverse complement.
TTCCTCTCAGCTTTTCCAGTTCAGAGATTAAATTGAGATACATTTGTTGTATCTTTCTTTTGATATTTTTTTTGTTGTTCTGCTTTCTTTCAAACTTAAATACATGATCTATGTCTGCTAACAATTTTTCAGATAGTGCTATTCTTGACACTTTCTTCTCCAAAGCATGTTCTTTGAATATATAAAATATATCAAGAATACCTGCACATGTAGTGCTATACACATATTTTGAAACCTAGAAAGAAACATGAAACATTATTGTGCAAAGTAGTGGATTTTTTGTTGGTTTTAATGCAATAATGCAGTTGGGCCATATTCCTTGGGTGTCTGTATGCAGTTACAGTGGTGCAACTGCTCATAAATTTTTGAAACAGAATGTCTGAGTTTGAATTAGAAGTCAGGACAAATTAGATTAATAACTTCAGCCCTTCAAGTAACGCTAGTAAGGAGTAGTTGCCAGCCTATGTACTTTGAGCACTCTAACAAACTGGGAAACCAATAACATATGAGCGAAAGAGCTGACGTCCGTAATTCTTCATAATTTCATTACATACATGAGTGACTGTTAAAAGACCTAGAAGATAAAATGAAGCCATATTTTTGTCAGTTTCCTTCATGCCTTCCAAAAATTGGCCAGTTTCAAACAAATTTGAAAGAAAGGTGTCTCAAAAACAATTACAGTATTTCAAGATCTATGAAAATCAATGGGAAGAGTGGTGGCAGGAACGGTATGCAGAGCTAGAACGTTAGCTATTCATGATGAGTTTCAGCAAGCACTCCTCACTACTGGAAATGTAGTGACTATAAGGAAGATCAGGGCTGTAAGTAAAGAAAGATCAGAGAAAACAGTAGGAAATAATCTCAAGAGTTTTGGTCTTTAAAGGGTTACTTGTAGCTACAAGATGGCTTGTTAGCTTATGGCTAACCAATGACCATTTAAAAATATTCTCCATAACATCACAGATACGAGTGTGTCAACATCTGCAGGTCTCTGAACCAGGTCTCTGAATTTTCAGATCTTTTCTAGGCCACTGCTATTTCTTTTATGCCCCCTTCTTTTTTTTTTTTTTTTTCACCTCAGTATAGCATTAAATTTTGATGCACTACTTTTCATTTTACAGTTCAAGGAGATGGAAAAAATAGCTACAATAAATTCATGGTTAGCTATTGTAACAATGATGTAACTGTCCAACTTGTTTCCTTTGTGTCATTTGCTTAGTCTATAAGTAAAAATACACATGCAATTAGGAAAAGGAGGCTGCAGCAGAGATGAGTATCCCAGCTATGGCTAGTTAGAGAGACCTCTGACTTAGTTTCGCATCAGTGAATAATATTATTTTATGGTTATGGACAATGCTGTTGCATAATGATTTTTGAGGTGGATAGTAATATATTAATTTATTGAACACTTAAGGGAAAATCAGAGGCAAACATCAGTTCTGGAGGGTTGTTTTTTTTTTTGTGATGTTATATTTTTATTGATGAATTACATTTCTGGGAAAAAGGAGGTTTTGAGATAAGTCATGCATTCTTTCAAATTGAAAAATATGAAATGTGGTAAGAGCTCCTGGGGACCTGACTGCGAATAATCAGTAGTAGGAGCTTTGCCTGTCTGTAAGACCTAGCTTTGCTTCCCTGTAAGAGTCTATTGGTCCTTAGGCCCTAAAAAGAAGCAAATGTTGACAGCAGTGCTTAAATCAGTGTGGGTTTTTTTACTGCAGGCATTTTTTTGTTCTGCAGAGGAATAATGGTCATGCTGTTGTATGGGTTGTTTCTTTTTTCTTATCATACATTAGATTTTCCAGGTGAATAGGACTTCAAGTACTTGCCTGACACAGCAGTCCTCCAAGATAATATGTAAACAAGTTAGAATAGATTTTCAACATTACAAAATAAAAACACTTTCTCAACAAAAAGATTGCTAGCAGTAAATACCTCCAAGCCACTGTTGCACAAACAGTAATGGATTATGCTGTCCAAGTTTGTGTCATGTTGGTGGCAGATAGTGCAAAATAAAGAACCCACTGTTTCGGTTCCTCCATGCTTTGATTGTTTGTCCAAATGAGCAATAGATGTAGCTTATGTTTAGGGCCCAAAATATCTTGGGTGAGTGGCTGTACTTGTTCTGCTGAAGTGTGTATTCTGGACGCTTGTTTTCCTATCACAAACCACAAAACAACTATACCCCTGGCATGGCTGGGATAGTTGGCTTTCTGACCAATACACAGTATATTTTGGTATGTGCTGATAAAGCATTCAGTGTCATCTGTTACAAGGAAACTCTTTTTGCTTAGTCTGCTATTTTCCTTTTTTTTTCCCTCCTTCATGCTTTCCACAGCAATCAGGGGAAAAAATTCCTTTTATGTTGTTCTAAATAATTCTAAAATAATAACCACATCTGTGTTTAAAAATGTCTTTGTATCATCCTGATCCATTCTTTTTCTCTTTCTTCTGCTTTATTCCAAAATCAATTCATAGGGGAATTTAACTGGACTATTATTTGACTACAGGATAAAAAATTATTTTGAGGTAGGCAATTCCAATTGGTGCTGATGTGTTTGACTTTTGAAATATTGAACAGCTGAATGTTCGATTGCTAAGGATCAGGTTGGAAGTAATTTCCTTGATTTTCTTTGATCTCCAAAGACAGCAGGAGTTTACCTTTTTAAATGCCACTTAACTGTAGGTTAAAAAAAAAAAAATCTTGTGTGAATATCAGAGCAAATTATATCCTGAATGACCTGCACTGCTATTAAAATGCTAAGTACAACTTGTTCTGTCCTCAGTAAATACAAATATCTAATTCAGATACATGTATGAAAATTATCATTTGTAGGATTTAAGTCATGACCATTTAACTATTATAGTCAGAATTGATTGTCCAAGCCTTTGTAACTTGGTTCCATGGTAACAGTTTAGATATTAGTGTGCTTCAATGAAATTGCCATTGCTATAGCTACACTGACTGATGTCTTGATCTTAAAATGAACTTCAAGTGAGAACAGAGGCTTACACTTGTCTTGTCACTGGCATTTTCACACCCTGTTTAAATCAGCTGGCGAAACAGTTGGGTATGAGCAGGAAGGACTGCTGCTCGCAAACACTTTAGTGTTAATCTCTCTGCACCAAGGTCAGCAGGAGACTTTTTAGGAATAATTTTCTAACAGTTTTAGAAATTCAGTAATGCTTGAATAGGGAGTTGGTAGTGACTTGGTGTTTGTTTATGTAATAAGGAGTGACTGCATGATAAACAAGACAAAGGCTTTATCCTAATGTGAATGAGCAAGACTTTTGAAATCTATTGACTCTTACTGACTTCAGAGGACCATTGATCAGGCCTTCACTGTAGCAGATGTACTTCTATTCTTTTCCTGAGTTGCTGTCACAGAATGCATGGTCCTTCTCACTGAATATTTAGCACTCTCTGCTAGAGCAAGTTCATCTCAGTGTTACCTGACAAGGATGGTGAGACATCAGATAAATATGATAAATAGAGAAAATAAGAGAATTAGAATCTGTCAGGAGTTTGAGGGAAGAAAGGCCTTTGAAGTGTCTCTTAGGAGGGTTCCTAGAGAAGACAGTTATTGTCTGGGAACCTATCAGTTGTTCTGAACTGTCACAGGAGATCTCGTATGTTCTGCGTTAGCATTTGATATTGAAAACTCTATACAGAAACCATTGAAAACAGAACAGTAAGAATTTAAACAATAATTTAACATATATGAATAACCATTACATGCTGATTAGGTCAATTTAGCTTTGCTTAGATTAAGTGAAAGCAAAATTACCACAGTGTGAGGTAAGAGAGAAAAGCTGCAGCTTTCTGCAGACAAAGATTACAAAAAACAGCTTCTGTGTGAAGTTGACAATAAGATTCAATTTTTAGGGTCTTATTTGGCTTAAAAGATGACAACCAGAAATCTGATTACCTTAAGTAGATAATGGACATCTTTTAAGACAGTAGGGAGTGGCTCAATTTTTCAAACAATTGTACTTCAAAAAGCCTGCTTGAGCAGCATGAGAATGAAGTAAGATGATTCCTCCAAATAAAGAATCAAGGTAGTTCCTGCTTGTAAGAGCATTGGCTGAAGGAGAAGAACTAGTAGAAAAGCTATGGTAAATGTGTGTATATGTTGCATATTTGTGACTCTGAGGTAATGATATACAATTCAGTATGGTATTATGCAAAGATAATTGAGCTAATCAAAGCCCTGAAAGCAGTATCAGTACTATTTAGTCAGTACTATTGACCCAGTTAATCCTATTTCTCAGGGTGAAGACCACTATACTCCTGCAAACTGAGCTACCATCTCTGCCTAGCTTTATTCTCTGCCTTGTAGATACAGTAGGCTGTAGTTTCTATATCTTTTGCATGGTATACACTGGCCTGATAAGGAGAAAAAGATCAAATCAAGAGTCTGAAGGTTAAGAACTTAAATTGTGTTTTTCTTACTGAAGCTACTGTAAGACTAGGAAAGCATTGGGCGAAGTCCTCAAGGTGCTCAGAACAGGGAGAATGTGGAGACACTTGTAGATCCTCTTTCTGTAGAACCCCTAGCTCTGAAGAGATGAGAAAGGAGAGGCCACACCAGGGTTTTTTTGTACTGCTGAAATGAAGAGATGTTCTTCTATCCCATCATGCAAAGAACTTGTTTTCTGTTAGCAGATGCTCCTAAAAGGTTATATATATGTTTCTGAAAATTGAGTTGTTTCCTGTTTTCTAACTATTTAAGTCTAATGCAAGCACTTTCAATTTTTTTCATGTGACTGAAATAATCTCCTTTTAATTTAAGCTTTGCAATTCATGAGCTTGTTAACCAGATTTATTTATCTGAAAATTTCCAATTTGATTCAAATCAGCATCACTGTTTGAAGTAATGTTGATAGTGCATATGAAAAGACATTTTTAGATGTCTCCAATGAATTGGAAGTTTTATTGTTAAATGACTTGTTAGCAGAATGTCTTGTTAGCTGGTTTATAGTTGCTCATAATGCTTTTAGACTTCCAGATGATTTATAGCTTATACCATTAATAATATGCAGAAGAAAATAATCCAAAAAAGCTGTAAGTTATTTCTGAAGTAGTTGAAGAAGTGATGACAAACTGATAGCAAGTTGTCACTGTTTTTCAATTGAAAAAAAGTTTCTTTAAAAGGCAGTTCTTTCACCGTTATCTAGAAAATAGCACTTTTGTCTTCTAGGCATCAATATTAATCTTTCTGTGTATGAGCACAGCAAAGTGATTACTGGGAGGAATGACGGGTCGAGGGAGTAACTGTAAATGAAAGGAAATATTTAAAACTTTTCAAATAAAACCCCCTAACAGTCTTTTGCAACACACAGTGAAATTGTGCATGGTGTTAGAATCTCTTTAGTTTGAAGCCGACATTAAGTGACTTTCTCTGTTCAAGTACTAAAGTGATGTTTATTCAGAAAGGCTGAAATCTGTCTTGATTTCAGGCTTAGCTGTTCTACTCTGTTCATCAACTTTGAGATGAAACTTCATGTGTTTTCCTTTGCTGAGGTGACAGTGCTCAGGTGACAGTAATGGGGAGAGGAAGCCTTCTGTAACTAAAGCTTCTTACGTGATTTGGCACCCATCAACATTCTTTGCAACAGTGAAAAGAGTAACCAAACTACCTTTACTGACTAAAGCCTTTTGTCCAACTGAAGAAGTAGGAAAATAGATTAACACAAGGGAAGTCAGTGTTATTTGTAAAGCCATGCGCATAGGTGTCCCCTGTTTAAGGAGTCCTGCAACTTTCACATTGAGAACTGAGATGAATGCCCACTCTTCTCTCTAGTCTTAGCTTCAGAAGGCTGGATTTGGGCCTATTTATTTTCTCTGTCACTTCTAAAGTCTGGTTGGTTTTTAATACAGGCAGATATACTTTGTTAACTTGGGATTTTCCACCTTTTTTGTGTGGTTGATGAAAACTTACAGAAAGTGTTCAACAGAAAGCTGACCCGGACCTGTCAAAGTCAAATAAGGCTCCTTATCCTATTGCATGTTGTAAGCATTTAGCAGAGAGAAGGGAAGATTCTTTTTGAAGCAACTGGAAACAACTTGTCAAGATGATTTCCAGAAGTTTTTTTGGTTTAGTACAGCAGTTTGACAACAGCAAGGTCAGGTACACTAACAATGCCTTGCCAAGTGGCTCTGCATCTACTGTGGTTGAAAATAAATGGCAAATTATGGAATTTAGTAATGCAAAACCTGATGTTCTTGGTGTGTAAATATAGTTCTTTTCAAGACAAGACAGGATGTGAATATACAATGTAAAACTAGGTCAAACTGAATAGAAACATCCAGAAGTTTAGTTTGGTGGATTAGAAGGAAAGTTTAGTAAGGAATGAAAAATCAAGCATTGTTTGGTATCATACAGTACAGCAAAATAATGTGTATCTTATTCACATTTGTGACTGTAAATGCTGTTCAGTTCTGAAGCTTATGATAAGGTCTTTTCTGCTATGTTGTTGTCATAGAATCGTAGAATAGTTGGGGTTGGAAAGGGCTTTAAGATCATCTAGTTCCGGCTCCTTGCCATGGGCAGGGACATGACGCACTAGACCATGTCTCCCAAAACTCCATCCAACCTGGCCTTGAACACTGCCAGGGATGGAGCATTTGCCACTTCTTTGGGCAACTTATGCCAATGCCTCATCACCCTCACAGTAAAGAACTTCTTCCTTACATCTATCCTGAACTTCCCTTGTTCAAGTTTGAACCCATTCCCCCTTGTCTTATCACTACAGTCCCTGATGAAAAGTCCCTCTTCAGCACCTTTTAGGCCCCCTTCAGTTACCGGAAGGCTGCTCTTGAGTTCTCCAAGCAGCCTTCTCTTCTCCAGGCTGAACGGCCCCAAATTTCTCAGCCTGTCTTCATATGGGAGGTGCTCCAGTCCCCTGATCATCCTCGTGGCCCTCCTCTGGACTTGTTCCAAGAGCTCCATGTCTTTCTTATGTTAAGGACACCGGAACTGAACACAGTGCTCTAAATGAGGTTTCACTAGAGCAGAGTAGAGGAGCAGGATCACCTTCTTCGACCTGCTGGTCACGCTTCTTCTGATGCAGCCCAGCACACTGTTTTCTGGTCTATGAGCGCACACTGAAGCTGGCTTATGTTGAGCTTCTCATTGACCAACACCCCGAAGTCCTTCTCTGCAGGGCTGCTCTGAATCTCTTCTCTGCCCAACCTGTAGTTGTGCCTGGGATTGCCCCAGCCCAGCTGTAGGACCTTGCACTTCTCATGGTTGAACTTCACGGGGCTGACACTGGCCCACCTCTCAAGTGTGTCAAGGCTGTCCTTTATTTTCTCAGTATTTTGAACACAGAAAAGTTTAATTTAAATATTGTCAGTAATTTTTTCAAATAGCAGTTTTTTTCTATGATGCTGGTTTACTCTAAGAACTTCTTTCAAAACACCAGTCTTTGTTATTTCTGTATTTCTTTTGAATTTCACTTGTCAAAATGCAAGTGTATTCATGGTCTTATTTACAGTTCAACACACAAATTGCTAAATCATTTAGGAAGAAGAAAATAAAAAAGTCACATAAGCAGTTGTTATTATGCATGTGTATTTTCAATATCTGATTTTCAGCATAACCTTAGATTACAATGTGGGTTAAATTTCCCTTGCTGATTTATAAGTATAATGTAAACTCTAGGCTTAGCTAATGATATTGCAATATAAAACAGTTCTGTTGCAAAGTAAAGACCTTGCTTAGCACTGCAAAGCTCTGGGTGAATTTCAATGTGATCAGTCAGGCGTTATGGAGGGATTATGCTTTTATTGTTTGTTTTTTTTTTTTTTCATGAATACATGAATGAATAATAAGTTCAACAAACAAGAGTTCCCTACTGGCTATGTCAAAGAAATAATTTTGTAAGATATTCTGAATTTCAATCAATCATCTTCAATGATCCTTCTCCTGCTGAGGTGTATGTATTAACACAGTCAGCATTTTGGAACTACTGTAAATGGCCTTAAGTGTTGAGCAGAATGTCCAAGATTGGAAAGTTGAAGAGAAGTGTGAGAGAGGAAGCATCTTTTGTGTATTCATGTATATTTTGGTTGTACCTACCTCTTCACACTACAAGCATTGCATGTGTTGTATTTGCATACCCAGAAAATGTGATTTTTTTTGTGTCTTCACTTTCAAAAAGTTATTTCCCTTAACAGGAATTTTAAAAGTACTCCAGCCAAAAATATATAAAAACGAATATACACACACACAAACGATTGAGATTCAGCGAATGCAAGATGGAAGAGTACAAAGAATGAGGACTTTATGTAGAACACTATGGTTTTATTCTGTCTCTGTGGAATTTCATGGGTGTAATGGTAAAACACTAGTTCATTAGAAGTGTGACAGGAAATAAAAACACATTGATAAGAAGGCCCAAACTTTGCAATATTTGCATGTAGGATGGCATCAGTATCAAATTAATGTGTCTAATGTGTTTATGCCCTTTACAATAAATAGAAATGGATACATAGTACAGGATATCACAGTACATTTTATGCCCTGTTTCTGGGGCTGCATGTCTTGTGGATGTATCAATTAAGAATTAAAAAAAAAGGGAAGTATTTGAAGATTTCCCAAAGGAGATATGAGTGCCAAAAAGCAAAGACATATTCTAATGGAATACCTAGTCTAGTACAAGATGTTAAATTCTGGATCTTGCCCTATTTTCATCCCTACTCTTTGGGGAAGAACAAGGCTTTCTGACCTTCTATTCCCTACACTCCCCCATACCTTTCCTATCTCAGACGGTTGCTGGGTCTTTTTCTTGGTGTTTATTGTTTCTGGATAAGATCAAAACATACCCATACACTATAGTTTTGCTTAAATGTATATCTACAAGTTTTTAATATCTATTCTTCAACAAAAACATACTATTTAACCACCAAGTTGTAACTGTGGAAGTTGAAAATGATGATTGGATATGTTGCACAGAAGCTAAGCCTTGTTTTATCTTTTACATACTTTTACTAGTAGATAACTGTTCAGCAATAAACTCTCCAAGGATGTAGATTCCATGTCATGTCCTCTGCACCTCCCTCCCGTTGACATTCCTTCAGGATGTACTACTAGCATCTTGCCCTTTAAATTTGCCAGAGACAAGTAGTTATGCCAACAAGTATAGGCATTCGACAACTTACTGCTCTTTACAGGATTTTTCTTACCTCCATCTGGTAAATATGGCTCTTATGCCTTCTCTTTTATCACTGAGATGTAAGCACACCCTCACAGCACAGTTCTCAGATTGTTTTAAGGGGCTTTACAGAATTTTGCAGTTTTGCAGGGTGTCTGTTTTTTTCAGCTGGACACTTTTATAGAGTCATAGAACCACAAAATTGTTTAGGTGGGAAAAGACCTTTAAGATAATTGAGTCCAGCTGCTAGTGTAGCACTGCCATATCCATCACTTAACCATGTCCCATATCTACGTGTGCTATATCTACACATCTTTCAAATACTTCTAGGGATGGTGACTCCAAGTAGCCTGTAACCCAAGTGCATGACCTGGCAATAAGCCTTATTGAACCTTATAAAATTGGCCTTGACTCATCGATCCAGCCTGTCCAGATCCCTCTGTAGAGTCTTTCTTGCTTCAAGCAGATCAATGCTCCCTCCAAGCATGATGCATACTTACTAAGAGTACACTCAAATCCCCTTATCTAGATCACCAATAGAGAGATTAAACAGAACTGGCCCCAATACTGAAAGCTGGGGAACACCATTTGTGACCACCCGCCAGATGGGTTTAACTCCATTCACCACCACTCTTTGATCCTGGCCATCTAGACAGTTTTCTATCCAGCAAAGAGTAACTCTATCCATACCACGTCCCATCAGTTTCTCCAGGAGAATGCTGTGGGAAATGGTGTCAAAGGCTTTACTAAAAGGTATGACAACACCCAGAGCCTTTTCCTTATCCACTGAGAGGGTCACCTTGTCATAGAAGATCAGGTTGCTCAAGAAGGACCCATCTTTCATAAACCCAAGCTGACTGGACCCAATAAACTGTCCTGTGTATGCTGTGTGATGGCACTCAAGATGATCTGCACCATGACCTTCCCCAGCACCGAGTTCAGACTGACAGGCCTGTAGTTCCCCAGATCCTCCTTGTGACCCTTCTTGTAGAAGGGAGTCACATTTGCTAATTTTCAGTCAACTGGGACCTCCCTCATTCAACAGTACTGCTGATAAATGATTGAAAGTGGCTTGGTGAGCACTTCCACCAGCTCCCTCACTACCTTTCATGTGGGAGAGGTCAGTTAAACTGAATGGAGAAATTGTCGACTTGATTTCCAGTCTGTCTAAACCTGTGCATGAATGAGAAAAGTGTAAGGTCACTTTTTGCCTTTATAAATACTAACTTAAAGTTCACTGCCTACACTTTTGTTTATTTTTAAGTACTAAAATATACAGTGAATTTGAGGATGGCCTGAAGATCCAGTCATAAAGTTTTGGTTATTATGTGTAAATGCTACTAGGTTTTATGTTCTCTTGTTTCATCTGAGACACTTTGAAAAACTTGGGTTTTGCATTAAAATGATCTGGCAGCTAAAGAATTAAATCCAGTGTTTTGGATGTATATGTTTGAACCCACACTGAAGTATTTGGAAAGTGGTGTCTACAGATGATACAGTTATATTGTCTGAATAATAAGTAGTTTGCTCTCCTGATATGAGTTCTTATTTTTCTTGCTTATGTTACAGAATTGAGGTTATGGTATCTAGATGGCTGAGAGCAATACGGAATTGCCAATGTAAATCAGACGATTTTTTATTGGTATGTTGACTAATTTAATTTTGTCAGAACTGTCAAATCCCCTTCAAAGTGATTGTCACCACTTCCTTGCTTTGGCACTCTGTTCCATATACAACCGCTGTTCATGCAAATGAAGTCAGATGGGACTTTTTCCCTTCTCCCATTTAAGTGCTAAAGGACTACTTCTGCTTACTTAGTGATCTGACCAGTCTTACAGGTTTGCCTCAAGAAGTTTGTCATTAGTCTCTTAATTTTAGATGTCAACTTGTATCCTTCTTGAATAATTTTGAGAGATGTTTGCAATCTCATTGTTATTCTTTTTGTAAGGAGTTGACCAAAATTAATAAAATATATAAAGTGAAGTCTCATTAATGCTAGAACACAGCAACCACATTTGGATTTTCTTCAAATGCTGTCTTTCCCTTTGGTAATTTCTTCGTCTTGTTCACTGATAAACTTTTGTCTGTTCAAGTTCAATGGAGAAAGAACATTTCTTTCCACTAAGGACGATGATGATTTATGCTAGTACGTAATAAACTTGGATTTTATAAAAATCTGCACACAGGCCTATTTGGCGCATTGTGATTAACCTCATTAGAAACAGCTTCTTATTTAACAGGGCTTGCAGTGCTCCACAGTACTGGAGGAAGAAATACTAGACTTAAGGCCTACCTTTTTTATTCATTTTTCTTCTCCTATGCAAACTGTTTGCAAACAACCACATCTTAACACTAGTAACTCTTTTTAAAATCACTAGCTAGTCACATAAATCCTTGAAGAGGTGGGCCTTTCTCTCTATAAAAATTTCATTTGCCCCAGAACATTTGTTCAGAGTTTTCTCATGTGCTTTGAGACTAGAACATCTTAGTGCATGGAAAACTGATTAATATTGCTTGTGGTTTTTGTGTTTAGTGATGTCTCAGTACCTTAGATAAAAGGCCACTGAACTGTGCTCTGCAAAGAGAGCTGCTGTGTTAAAGAGCTCACAGTCTTATGATCACGACATTGAACAGAGTGGAAGAATTATCATTATATGGAGGAGGTAGGAAGAAAAAAAGGTGATTAAGTGACTCCCAGAAAATAAGTAATAAAATTGTTCTAACTGGAAAAAGTCCTTTCTGAATATGATAATCTTAAATGCCAGAATTTGCTTCAAACTGTTTTCCTTTAGAAAAAGTAACCAAGTAATTGTTTTCTGCAGGTTGCCCTTTCAAACATTTAGTGTAACCATTGCTTCTGGATAATGTCTTTGTGGATTCATACAGGTGACTCATTTTTCACAAGGTGCCCAGGGTACATTGCATTTATTTACCAGCATGGGGAGTTTCACAGACAATGCATCAATAATTTTCCAGCTCATTCCTCAGGTTCAAGGAATTACATATTTGTTTGTTTTGGTGGTTTGAGAAATCCTTCTATTTCATTTTCATGTCTGAAATGGTTCATATTAAAGCTTCATAATACCTTTCAGTTTCTGTGTTAAATTGATGTTTAAATTGGAATGAAAGTAGGAATCTTGGCAGTTTAGATAATTCACTTCATCTGGTGGCCAGCTATGTTAACAATCACATCATATGCCAGCACTTACACTAGATGAAAGGAGTCCCTGGGGCACTTGAACTGCATTTTAGAAGCAGACTGAAAATACAGTTATGGTCTTTGTTTCATCATTTTGTTCTGTAAAATGGTAAATTATTTTAACTGGAATTTTACAGTGTTAAAAGAATAATTTAAAGGTTATGTTGAGGGCTATTTTGGGTGAATTAGCTTTGGAAGCTGAATGACAATTGATCAGTATTCTGGACAGGAAGTGTTCAGCACAATGTCAGCAAATTATGTCTTTTTATTCCAATGTATTGAGCACTTGAAGGAAATGGTATATTGTTAGCATATGAATAACATCAAAGACCCACATTGCAAGATGTATTCCAGTCTTCTGATATAAAATGCATGGCCTCCTCTTCATGCATTTAAGTGCCTCCCCTTGTGATAAAGTGCATGCTTGAACCCAAAAGCTTTTTCTTGCCTAGCATGGAGAAACTAAATTTCAGGATTCAATTGTTAGTGCATGACTGCACATTCCATCACTTAGCAAAAACATTTGCAATAGCAAATTGGCTTCCTCCTTGAAAAGTAAAGTGTATTTGATTAAAAATAAGATTCTTGTAGGAAAAGTGTTTTTTTTCTTTTTCATTTTCCAGAGGAGCTCTTACAGAATGCATTTATCATCTGTATTTCCCTGATAATAGCAATGGCTATAAATACCCTATGTGAAAACCCTGAGTTTAAACAGTCATTTACATCTCAGTTTATTCTGGTTTGGCCTTCATTATTGTATATTCAAATGTGATTACATTTCTAAAATTGAGCCAAATTAAAAAAGGAAAAAGTAAATCCTACAGATTTACTGAACTGCTGTCTTCTGCAATTAATATGCTTTTCCTTTTTTATTTCTCCCCTAACAAAGACAAGGAAGCATTCTTTTAACTTTTTTGTTTGTTTGTTTGGTTGGTTGGTTTTTGTTTTTTGTTTCAGAGCTGGCACACTGTGAACAAAAAGAAATTCTTGTAACTTGAAAATCTCAGCTAGTCTGCATCTGTGGGATGAGAGCCTGTTTGACAGACTATCACAAAGTAATTTAAAATGCTTGAACTATTCAGTCCATCAGTTCAAAGGCTATAGAGGTGAGAAAGCTTATTTGCAATAACCAACAGATACTTATTTGCAGATATGTTTGTGTGATGGAGATTTTGCTTATTTGCTATAGTAAATTTGTTTACTGGTGGAGCAGAAAAACAGTTTGAGGGTCCATATAAGAAATTGAGGGTCAACATAAGTCAAATTAAAAACATTTAACACTAGTATGAAACTAGTAGAAATTGGAGTCCCAGCACCTGTCAGGAAATTTTCTGTATTATGAACCTATCATCTCAGCTCACACCAAGGGTGAGTCTGTCTCAGGTAGATTTGTTTGTTGAATCAGCATTGGTTTCTCTGCTTTTTAACATTAGTTATTATAAAGTTTCTCTTATTTTAATTATCTTTTTTAAAATAGCAAAGTGATGTATTTCACAATTCCCTTTGCATTTAAATTTATGATTAAAAATTCAAAAGCCATTGTTCCTGAAAAACTGTACTATTACTATTGCAGCATTTCCAGCAGTAGAGGCTCTGCTTGGCTGCCCTTGCTCAGTAGCACTCTGATCTACAAAAGCGCTTAAGCACATGTTTCATTATGGGACCATGAATAATGCTGCTGAAGTCAAGGAGACTACAAATGCTTAAGTGCTTTGCTGGACAGGGGACAAAGGGTGTCCTTCACTTCAAATGACAATACAAATGGAGGAAGAGGGAGCTGATTTGCCTCATGGTTACTAAAAATGTTGTTGTTTACACTGTCATTTTATTACCAATATGAAATACCATTCAGTTACTTGGGAAATAATTTTTAAAAGTAAATTTTGAAAGTTTTTCTAGAGTAGTAACCGCATGAAATGTGTCTTCAGTTCATAACTACACACTCATAAAACTAAACAAATAACTGATGTGGTCTCACACTTAACATAGAGTTCTTGTTTCATGCAAGGCTAAGAGTGTGAAAAAAAAAAATTTAGTTGGTTCCAGAGGATCGATCAATTTGCTGTGCACACGTCTTTGCTTTAAAATAAAATTTAAAAAATCACTGTCTTTATAAGTATTTCTACATCATTTCATTGATAAAAAGATTCATAGCAAACCATTTTTATTTTTTAAAAAGACACTTGGGAAAAACAGTTGCCTGAAATGAATCTATAACTTTTAAAGTTATAAACTGGCTGAATCAGCCAGTTGTGTGATGATTGCATATTCGGGCTCATGGCTGGTTTTGCTGCAATTAAACATGTGCTGAAGATTTAAAGACATCTCAGGTGGTCTGAAACTCTTACCATCCAGCCTGATTTTGGTTTTAGTATACTATAAATAAATGACAGAAACTACACATCATTATTAAGCAGTGCTGTGGTAACTCTTAGAACTGGTGATAAGTCAGTAGAAATGGCATGTTAAAATGAACTAACGTAAGACTGGTCTTATGCTTTTAAAGGAATAACTCCTCATCACAGTAGCTCAGCTCTACCCCTATACATCATTTGATTATGAAAGGTGTGATTAAAGGTTATGCTAACTGACTGTCAAATGTGTATAAATGCAATAAATGAGAATCTGCAAGATAAAGTACTCTTCAGAGGTAGAAACATTACTTAATATTATGTGCATCAATTTTCAAATGATCAGATCTGTGGCAGGTGCCTCTACAAGAAATGCACAGGTATTTTCAACAAGATCTTGAAAAACGTCAAAGACATTTTTGGATTTAAAAGGGCTATAAACTGTTAAGCAAAAACTTTTCCTAGCAAATCCAAGTTACGGAAACACCTGTAGTAAAGAGCTTTGTGCTGATCTGCTGTGAAAGTTGGCAGGGCACTCCAACACTTGTGGAGTAAAACTGGGATAAAAATGTTTCCAATGAATTTTTAAGACAATCTTTTTGAGACACTATACAGCCTTCATGATATTTGCTAAATATAATTGAATAAGCAAAATACTTCATCTGAGTTACTGGTAAAATGAAGGAAGTGGGACTAAAATGAAGCTAAAGACTTTGCTTGTCTGCATGGAAGAAACCAATAACTATGCAGATTCATTTTGAATGTTTTTATATGTCAGAGATAACTGAAGGAATAATTAAGGATTAGAAAAGTTACTGATGGTTGCTATAAGGACCTATGCTTTGTTGAAGGGATAGAGCTTATTACTAAATCCACACAGAAAAGAAAAAGTAGGTAAAAATATTTTTCTTTGAGTTTGTAGACTAATTTCTGTTTATGATTTGTCTAAACCCTAAAATGCCAAGTCGGCAGGAGGGGTTAGGAGAAGCAGATAACAAAGATAAGTTCATACTCTTTAAGAGTGGGTAACCACATTTTAGTCACCTTCTCTCTCAGCCTTGACTTGTTCGCTCAGACGGAAGATAAAGATTTCTTCTTTAATTCTGTTAAGAATGTGAAAAAACTGAAGGAGACTTCAACTGTGTTAAGCTTGCTGGTGCAGGGTACCCAACAATCACCTCAAGGATTCTGGATTTGTTTCAGTCACTCATAAGGTCTTTGAACTATCCCTTCTATTGGTTCCTGTTATTTGAACCAGCAGGAGACTGAAAAGGACAAGGCTATAACTTCCTGATGTGTTCAGAGGGCTACAATCTTGTGAATTCTGTTTCCCGCTGACATGAAGAATAGGATGCAAGAGAAGAGCAGAGAAGCAGTACAATATATCATGATGGTATCAAACCCCTGTGCTCTGGATGGTTTGTTTGATCACCTTGTAAAGGGTCTGTAATTTTAACATTACTGTGACCCTTTCTGTAGGTCAGTGGAAGAGGACTTCTGACCTTTCTCCTGCTCTCCTTATCTTTCAGTGTTGTCTAAAGGTGATGATTTTTTTCAGGACTGCTGGGAATGACAGCAAAGCTAAGAAGGGAAAAAGTAGTGAGAAGTTGGGAAGAAAATAAATCTGTAAATAAATCAGGGATAAAGCTAAACCTGCTTAGAGGTTGCTTCCTTGCGATTATGTTACAGAGACAGATCAGATTACTTGTGATGAAAGGTCTGAAGAGGCTTGCAACCTTTCCAGCCACATGAGTCTAGGCAAATTAAAAAACATGGATTTGTTTATAGTGTAACAGTAATTTAATCTGAAATTATTCCTTACAGCAAGGTGTATCAAACCTGGCATTTGTTAATAGAACTTCCTTTAGATCCCAAGTATGAACTTCTCATTCTTTAAAATAATAAAAAAAGAAATTCCGATGAATGACCCTTACAATTGGTCATGAGGAAAAAACAACACTAAAGCGCTATCTCACTTCTTAAGTCATCAGTTTACTTTTGTCTCACATCTATTGTTATCTTAGGTCTCAGCCTTGCAGAGAAGGAATAAACATTTCTCTGTATAATCTTCGGGTGCAGTATATGGTACCTGGAGAGCAGGGGAATTTAATCTAAATTAAGAGTATTTCTTCATGGCCACCAAGTCAATGTGTCAAACAAGGAAAGCCATAAAGACTACGGGAAGAAGGTTCAGCCCAATGTCATAAGATGATAATTATTCTGAAGACTGTTTTTTTGTTTTACTGTATGTACTGATGATAAAAAATAAGAAACAGAGAACCATAGATTTACTCTTCCTTTGCTAGTGCTGAACTTTACTTATGACAAAGCATAAGTGAGTGGTGACCACATCAAGCAAAACAAGGGCCATCATCAGAGTTTTGTGATAGACTAAAGCTGTGTCCTTTGTATAGCAGTTCATTAGATAGTGTTTAGCTAAGTTCTCCTATGTCCTGTGATTTTTACCTCTGTTTGAACAAATGTTGCTCAGTCAGAAATATTATACATGTAACAGAAACCTGTCACATATATACTATGTGACTATTAGCTTGCAAACTTGACTGAAGAGCATGGTTTGATTATAGTATTAAAGTGAATTTAGTTGTTTCATTTGTACATACTGCCTACATTTTACTTGTGCTACTGCTGTGTAAACTACCTGATGTCTAGTAGTATATAAAGTCAAACAGTAATGGGACAAACGATAGAAAGTAATGTATTGTTATTTTCAGTGTAAATCCCATAAACTAGGAAACTAGCCTTTGTTGGTGCATATACTTTCCAGTTTTCACATGACCTTGTCTAGGTTTCTTAAAATTATATCAATGTGCAGCTAAGTTGATTTGAAAAAAATATTAAACCTACCCCTCTGCCCCCAGACCAGAAGTGCTCATATTTATTTTTAGGGTAATTGAACCAGGATAGTAACCTAGTTTTTTTTTTTTCTCTCTGAACTTTTGAGTTACTATTTATTTACTACTATGCATCAGCATGGAGCTGATGTTATTCTCTTTTGTAGCACCAGAAATATAGGTTGAGTATGTGACAAGAGCTGCTTTGGTTCTTTAAGAGAAAGTGGAAAAAATCATCCACATGTATCAGGTATTCCAGCACTAACTACAGCCTAAGCAAGGATGGTCTTTTATTTTCTTACTACTAGTTTTGTTTAATAGAGTTTGTTATTGAGAGATAATAGTGGCTTTTTTGTTTGTTTTTTTTTTTTTTTTTTTTGCCTAGAGTAAATTACAGTCTCACTAAATCATTAAGGCTGGGTCCCATTGCCATAAGATTATTGATTGTGTGTGTGTGTTAAGAAGCAGAAAATGCTAATCCATTACATCATGGCTTCATGGCTTATTGGCTGCTTTTCTGATAGCAAATGACTTTCAGGAGGATGATTTTGACCAGCTGGTAATATAGCAGGTAAATTTTGATATATCTTCTGCTTTTAATTCTGCTCAAAGAAGTCTGAAGGAAGTGACTTAGTTTTCAGCTCTTGAAGGGGTCAGAAATGGTGTTGCTAGAGTAGCAGTAAGAGACCTGGGTACCAAGTGGCTCACTACAGTGTATGATGAAGTAGCTGAGTGATGAATTTTATTGCATTCAGTCCTATGTGCAAAGTATAACACTGAAAAAGAGCCTTACTCTGTGAGGTGAGGTGTATATTTCACTACTGGTAACATGTACAAAATGCAGGAGGTCAAATACGACAATGTGAAAATTTATATGTATTGGTGATCTTCAGACAATGGTGGTACTGTGTATACTAAAGTCTGGAGTTTCTGCAGTGAGCTTCCATAAAGCTTATTGGCCTTTCATGCAGCATGTCCCATAAATCAGAGAGGTTTAAATTGTGCTGCCCTCCTGAACACCTGCTTGTCTGCCTTGAGAAAATTCTGTACTGTTTTGAACGTCACTTTATGACATTGTAAGTAATGCCTGCTCCAGAAGCACTTCGAAGAGCCATTAAAGTTAAGGGTCTATCAGCATTTCATTATAAAACTTGATTTCAAGGGGTTTATAACTCAGCCATTTAAAAATGCATTCGACTGAAACCTGGTACATGAGTCTTTGCGGTTTTTTTAGTGTTGGACGAATTATTTCAGGTGGTCTTTTTATTTGTGGGAGGAGGAGCACGGAAAGATTGTAGGTATAAATATTTTTTCTTACAGAAGAAATTTTTTTCTTGCAGTCAATGAGCCTTGACTATACATATTTTATTTTCATACAAAATGTATTTCTGATTATGCATTTTGAAAGATCTTATTGTGTCACAGGAACTAATAGTTTGCGGTTATCATACCTATACATGCATCCTTAATATGTAACCTTTCAATTTTTTCAAAGAGCATTTTAAGAGAGATTTTATATTGACTGTACTTTTAATAAATGGTATTAGATGCTTCAGGTAATAGAAGGCGACATTGAATTTATAAGGTAGGTGTTTTAATGGTTTTATTTATTGCCACCAAAGTTTGGTTTTGTAGTTTTTTAATCTATGAGGTGACATCTTTGTCAGCTGCCAAGTACCTCAGTGCTATTCTTTGCTGAACTGTCCCATTTGATCCTTGATAGGCATGGAAGGGGAAAGAGAAACAACTCTGTTCTGGATTGCTGATAAACATTCCAAACTTTATAGATGAAAAAGCACTTGAAGTTCACCTGTAAACTCACTGACAGTGGTCCAAGAAGGTAAGCATAGTGTACTCTCAATGCAAAGCACTGCTACAAAGCTGTTGCACTGCATGCCATTTTCAGTGTCAAAATTATCTTGAGGTATAGCTGTCTTTGAAGGGCAGCACTACAAAAAGTCATGGTTTGGAGATATCTTAGCTGAAGTGCTAAGAAATTATTATTATTGTTTTATAAAACAGTTGTACCATTACTTTAAAACTTTATGTTTTTAACATGACATAATGCCATTTAAATGACCCTGATTTTGCAGGAATAGGAAGTTATGTTTTGCTCAGTTTGGTGAAAAGTTGATTTAGAAGCTGTTTAGTGTTTTTTCTCTTTTCTCCACTTGTTCTTTCAACTTAAAATCTGAATAATTGCAATTCAAACTGTGTGTTTGCTCTTTATGTATGAAGGTGGATTATATAAAGGCTACTTACAACTATTTTGCATTTGCTTATTGGAGAAGAAAAGGAATTTGAAGGCAAATTGATGACTTAAAGTGGTCTGGATTGTGTTTGAGTTCAGCCAGCTGTCTGCAGAGCTGCAATTCAGTCAATATATTTTTGCCTTATTTTAGGTTCCCTTTAGCATATCCATATCTTACACAATCACAGGTTGGGGAGGGTCTTCAAAATGTGTCAGGTCTGGTATGACTAATTGTAGGACATTTTTGATGAACAGGAGCTTAGGCACCATGCAGAATAACTAGAAGTCCATTCTGGATGGGAAAAGATATTTTGTTTTCTCCTTTGGCCAGTATCAGAAAATGAAGTTCCAGCACAAACTGAAATACATCTGTGGATAGATAGTTATGCACATGTTTATACAGGCTTCTAGGTAATGTAGAGTTAAATTATGAATTCTGGAAGTGTCTTCTATGTTTAATGAAATTTTTTGTGTATCTTAGCTCCTCTTCTTGCTAAGCTGTTTTTACAGACACCTTTGACCATTTAGCAAGATGTAACTTTAACATTTTTCACTGAGTGGACAGATGGAAAACAGAAGCCAGTTAGAGATCGCTTGTGTTTTCCTGTATTGTTCTTATATGTTTGGCAGCCCAACTGAAATCAACTTGTTTTCTCATCTACCTGTTGCTTCTGTTATATTGTTCTATTATAAATTCATTACAGAATTTATCAAGGCTTCTTTCCATACCCGAAATGCCTGTCAGTTTACAGAGACAAGCATTCAGTGTTTGTATTTCACATTGCCTGTGGCATTTCTGCACTGCACAGTCCAGCTGAGCTTGAAAGCAAAATGCATCATAGCTTCTTGGTTAGGGAGATGCATTAAATGACCTCCAGGAAGCTGTCTAATCCTTTAACACTGTGAACACATTGTTTACCTGTGAAGAATTTACAGAAAAGTAAAAAGAAAAGCGAAGCACATTGACAGCACAATGGTAGTTCCCTATTGATCTGGCCTTCTACAAGGACTTACACATATCCCAGGAACAGAGCAGTATGCCTCAGCTGCCAAGTTAGTGAAACCAGAGTTTTATTTACCTGTTTAAAAAATCTGTTACTGTAATTCATATTTGGAACCAGACCATGAAAGCAAATGTATGAATTACCTCAAACAAATGACATCGTCTGAGGGTTAGACTGGAGCTAATACTGTTGTTGAGTACTAGACTGGCAATAAATCTGGGGGGTTGGATCTTAGGGATTCACTGGTTTATGACCAATATAGTTGCAGTTTTGACTCCTTTTTCTGGTCTTGGGCTCCTGTTGCATTAATCAACTTCGCTACCAGTTTCTGAGGAATGTATTCAGGTAAAGTGTCAGTGCAAAAGTAGTAAAAACATATGACAGACAACTGGTGATTTATTCTAGTGAAGATTTAACCAGCTGCTCCTAACAAGCTTACTTGAAGCTGAGATTTCAGGCTTAGAAGAAGCATGAATGCATAGCTAAATGTATATCAATGTATAGTGATTATAACTGTAATACTGCTGATAGCATTATGGCAGTGTCCCAGACAGAAGGTGTTTAAAATTCCCTGTTATACTAAATGGAAAGAGAAGCCTTTAGTGTTCACAATTTGCCCTCAAACAAACTTGCTTCATAGCTCTTCTTCCTTTAAGCAGAAGAGGAAAAAAGAGGTAAAAAATAATAATTAATCAATTTGCTGTTTGTTATCTGAATGCGTTGTTATCTCATTCTTACCCACCGATCTTTTCTTCCCAGTATTCAAAAAAAGTTACTTTAAATACATCAGATGCCTACACCTTTAAACTTCCAAGCATCTTCAATTACTGATTTTCTGTTCAGCCACCAGGCATTGAAATATGTTTGGCTGAGACAGTCTAATTTTTACCGTGGGCCTGGAAGTGAATCCATGCTGATCTGCCATGAAATATTTGCTGCTACTATGTCTCCCTCAGTGCAAGACTGCAGAGTGTCCTGTGTTCAGCTGTAACAGTCATTTTTCTCCTTCTTAGCAGCTGGTGAAGTGCTGTGGTTTTGGCTGTCAGCCTGGGAACAAAGCTGGTAACATCGATGTTTTTAGTTGTTGCTCAGTAATGTTTACTCTGACCAAGGACTTTCTGAGTCTCATGCTCTGCCAGGGAGGAGGGAAAGCTGGCAGGAAGTGAGACAGGATACCTGACCCAAACTAGCCAAAGAGGTATTCCATACCACAGCACATCATGCCCAGTATATAAACTGGGGGCAGTTACCTGGAAGGGCTAGATGGCTACTGAGATTGGGCTGGGTATCGGTCTGTGGGTGGTGAGTGGTTGTATTCTCTTCCCTTGTTATTTCCCTTATCATTATTATCATTGGTGGTAGCAGTAGTGTTTTTGTGTTATACCTTAGTTACTTGACTGTTCTTGCCTCAACCCATGGGAGTTAACATGCTTTTGATTCTCCTCCACATCCCTCCAGGAGCGGGGGGAGGAAGAAGAGGGTGAGTGAGCATGGTTCTGAGTTACTGGCTGGGCTTAAACCACGACATAATGCAATCTGGCTTTTTCCCTGAAAAAGGTAAAGGGGAGTGGAAAGCTTACTCATTTGCGTGGATTGGTAACCTGGAATGCCATGGTTTCTGATAAGCGAAGGTGTAGATGCATATATCGGTAGTTATCATTCCTTGTCATTGTACAATAGAAAGCAAGATGACCAGAAATAATAATGATAGATGTTCTGCTATTGTCTCGGTGGTGACTTCTTCTCTGCAAGCTGATACATGGGTAAAAAATAACAATGGTCAATAACATACTTTAGTATTCTGCTTCCCTTGGCAGCCTTAATTTGTATTATTAATTTCCTGTGCTGTGGTCAATGCTGGAAAGCCTTTAGGGCAACAAAACAATAGCGAACTGTTGCCTTAAGAGATGATGGCTCTTTCAGCTAGCCAGTAATCTGTGGACTTCAGTACTATCAATGTTGCATATCACTCTGCTTTGGTGCTCCAGTGAAGTCACTCACACAGTTTTGGCCTGACTGGTCTGTATTATCTGTCCAGAAGCTCTTGGTGTAGAAATACACTTTTGAAAACTATACAGATGAACCAGTGCTTAGTCCTCAGCCCTGATTACTCCTTCTACATAGGTCAAATTCCATTGCCTCAGAAGCCAGCATCAATACGGCATTCATTGCAGTTCCTATTTTCTAGTACCTTATACTTTTGCTGCCAGCTGTTTTTTTTTCTGCTTGTCAGGTGTAAGGTGGGTGTTTATATTCAGAAACAGAACAAGTCAATTATTATCTACCTTAAATTGCTGAACAGTGTTTGCTGACGTATGAAACTGATCCACTTTTTCATAATTCCTTTGCCTGAGATTGGAGTGTAAAAATTGTCTTTAATATACATTTTAGTGAAGCATCTGACTCCTCTGGATAAGTTCCTCTTGGAACCATGCCCTTTTGGCATAAAGCATCCTCTGATTTCAGTTAAGACATTTGTTTGTCAGCTAACAGTTATCCCCTATTTTCAGAAACATTAAGGACAGTCGCAAATGTAAGTCTGCTATAGAAAGATGAGGGAATGGAATGTACTTATGTTTTCTCTGCCCAGCACAAAATTGGAAATGCTGCAAGTCAGCACTTTAAACAAAGCACCCTCTTTGGAATGGTGATATATTCATCAGCAGCTCAGGAAAGGTGCAAGTGAAAATGTACCAGATGGTAGTAGTTGCTGAATACTGAAATCTGAATTTACTTCGTTATACACATATGTATTCACAGGTCATTCTGTTATTTTATAAATAATGGAGGAAATGGCTTATGTTTCTCTGCATAACACACTAAGAACATGGAATAGTCATTCCATCATCTGAATTTCTGAGTGCAAAGTACTTTATAAAAACAAATGTACCCATGGGAGACTCTGACTTTACATAGACCAGCAACCATAGATGCTTTACACAGACCAGCAACCATAGTTGCTTTACAGAAACATAATTCTTTTACTTTTTTTTAAGAAAACTGGAATTTATTGGAAAAAAAAAAAGAAACAAGACAGGCATAGGGAATGAAGGTAGGAAGAGAAGACATAATTCTCACTGTTAAGGATATGACATACACATGATTATGTGATTTTGATATGCAGATAGGATGCTACTGATTTTTCATGCATGTCTTGCTAGGAAGATAGTACAGATTCATGGATGTGATATGTAGGCAAGATGTATTGGCTGAAGTCACATCTGTCATATCTGTACTTTACTCTCTTATTAAATAAATGCTTCTAATTATGGATTCAGAGAGCATATCTCTATTGTTTGTTCTTGCCAACCAGAAACACCAAAAAAAAAAAAAAAAAAAAGCCCAGAGAATCCCTGGCAAGGGTTGATTGTCCATGCAGGAGAGGAAAACAAAAAAGACCTGATGTTCCAAATGCCCAAATTTCTTCCCATCCAGGTCTGCTTTGGCACTTGGATAGTGCATCACAGAAGTAGGCAAAGCCCTGCTGCACATCACACACTTGCCCCCTGTTCTGCTCTCCACTGCCAGCTTTGCCCTGATGTGCTCCTGTCCTTGCTACTTGCAGATGGTGGGAAAGTATCACTAAGAGAGGGGAAAAAAGGAGAGAGTGCCTTCTCATCCCCACAACTTCTATTGAGACCCCTCAAGATGGTCTTTGTGCGATGGGGACAGGGGGAAACCCCAGGGAAATTGAGCCTCACTCCATCATTGCAGCTCTGTACAAGTTCGCAAATGGCAAAGAGGCTGGCCTGCTTCCCCAGGTCAGCTTTTCCTTTGGAGGACCGAGTTCTCAACTGAGCTTACAACAAAAAGACTCAGTGCAATGGCAGGTGCTGTGCTCTGTTCCTGGAAGCATTGCTGTCAAATGTAGCAGCCCTCCATCTGCCACAGGCACTAGCTGCTCTGTCCCGCAGGAGCCCAGGCCATGGCATTGCTCAGGAAGGTGACTGCAGAGGTGTGAGGCAGGACAGGGTGTTTCCTAACCTCCTGAGCCAATCACTAATCTTTATGGTGTGGCACACAGGGACATGATTTAGTGGTGGACTTGGTAGTGTTAGGTTTGCAGTTGGAACTGATAACGGCAAGGGTCTTTTCCAATCTAAATGATTCTGTGGTTCTGTGAACAGGACAAGCAGAGCAGGGATGACTGCAAGGACTTCATAGAGTTGTAGCATGGTTAGGGTTGGAAAGGACCTTAGGATTGTGGGTAGGTACATCTCCCACTAGACCAGGTTGCTCAAGGCCCTGTTCAGCCTGGCCTTGTACACTGCCAAGGCTTTGGCTGACGTCCTCTGCCCACAGGAGTCCTTGGGAGGGAGCATGGCTTGCAGGAGTGCCTGAGCCCTGGCTGCGGGAGACTCCCTCGGCTGCAGGGAGAAAGGGCTCCGCTGGACTCCTCCGCTGGACTGAGCTGCCCTCAGCTGAGCAGCCCCTGGCTGCTCATGGTGCAGAAGAAGGCCCTGCCAGGGCCAGACTGTGACCGGACTCTTGGCCCTGCTTAGGTGCAACCTCGAGCAAGCAAGGTGCTGCCTGTTGCACAGTGTCACACTGTGCGTGGGCATGGCCACCAGAGATAGGAACAGCCCCAGCCCCCAGGCACAGGGCCCACGTCGGGGCCAGCAGCCCAAAGGCCTTTCTCCTGTGTGGGCTTCGAGTGACACGGCCCTGCCGCCCGCAAGTCACAAAGCGAGTGCCTGGTTATGCAACATCCCTTTACATGGGCAGGATAAAAGGGGCTTCCTCCCGTGCCCAGCACCAGCCTGCCAGGCTGCTCCATCAGGACAGAGCTGGCTGGGAGCCACACTATGGCCTGGAGAGGATGTCTCTGAGGTGCCATGGGATTAACTGGAGGGCCTGAGGAGGGAGACCCGGGGCTGGACAGGGCTGCTGGAGGTTCTCTGCTGCTCTCTCAGCTCATGACAGGGCCACCTTCAAATGGCAGTGATGCTGCAACCTTCCTTCAGGGAAGGGAGAGAAGCTCCTGGGGAGGCGAGAAGCACACAGACACCTGGAGGTGCCCAAGGCTGCCTTTTCACTGGATATTGCTGTATCGGAGCCAGCGCCTTCCCAGTGCTTTGGAGCACCCACTGCTGTCCTGCAGGGCACAGGAAGGATTCTCATCCCTAAGGCTGATCTGTGCAGGGGCTTTTTGCCATTCTGGGATGCCCCTGAGGTGAATGCAGGTTGCAGGAGTGAAGAGGTCAGGCAGTGGTGGTGTCCCTGGTAGGTGTGACCACCCTGTGGGGGCATGTCCTGCTCAGGTGCTTATGGAACAGCTGATCGCCAATTTGGGGTCAGGAAGGAATTTTCCCCCAGGGAAGATTGGCACAGGTCCCCAGGACATTTTTTCCTTCCTGTGCAGCATTGAGCAGAGCCTCTTGCCAGGGCTTCTCTGGGCCATTTTTGGTAACCTTCTACTTTCTGCTCTTACAGCATGAACGTATCATTTGTGCCCTGGGTCTAGGGTGTGGATGGACTTGTTCTCCCTGTTGGTTTTTCACCCTTCCTGCCCCTTTTCAAGGACCAGGTTCCCAGGTTCACAGTATGAAGCTTCAGTGCAATGCAGGTGCTGTGGTCTGTTGCTTGAAACACTGTACTGAAGTTTAGTCACTATCTATGTGTCAGGGGTGCTGGCTGCCCTCTCCTGCAGAAGTTCAGGCCATGGCATTGCTCGGGAAGGTGACTCTGCAGAGGTGAGAGGCAAGACAAAGTTAGTAGTAATTAGCTCTGGGAGAGCATGATGAGCTTTGCTGTTTAATATTTTCATTGCTGTTTAATATTTTCATCAATGACCTGGATGAGGGAACGAGTGCACCCTCAGCAAGTTTGCTGATGACACAAAACTGGGAGGAGTGGCTGACACACCAGAGGACTGTGCTGCCATTCAGCGAGACCTGGACAGGCTGGAGAGTTGGGCGGGGAGACACTTGATGAAATTTAACAAGGGCAAGTGTAGAGTCTTGCATCTGGGGAAGAACAACCCCATGTACCAGTACAGGTTGGGGGTTGACCTGCTGGAAAGTAGCGAAGGGGAAAGGGACCTGGGGGTCCTAGTGGATAGGAGGATGACCATGAGCCAGCAATGTGCTCTTGTGGCCAAGAAGGCAAATGGCATCTTAGGGTGCATTAGAAAGGGAGTGGTTAGTAGGTCAAGAGAGGTTCTCCTCCCCCTCTACTCAGCCTTGGTGAGGCCGCATCTGGAATATTGCGTCCAGTTCTGGGCCCCTCTGTTCAAGAAGGACAGGGAATTGCTTGAAGGAGTCCAGCGCAGAGCCACAAAGATGATTAAGGGAGTGGAACATCTCCCTTATGAGGAGAGGCTGAGGGAGCTGGGTCTCTTTAGCTTGGAGAAGAGGAGACTGAGGGGTGACCTCATCAATGTTTACAAATATGTAAAGGGTAGTTGTCAGGATGATGGAGCTAGGCTTTTTTCAGTGATATCCAGTGATAGGACAAGGGGCAATGGGTGTAAACTGGAGCATAGGAGGTTCCACGTTAACATCAGGAAGAACTTCTTTACTGTAAGAGTGACAGAGCACTGGAACAGGTTGCCCAGGGGGGTTGTGGAGTCTCCTACACTGGAGATATTCAAGGCCCGCCTGGACAAGTTCCTGTGTGATGTACTGTAGGTTACCCTGCTCTTGCAGGGGGGTTGGACTAGATGATCTTTTGAGGTCCCTTCCAACCCTTGGGATTCTGTGATTCTGTGAAAGCTTTGAGTGACGGTGTGCTAGTGAGGGCTTTCATTCTGCTCCATAATGTACCAAATACATTTGGAGCACATTTCAAATGTTTATATGGTAATGCTTGCAGTATGAACAATAAATAAGAGGAACTGGAAGTTTCTGCTCTGTCCCAGAGCTACTACAGCACTGGCCTAAGCAAGACTTTGTGGGAAGTTTACTATGATATAGGCTTTTTAGGAGACAGGCAGGGCAGGCTAGATGTAAGGGTAGTGCTCTTTTTAATGGAAGAATTGGTCAGTACAGTGCTTGCAGCTGGGGGTTACATGATTGAAAGCCCCTCAGTAGGTATTAGGGGGAAAGCTAATATAGCAGGTCTTGTTGTGGGGGTCTATTATAGATCACTGAGCCAGGATGA
Source organism: Lathamus discolor (assembly GCF_037157495.1). Taxonomy (NCBI): domain Eukaryota; kingdom Metazoa; phylum Chordata; class Aves; order Psittaciformes; family Psittacidae; genus Lathamus; species Lathamus discolor. Next base: position 46,416,876 of record NC_088909.1, on the reverse strand, counting down.
TGGCACTGATGTATTAGTCTGTAAGGAGTTAACACGCGTTCTCTCCCTATTACAGGGGACAGCTTCAGCTTCCCAGATGTTAACTGGGACTGTCATACAACAGATCTGAAGAGGTCTAGGAAATTCATGGAACCACAGAATATTTTGGGTTGGAAGGGACCTTCAAAGAACAGTTAGTCCAATCTGTTCTGAAAAAAGGCACAGAAAATTTCGCTACAGCAGGTTGTTCAAAGCTCCATTCAACCTGACTTTGAATGCCATCTTTGCCTCTTTCTTTAGCACCACTTAACACCCTGGAGCCCTGAGTTAGGGGACTATGACTGGTGGAGTGATAGACTCCCCCTTGTCTTTGAATTTGTACAAGATTTGCTGCTGCACTTGAATGCACACACATCTATGGGGCATGACAGGGTCCATCCCAGGCTACTGAAAAGATTGATCAATGCTGTTGCAAGACCTCTCAGTTTTCAATAGGCTTGGGAATCTGGAGACATCCCAGTCAACTGCAAGATAGCAAATGTTTTTCCAATTTTCAAGAACAGCCAGAAAGAGGACCTTAGTAATTAAATGCCTGTCAGTCTTCCTCCAGTGGCTGGTAAAATTATGGAGAACATTATTCTGGGAGTAAGTTACTGAAAAACACCTGGAGACAATGCAATCATTGATAACCAAGATAAGTTCGTGAAGGGAAAGTCAAGCCTTACTAACTTAGTATCCTTTGATGACAAAGTTACTTACCTAGTGGATAAAGGGAAAGTAGTGGATGTGTTGATTTTTTTATTATTTTAGGCAAGGCTTTGTTACTCTCTCTCTTAGTATCCTTCTGGATGAAATGCCCAGCATACAGCTGTACCCAATATGATGGGTGAACAGCTGGCTGAAGGATGGGGCTCAAAAGGTTGTAGTATTTGAGGTAACATCTACCTGGTGGCCAGTCACTAATGGTGTTCCACTGGGCTCAATTTTAGGGCCAGTTCTTGTCAATGATTTTATTGACACAGACACGAGTCAAGTGCACACTGAGTTTGCTGACAGTGCTAAACTAGGAGAGTGAGATCAGAGAGGCCTTACAGAGAGGTCTTGATAGATTAAAGTGCTAGGGAATCATAAACTGTGTGAAATTTAACAACGACAAATACTGGATTCTTGTCGTGGTTTAAACCCAGCCAGCAACCGGAAACCGTGCAGCTGCTCACTCACTCCGCCTCCTTCCTCCCCCCTCTCCTGGAGGGATGGGAAGGAGAATTGGAAGAATGCAACTCCCACGGGTTGAGATAAGAAAGATCCAGTAATTAAGGTGTAACACAAAACCGCTACTGCTACCACCAATAATAATAATGATAAGGGGAATAACAAGGGAAGAGAATACAACTGCTCACCACCCGCCAACTGATACTCAGCCTGACAGATCAGTGATCTCACCCTTCTGGGTAACTGCCCCCAGTTTATATACTGGGCATGACATGCTGTGGTATGGAATACCTCTTTGGCTAGTTTGGGTCAGGTGTCCTGTCTCTGCTTCCTCCCGGCTTCCCCTCCTCCCTTGCAGAGCATGAGACTCAGAAAGTCCTTGGTCAGACTAAACATTACTGAGCAGCAACTAAAAATGTCAGTGTTATCAGCACTCTTCCCAGGCTGAAAGTCAAAACCACATCACTGCACCAGCTACTAAGACGGAGAAAAATGACTGCTACTGCAGAACCCAGGACAATTCTGCACCTGGGATTGTGTAATCCTGTATGTACATACAGACTGGGGGACAAGAGGCTGCAGCCTTGTAGAAAGAAATCTGAGAACTTTGGCTGATGGTTGTCTCAATGTGAGATAATGGTGTGACCTGGAGGCCGAAAGGGCCAATCATATGCTGGGGTGCATTAAGCAGTGTATTGTTAACCATTCAAAAGTAATTGTCCCATTCTGCTTAACATTGGTGGATGCCATCTGAAGTACGCCACAATTTAAGAAGGATATAAAAATACTAGATTGTGTGCAAAGGAAGACAACAAAGATGATGAAAGGACTAAGGGTCTCAATTTATGAGGAGGTGTTTTCAGCATGGAAGAGACTGATGGAGGACTTTATTGCTATCTACAAGTTCCTCATGAGGGAGAGCAGAAAGAGAGGGAATGGGAAGTTCAGACTGGGTATTAGGAAAATTCCTCTTCATTGAGAGGTTGGTCAAGAGCTGGAACAAGCTCCCTAGAGAAATCAGTATATAGCCAAGCCTGTTGGTGTTCAAGACACAGTTGGACAATCCTCTTATATACATGGTTTAACTTTAGGGTTACTCAGTGTAGAGATAGGAGTTAGACTCAGTGATCTTGTGGGTTCCCTCCAGCTCAGGGGATTGTATGATTCTAAGTGCCTCATTGATACTGCCTACTTTACAATTGAGATTCATGGACATAAAAAATGCAGTTTCCTTTTCTACTTGCACTTCTGTGGCAAAAAATGCATTACTTCTGTCAGTTTTGAGGTCCCTCAACTATCAGATTATGTGCTTATTCTCCAGGGTCACGCATTCTTATTGAGCCATTCTTTTCAGTTTGCAAGCCAATGTTAATATATCAGTTATTTATGTTCCTTCGTGGCAGAACACTAATACACAAATGGCTTAACTGTGCTCAAAAATAGTTTTAAAAAATTGTCTTAACCCTTAAAGCTAATTTTGGATTAGAGATTGGCATTGAAACTATACATTCCTCATGCTTTCTGCAGTATTGTTTGCCAAGTTTGCAGTGAAAAAATAAGAAACTAACCTTTCATGTCTCATGTGGGTTTTGGTGTTTTGAGGAGGAGTATATGTGTATGTGTTCACATGTTCATGTGCATGTGGAGACAGCATGTTCAGATTTTCACTTTTAAGTGTCACGTTAGGAAGCAATTGTGTATAAGATTCTGATTGAAAGTGAGACACTGGATTTTTTTTCCTTCATCAAATGGGGATTTGCTTGCACAATGCAGATTGAGATTTGAGCTAGGACGCTTGAGGACTTTTTAGACGGGAAAGGATCTATAGCATTAAGAACACCAGAATAATACTGATAATTCTGGCAAGCATACTTATTGAATATGGCAAGATAAGCCAGGCCTGGATGAAGTTTCAGTGTGTCTTAAGGACTCTGTAGTAGCTGCAATACCTCTTCCACATTATGTGCCTTGGAGTAGGATTTAACAGGTTTCTATGGGAGGTGCGGTCTTCTAAAGACACTGTTTAGCTTCTCTCCACACCAGGAATCTGATGGTTTATGACTATTTTTTAACATTCTAAACAGTTGTCTGTTCAATCACCACTGTTCTCTTAGTTAAGGATACCAACCAGTGATTTTAAGGTGTAGACAAATTGAGCAATATGAGTAACAGTCCTTTGGGTACTGAGCTGTTTTCGTTCATCAAAGTATTTGAAATGAGATTCTTATTTATTCCACATTTATTCAGGCTTCACCTGACTAACAAGTCACAAGCATGCATGTCCTTTCATTTCTTGTGTTTGTTTTCCACACTGAAAGTAAAATTGTAGAAAGATGTCAGACATCGTGTTACAGCTTCAGGTCATATCTTGTCGACATTGCAAAACCACACCGGTGCACAGCTAACTTTAACTGTACCAGGAACACATTCATGTCAGCTCTGCTGGAACTGTTGTGCTGACAGGTGCTGAGGACAAAAATTAAAACTGTGGAAGAAGCAGTTTCTCCCATTTTCTTTCATAAGCTAATTTGATTTGGAAAAATAACTGGAAAGCACAAGTTTTACACATTTTTTGAAGTGCTTGATATGAATCTTTTTCTTTTAGATTTCTTTTATATACAGGTTTGCAAATGTAATTTTTCTTCCAATCTGTTATTTAATATAATGGTCTGATCTTACTCTTAAGGACAGGGAATTTAGAGTAGATCAGAGTGGCTCTTTGTGAAAAGAAACTTCATCAGGAGAAAATAATTCTGAGTCTGTCCCTGGTCTGTTTTTGAGAGGCTCTTGGTGCAACTTACGTGGTCTCTATGTACAGTGTGAAAGGCATGATCTTACATGCTAGTATCTGGTGTCTGTTTAGTTTGGGCAAGCACATGTGTGCTGGGGTTTACTTAGGACTATAAAAATGTGGTGGATTGGAGTATTGGAGAGGAATGAATAGTTTTCATCATGTGACTTCCTTTGAGTCTTAATTCAGTGATGTTCTTTCTTATACAACAGAATAAATTACCAAGTTTCTGTTCCCTGCTTGTATTAAAATTTAGTGCAAAAATATAGTTTATTATCATAAAATCAGTTCCTTCCTTACATATCAGAAGCCGCTGACAATGAAGTGGGAAAAATTACATCTTTGCTTCCTAGTCTAGTAATTATTTTGAGCTTATTTTTGACATGCCTAATTTTTCTGGTGATAGAGTCTTATTTTGATTAATACTTTAAAAAGATTGACATTGTTAGTGTAAGTAACTGTATACAACATAAGCCTAGAGGACTTTCTGTTATAATGACATGCTTTGCTGAGTTTTTTGAAGCTTGCTGGTCAAGCCTAGTATTTTTCTGAATGTTAGTATTTTTGAGAGATTTTCAGAATTTCCAACATTTTATTATGTGGATGAGTATACTAATCTCTCTTCTTATACCCTGACAAATATAAAACTTGCAAGTCTTATTGCTTAAAATACATCTGTCAAATTATCAAATCATACTGGACACAGTGCAGACATTTTATGCATATCCAATTGACAATATACCAGTTATGATGAGCTTTTAAAGCTGGCAAATACTTCTGTACAGAAAGGAAATTCAATACACAAAGCCTAACATTTCTTACAACTTCTTGCATCTGTTACATTGTGTCTGCATGTGTCTATGTGCGTGTATAATACGTATGTACTTTTTGCCTTCCTGAGGGAATTAGGATTTAAAAGATTATTTTGCCACATATTATGGGAAAACACACATCATTCTTGTGTGAGGAAACCTTTTGTGTTCAAAGGCTTTATTAATCACAGACATCTCTCACCAGTTTGAAAACCGACAGATTTATGGGGGGTCATTGTTTAAGAATGGTTGGAAATGACTACCGCATGTTTTTCTGAAACAACCTGGTTATTGTTTACTTACACCCCCTGTTTTTGTTTACTTACAAGTTTCATTTTTAATGTCTGTAGAAAGTCTTTGGATCCACTGTGCTGAATATATGGCTCTAATTTTTAAATGTTTGTTCATGTGAAGAGTTCTTGTTGAGGTGATTAGTTGAAATAACAAATGTAGGAGACGAGGTTGCCACATCACGTCTTATCTGATCTGGGCTGCAACATTTTTTTCTTCCAGCTATGTGCTTTGTTGAAAGATCAGACAAAGCCATGCATATGATGGTAACATACTGTACAGAAGAGTATGTCTTGATATTTCTATAATCTTGTATCATGCACCAAAGAGACAGCTGTTTTCTCCCCTACTAGGAAGACATAGATGGATATTGAACTGTGGTTTCTGGCTGCTTTTCAGAACAATAAGAAACTACACACCTGTCAGCTCTTGGCAAGCAAGAATAGTAAAATTACTAACTTTGTTTCCACGGCATTCTCTCACTGACAAACACACCATTGCCCTCATTTTTCTCTCCATCACTTCTCAAAAGGCTTAGATTTCTCCCTAGAGGCACAGAAGAATTAAGCAGGTTTACTACTGCTTCTCATAAACGGGTTACATTTTAGAAAGGGTGCATTTTCATGCTAGGCTTGCTTTATTACTACTTTTCTTCTGGAACATCTTTTTTTGCCACTCAGTGTTTTGCATCTGTTAGCCTTTGTGCTATATAGCACCCTCCTTTCCTAAGGCAATCAAAAAACCCTGCAAGATAATGGCTCATTTAGTGATCAATTTGTGGAATGATATTAACAGATGTTTTTCTTGTAGTACAGTGCAGGTAATACCCATATGAATTATTCCTTCTCATAAGTGGCTGGGTAGAGGATTTGTTTTGTAAAGAGTAGTATGTTGTTCTCCAGCAGCCAAGTTTCCCTCCTGTCTGTCAAGCTTTTAATCAGGGCATTCACTTTTAACTATAGAAATGCGAATGGGCATAGGGGAAAACTTCTGTCCTTAAGGACAGATTCTTATGCACAGGTCCTTAAGCAGCTGCAATTGATTCCTACGGTGAACTGACTTTCAACCTTGGCTCTCTGCCTCTAGAGTTTGTGGTCTTAGCTGAATCATTAAAGTTATAAAAAGTAACTAGTATTTTTAATTTTGGGTTTTTTTTGGTTGTTTTGTTGTTGGTTTGTTTGTTTTGTTGTTTTTGGTGGGTTTTTTATCTTTTTTTTTTCTTCACTTGTTATATTAGCAATAAAACCAAATTGTAAAAAAGATGGTTCAAGACTTTCAACAAAATGATTGAAAACTTCCCCATGTCATTCCTGCCCCCACTTCCTCTCTCTTCCCAATTCTTACAGCTCCCTCCCACTGCTCCCCAGGTTAAAAGCACAGACCAGGAATTCCTCAGAAAGCCTTTGACAGGAATGTTAAGACTTTGAAGACATTAATCTGAAGTGATCTGTCAAAGATCCAGAAGAATGGAATCTAACTGGACTTTAACTACTTTATCCTGCTTAAGCTGGAACAGAACTGCTGAGCTGAGCAATTTAAGATTCCCACAGCTGCACTAGCTATGTTTCCATTCATTGTACTAAATTGTTTCCATTAGCCTGAAAAGGGTTATAAAACCTACAATCAGTTTAGTTTCTGGGGCATTGTGTTTTGAATACCGTTTAATAGGGTGTGACAAAAACACATAATTTCTCCACATGTTCTTACATTGCAAGCAGATTTTGCTTGGTACTAGGCAGTGCACCAAATATTCTGGACAGAGAAATGTTCAGCAGAGAAAGCACTGGAATTGGAGATAAAAGAACAGTACCAGACAGCTAGAATGCCTAGAGCATGACAAGAATCTTAAGTGCAAGAGATGAGCACAAAGGAATAATAGGAATTTTTATCATCTATTTGCTCATCAGCTCCAAATTTGCTATGGATAGAAATTATTAGATCTGTTTAACATAGGGGAAAACAATAGATTCAAAACCTGGAAGCATAAGTGAACCCAATTGGGTAGGAATACATTTAACACTAACATTAATAACTAGAGATGGCTGAATATGATGAACAGCTGTAGGCAGAAGGATGAGGATTCTTACTTTTTTCCAATGAGCTCAATAACTTGGATTATTTTCTCAGCCTAACACATCTACAGCATTTTTGTTACATGAATAACCACCTCTATTTTAATAAGACTTCTTGCTAGAAGAGGACAGATTGATTTGCTTCCCTTACCAATACTCCTAATCTGTTTATATACCATACCTTCTTACAGCGCAAGCACTTCAGCTTGTGTTTTGTATTCACAGTGTATATTCAATCAGTTTATTGCAGGGGAAAATGAGACTGTTTAATCAGGAATTCTGAGTAAACATGTTCAAGCAAGCTATATGATAAGCCATTTCTAAATGGTGATGAGGGAAAAGAACCCCACATTTTTCCATGACAGCATGTATCTAACAGTGTATCTTGATGGTTCTGTAATCATGTGCTGTGGTACACTCTAAAACATGCGAATGCTGACCATCGAAAAGGGACTTAATGGTATTTCTGACACTGGATTGTCTTTCTTTAATTTATTCCACTGTTTAAATGGAAGCAGAAGAAATTTTACAAATTTCACTTTGAGTCTAGAAATATATTACGTTGACAAGCCAGCTGCTTGCCAAAGAGTGCTGTAAGGTGAGATATGAAGCAATGATCGAGGTCAAATTGAATTGTGTTGGTTGTAGTGCACTCATTTCAAAGAGTGTTTTTTTAATTTGATTTGCTCTTGCCCTTTTAGAGATCTTAAAAATTATCTGAGAACTTTTCCAGAATGAATTTTTAAGCAGAGAAAATCAGCTGCTGCTAAAAGAATATATCAGAGATGTTCCTAAGATTCTTCTCACTAGTATGTATTACGTTTTTTTAAGTAACTGTTATATGGCAATAAGTGTTATTTTGTAAGATGATGATCATAAAAGCCTAATATGCTCTATGTGATATGTAAAATTAGCAAGCATTAAACCAAATGAGAATTGCTACGTAGTCTTCTCATGTAGCAATATTTAAGATGTCAAAATGTTGCTTCCAAATGTTTAGCTCAGTGGCCTAACTGAAGCTAGTTGTTTTCCAGGCACTCTTCCATCAACCTGCAGCATTGCATGGGGTTATTGTGCCCCAGGTGCAGGACCCAGCACTTTGCCTTGTTGAATGTTATGCAACTGGCCATAGCTCATCAAAACAGCCTGCCTAGATCCCTCTGCAGAGCCTTCCTACCCTTGAATAGATCAAGACTCCCAACCTGATGTTGTAGTTTTTTATCTGTCTCATCACTGTTATGCTCTTTTTTCAGTTGTGCAAATTTACAGACCATCAGCATCTTCTAGGGCAGGACACAGGGATTGTTCTGTGTCTGTGTTGCATTCTAGCATGTAGTCATAGTCCTTCACCTCCTGTCTGTGGTCTCTGCTTGTCCCCAGAGCCAGTGTTACTACCTGGCCAGTGTAATATGTCTGATATATGGTTATCCCAAGTACAGGCAGAATTTTATTTCTGTCTTTGTTGAACTGAAACTTTTTTTTTTTTTCATTGCCATATTACCAATCTAATGGAATCTTTAGGAATACAAATCCTATTCTCCAGTGTGATTTCAATATACCTGTATCTGCAGTCTTTGAATTGTCTTTTTCTGGCATCCAAATGACGAGCAAAAATAGGAAATAATAGTAAATGATATTTTGAAACCCAATTCAGTAGGCTGGCAAATTTAAATATTGGGGTATCTTTTTTGTGTTATACATTACTGAAAACTACATGCAGTTCTGAACATGCATTCCGAGTGATTCATGCCTACTAAACTGGTGAACTACCACCTGGTTGTGTCAGTGAAAGGGTCATTCTAGAGAAATTTACCAATTGCAAATAATAAATAAGTTCTACATGAGCTAAAACAATTCATTTTTTTTCATTCCCCCCCCCAGAAAGTATTGTTTGCATGTGTGAGATTTTCAAGGCAAGTTGTTTTCAGTTGTCACCTCATTTTTTTGGTACTTTACTCATTATTACTGAACTGAGAGCACTGATAATTTCTCACTGTTGCTAGTTTCCAATATTTTTGTAAATAAGGTGCATCTGGGAGAACAGAGACTCTGCTATCATAATTGTACTTGTTCAAGGACAACACATTGTCTGCAGGCCACATATTCATGAAGTAATTCTTTGGGCTTATGTGACACAGCTCATATGGCACACTAGTAGGGCAGTGAGAGGCAGTGAAAGTTTGTGGCTTGTTTTCATCCCCTCACCTGTTTTGCAGCATTGGCGTGACTCCACTGCTTGAAAAATTATGTTTGGTGAGGATACAGGGTAGGAAGCAGGTCTTAAGAAGCTCAGAGGAGATTAAGAAATCAAGACAGAGTTTTTCAGAGTCAGAGTTGAAACAAATAAGAGTTTTTATTGCCCTATCTTCTTCTTCTTTTTTTTTAATCACATGCCTCTCCACTAAAAAGCTGTTACATGAAACGTGTGACACTTGTAAAAACAATAGCGAATAAAGAGATAATTGTTTGATGTTCTGAGACTTTGGTGGTGCAAGACAAAGGAAGGTCCATACTATAGCTTCTTCTGAACATACTTTCTTGCTCTCAAACCTGAGGAGGAGAGAGGTCATAAATTTAATGATGGAGGTAAAATAAACATTAATGGAAAGTCATCCGTGAAGTACAAATTCATGAGAGTTAGTCTTGTAGATTTTATTACAGTACTATAAGAACACTACAGAATAATTTTTTTAAGTTTTTAATAAATACTTCTGTCAGTATTAACTAACTTTAAGTTCAGTGCATTTACTGCATTGCTGAATGGGATGTTCTGTGATTGGAAAGAGAGTTTATGAGCTGGTAGATTCCACCAAAAAAATATTGATTTTAATCCTTCTTATAGAAATATAAAAATTTAAAAGAACACAACTTATTTAAAATGTCTGCCTAAATGCTACTCAGGAACATAAATAGAGCTTGTGTGTCTTTTTTCTAAATTAATAATACACAAGATGTTCATTAATAGTCACAGTACTATTTCTGAGAGAATTCATTTCAAAGTAGGTATAGTGGGACTGTGAAAAAAAGAGAAAACAAATTTTCTAAAAAAACATTAAAAAATTGTTAGAATTTTGTGAGAATCTGAATGCTAGAAATCAAATAGAATCATAGAATCATAGAATAGTTAGGGTTGGAAAGGACCTCAAGATCGTCTAGTTCCAACCCCCCTGCCATGGGCAGGGACACCGCACACTAAACTATCCCACACAAGGCTTCATCCAACCTGGCCTTGAACACCGCCAGGGATGGAGCACTCACAGTCTCCCTGGGCAACCCATTCCAGTGCCTCACCACCCTAACAGGAAAGAATTTCCTCCTTATATCCAATTTAAACTTCCCCTGTTTAAGTTTTAACCCGTTACCCCTTGTCCTGTCACTACAGTCCCTGACGAAGAGTCCCTCCCCAGCATCCCTATAGGCCCCCTTCAGATACTGGAAGGCTGCTATGAGGTCCCCACGCAGCCTTCTCTTCTCCAGGTTGAACAGCCCCAACTTCCTCAGCCTGTCTTCATACGGGAGGTGCTCCAGTCCCCTGATCATCCTCGTGGCCCTCCTCTGGACTTGTTCCAGCAGTTCCATGTCCTTTTTATGTTGAGGACACCAGAACTGCACACAATACTCCAGGTGAGGTCTCACAAGAGCAGTGTAGAGGGGCAGGATCACCTCCTTCGACCTGCTGGTCACGCTCCTTTTGATGCAGCCCAGGATACGGTTGGCTTTCTGGGCTGCGAGCGCACACTGCCGGCTCATGTTCATTTTCTCATCGACCAGCACCCCCAAGTCCTTCTCTGCAGGGCCGCTCTGAATCTCTTCTTTGCCCAGTCTGTAGCTGTGCCTGGGATTGCTCCAACCCAGGTGTAGGACTTTGCACTTGGCTTGGTTGAACTTCATAAGGTTGGCATCAGCCCACCTCACAAGCGTGTCAAGGTCCCTCTGGATGGCATCCCTTCCCTCCAGCATATCAACCGGACCACACAGCTTGGTGTCATCGGCAAACTTGATGAGGGCCCACTCAATCCCACTGTCCATGTCAGCGATTAAGATGTTGAACAAGACCGGTCCCAACACCGATCCCTGAGGGACACCACACGTTACCGGTCTCCAGCCGGACATCGAGCCATTGACCACAACTCTTTGTGTGCGGCCATCCATCCAGTTCTTTATCCACCGAGTGGCCCATCCATCAAATTGATACCTCTCCAATTTAGAGAGAAGGATGTCGTGTGGGACAGTGTCAAACGCTTTGCACAAGTCCAGGTAGTTGACATCAACTGCTTTACCCTTATCCATCAATTCTGTAGCCCCATCATAGAAGGCCACCAAATTGGTCAGGCAGGATTTCCCCTTAGTGAAGCCATGCTGGCTGTCACCAAGCACCTTGTTGTTTTTCATGTGCCTTAGCATGCCATCCAGGAGAATGTGCTCCAAGATTTTACCAGGCACAGAGGTGAAACTGACTGGTCTGTAATTCCCCGGGTCTTCCATTTTCCCCTTCTTGAAAATGGGGGTTATATTTCCCTTTTTCCAGTCGTCGGGAGCTTCACCTGACTGCCATGATTTTTCAAATATGATGGCCAGTGGCTTAGCAACTTCATTTGCCAGCTCCTTCAGGACCCGCGTATAGATTCCATCAGGTCCCACAGACTTGTGTGCGTTCAGATTTTGAAGATGGTCTTGAACCAGATCCTCTCCTACAGTGGGTCCAAGGTCTTCATTCTCACAGTCCCTGCATCTACTTTCTAAGAACTGGGTGGTGCAGTCAGAGCCTTTGCCAGTGAAGACCGAGGCAAAGAAGTCATTCAGAACCTCAGCCTTCTCAAATCCTGTGTAGCCAGTTCTCCCGAAAACTTCCTCAGGGGGCCTATTTTGTCCCTATTCTGTTTTTTGTTTGCTGCGTACCTGTAGAATCCCTTCCTATTATCCTTAACATCCCTTGCTAGGTTTAATTCTAACTGGGCCTTAGCCTTCCTAACCTGGTCCCTAGCTTTCCGGACAACATCCCTGTACTCTACCCAGGCCGCCTGTCCTTGCTTCCATTTTTTATAAGCCTCTTTTTTCCTTTGAATTTTCCTCAGCAGCTCCTTATCCATCCAAGGAAGTCTCCTGGCCCTCCTGCTGCACTTCCTTCTAGTTGGGATGCAACACTCCTGAGCTTGTAGCAGGTGATCCTTGAATATCAACCAAGAGTCTTGGGCCCTCCTGCCCTCCAGGGCTATATCCCATGGAACCTTACTAAGCAGGCTCCTGAAGAGGCCAAAGTCTGCTCTTTTGAAGTCCAGGGCAGTGAGCTTGCTACACGCTCTTTTCACTGTCCTGGGGATCTCAAATTCGACCATCTCGTGATCACTACATCCAAGGCTGCCCTGGAGTACCACATTCTCAACAAGCCCTTCCATTTTGGTGAGCACAAGGTCAAGCATGGCACCTCTCCTTGTCGGCTCCTTTATTACTTGCAGAAGGAAGTTGTCTTCCACACAATCGAGGAACCTCCTGGAGTGCTTGTGCCGTGCAGTGCCATCGTTCCAACAGATGTCAGGGTGGTTGAAATCCCCCATGAGAACAAGGGCCTGTGAGTGTGAGGCTTTTCCTATCTGTCTGTAGAGTGCTTCATCCACAGGTTCTCCTTGATCAGGCGGCCTGTAACAGATTCCCACAGTAATGTCTCCCACGGCTGTTTTCCCTTTAACCCTGACCCACAAACTCTCTGTAAACTGCTCACCTGTCCCCAGCAGAGTTCCATACTCTCCAGCCTATCCCTAACATAAAGGGCAACTCCCCCTCCCCGCCTGCCAGGCCTGTCCTTTCTAAAGAGCCTGTAACCTTCCATTCCAACACTCCAGTCATAGGAGCCATCCCACCATGTTTCTGTGATGCCTATTATATCATACCCCCGTAGATGTGCACACATCTCTAATTCCTCTTGTTTGTTCCCTATGCTACGGGCGTTTGTATAGAAGCATCTGAGACGAGCTCCAATTGAAGCCAGCTCGTTGGCTGGAGCAGCTGGAATGTATCTACATTGCTCTGAGCATTTATTATAGGTGTTGGCAACTGACTGCGTGTGTTAGGATGGAATGATGCCCCCCTCCCCCAACACATCTAGTTTAAAGCCTCCTTGACCAGTCTGGCAAGCCTCCTACCAAAACTGTTCTTCCCCTTCCTTACCAGAGCAGCTCCACCAGCCCCCAGTAGATCTCGCCTACTAACTTCAGCCCTATGCTCAAGACACCCAAGCCCCTGACTATGACACCACCCTTTTAACCATCTATTGACCTGGCCAATCCTCCTAGCTTTTTCTTGGTCCTCCCCTGTGTCCTGGAGAATTGACAAAAAGACTATCTGAGCACCGGAGCCCCTAACCACCTCTCCCAGGGCTCTGTAGTCTTTCTTTATGGTCCCCAGTCTACTACTATCTATATCCCTAGCACCCACATGGATCACCAGGAGCGGGTAATAGTCCATGGAACTTACTAGAGCAGGCAGACTCTCCGTAACATCCCTGATCTGTGCTCCTGGTAGGCAGCACACCTCCCTCAAGACGGGGTCAGGCCGACAGACGAGTGCTTCCGTCCCTTTCAAAGTAGAGTCCCCTATTACTACGACCCGCCACTTTTTCTTTGTAGTGCCAGTAGAGATCTTTACCCGTGCATAATCCGGCTGTTTGTTGTGCAAGTGTGTTTCCTCGTTAGTCTCCTGCAGGACAGCAAAGCGGTTCTGCGTGGGGACAACAGATTTAGGAGGAAGACCCTTGCTTTTAATTGTCCTTTTCCTCCTTCTTTTGTTATTTTTCTTTGTCACTAATTCCCAATTTCCCGGGTTGGTGGCCTCCTTCTTTCCTTCATGAGCTGGAGGGGAAGCTTGAGGCCCCTGCACAGTATGGGGCTGGAGCAAGCAGCCCTGCTTCCTCTCAGCTACCCTGACATCTTGAAGCCCGCTAATAGCATTCCGCAGCTCAGACACCTGCTGCAGGAAGACCTCCACCAGGGAGCACCAAGTTCAGCCCTGCCCATGTTTTGAAGCTGTTAGCTCCTTTTAGATCTTAGATTTTGCTATTATCATAAGGCCTTTGGCCTGAAGGCAAAGGCAAGAAATTTTTAGTACAAAATTCACAATCACATATGTGACTTGCTTATGATGCAATATACCCTATTTATATCCTATTTTTGGTTATATTAATGGGTTTACTGCTTTAATCATCCTTGAAGATACAAATTTTTTTGACAAAATTTTACAAAATGCATTCCCAAAGCACGATTATAACAATAAGCATGCTAGTTGCATGCAGAAAAGTAACAATCATAGAATCACAGAATGGTTTTGGTTGGAAAGGGTGTTAAGATCATCCAGTTCCAACCCCTTGCCATAGACAGGGACACCTCACACTAGACCAGGTTGTTCAAAGTCCTGTTCAACCTGGCCTTCAATACTGCCAGGAATGGAGCATTCACAACTTCCTTAGGCAGCCTGGAAGAACTTACAAACCTTGTTATTACGTACAACCACATAATTGTATTTGCATTCTGGAAGTAAGATGAACTATTGGATGCTTGCATAGTCTAACTTCTATGCATACGTTAGATCTCTTGCTTTGCAAAACTGGCTTCGTATTTCTACTAGAATGAGAAACAGACTCAATAAAGTATTTGACATGTAACTACATGGAGTATTTTTATAGCATGTAAATAATGAATAGAAATTTGGAAAGTTAAATGGGGTATATCTTCTATCAAGAAGGTACAAATCATCTTAAAGAGTTTTTTTGTGGTATAAAGTGTTAGTTATAAGAAATGAGTTAGCTCATATATTTGTAGTAAAACGATCCTCTACAGAGGATCATGCTTTCCTTAAAAAAGACAGCTTATTCAAAGAGCATGTTGGCTTTTTGATGACACCAGCTGTAGCACAGTCAAGCAGATACCACAATAGATCAAATATCTGTTTAAAATAAGAAAAATATGCTAACGTATAAACCTTATTTGCTACACAGATCCTAGACCACCATGGCATGGGATGTAAGTATCTTTTGTTTTCTTGCATCATCCTAGTTATCAAGCTTGTTGAAAGAGAGGTCAACTATTCAATCAGTACCTTCATTCACTCAAAAAACATCTGAGTTAAGCTGAATATTGCCATCTTCTGGTCCTCATACTTTGTCATCTATATTCTCTCAATCACTGGCAATCTTGTAAGTAGCTGCTTCAAAGAACTGACAGATTACTTAATTCTTTTGTAAAATGATAATAATTTCATCTTCTTGCAATATGAGTAGCATTCTCTCTGTCTTGTACCAAGTGTAATTTGATTTGATATGGTTTATTTTGCATGTTATAATTTTAAACATATTGGATGATTTTAATTCTTGCTACATATGTGTAATTGAATTGGATTTCTTCTGTGCATCATGTTGTTTGTGCAAGCTGGGTTTTGAAATGTTGGTACTGAGGAGTTCACTGGGTATCTCAGTTTTTGACAGTTTGGATGACATAAAATAAAAATACCACAAAGGTAATGGAAAATAAAATACTATTGGAAAAAAAAAAAATCAGATTGGAACAAATGAGAATTATTCAGGCATCTGCAGTTATTACTAGTCTGTGTTGGAAATGAGCCTGAGTATTATAATTAAAAGGTGATTTTGGATTTATCCACAGCTTTCTTTTAACATGAAAAATGTACATGTGAAAAACACATGTTAATTAAACTATTGGAAATAAGTTTACTTTCCCAAAATTACAAACTCTCTTTCCAGAAATAAGACTAGGAGTTTACTCTAATGTAGCTCTTGCTTCCAGGGCTGCAGTTGAAATCTCTCTTTATTTTCTCCAGTAGTTAGTTGCTTTTCTCTGGAGCATGAGACACTAGTTATTCTGCTGTTCTCTATGGTCTGACGAAAAAAATTAGGTTTTTTTGGGGTTTGGTTTTTTTTTGTTTTTTTTTTTTAAGGAAAGTGCCAAAGTAACACTGCTCTCTTTTTCTTCATAAATCTCAAAGGCTGTTAACTCCAGTACATTAGCAAAAAGATTTTTAATTGCATAAGAAGTGTAAGAAGTTCAATGCATGTGTGTGTGTTTGTTCTAATTAATCTAATCTTTATTTTAAAAGCTTGTAATTTTGATCTGTTGAATTATGGGAATTTTTCCTCCAACTAGCTTTCTCAAGCTTACGGACACCTGGGGCCATGTTTCCTTTGTCCATGTGTTCTGGCTGTAATCCCTGTTTCTGCTCAAAACAATGTTCTCCAGAAGCGATTTGAGGCTACTTGCAACTTTTACACTATTTAGGTCAAACACAGCCTGAGGCCCTGTTATGTCCTGGCACAAATAATTTTAAAGAATGGGGAATATAAGCACTAACTAACTGTTCACTACCCTTTATTTCACAAAATGTAGCTGCAGGAAAAGAACCAAAAGAACACTTGAAGCACCAGTGTACCTCTTGCGGGGTCCAGAAGGCACTTACTGAAACTGCCAGCGTTTTTTATCTGGTATTGTATTGGGTCTTTGTCTCCAGACTCCTACTTGTCCAATCAGGTCTTTACTAAAAATGTCCCTTCAGCCTTTAAAAAGGTGAAGTTTTTAGCAGTCTTCCTTTTGTAGTTCATATGCCAGTCCTTTCCTTCGTTTTCTCTCCATTTTATAACTGAGTTTAGAAGGAATTCTCTTTGCCCCTTAATGACTGACTGAACTCAGCTAGGAAGTTAAAGGTGTAAGCTACTATGCTTTTCTGGCAATTGCCTCAATTATTCACTTGTTAATACTGAACTTTCCTGAAATTGCCTCGTTTGGTCTTTAACACCCTTTTGCACTTTACCCTCAATATGAGTCTTAAAGTTTGTGTCATTTTTGATAGTAATGAGTCAATAGGGAAAATATACCATGTTACAAGTCGAATGAGCATGTAGATAATGAGCCAAAGTATCAACGCTTGTGTAATAGCTTGGTGTAGTTATAGAGGTCTGTAAATAATCACTCAGAGTATACCGAAGTCCAATTTATTTTAACAGTGATGTCCTTGTTGGTTAGAAGTTTTCAGATGACCTTTATCCAATGGTAGGTTGTAGATACCCTTCTAAAGTTGTGATGCAGGAATGTAGCAATTTGTCACATAATGTAATGATAATACAGCAACATCAGCTCTTCCCATCATTTCAGAATATTTTTCAGTGTCTACAATTGTGTGTAAATCCATGAGGAGCTGGATTATGCTGGGAAAATGCTGGAAGGCAGACATGTCTGAAAAAGCAAAGCTGTTGAACTATTTTTTCTATCCAGATTCTTAAAGCTAATAGTTATTACAAGTAACAGCAATGTGTTGGTTCTTCCCTGACAAGGTGACAATCTTTCAAAATCTTCCCTGACTGGTAACACAGAATAAATGCATACTGAAGTGTATTGTATTATAGTGATGTTTATCTAAAACTGAGAGGAAAAGTTTTGAGATTGGTTAAGCCAAGTAATGCAGCTGGAAACCCAGAAAATCCATTATATATTGAAATAAGATTGGATTTCCAAAACTTCAGAAAAAAGGTGGAGGTTTTTCTATGATGTTTAGAGAATACATACTTTCATTGACAGTGGCACATCCTTTTCTTCAAACATAGATGCAAATATTACTTTGCAAATAAGGCAAGATTGTATAAGTGAGATTGCTAGGATTTCTTTGTGTTCAAGAAAGTCTACATTTTACACAAATGGATGTGTTTTCTGAAGAAAGCATATAAAATTGCTGGATGAATAACAATATTCTGTCTAATTTATTTTCTGAGAATGTAGCATACTGGCTGATTAACCATATTGGATTCTTTTTTCCACTTGCAGGGTGTAACTCTGGAAAGTGATTAAGTGAGAGACAAAGATTTTGAGAAAATGTGCATTCTGAGTTTTTCATTGGAAAGCAGAGATAAGCAGTACTATCCCGTGTGTATGGATGCTTATACCTGAACGTAAGTGGCATATCTGTGGCATGTGCTTGATAAAACCTTTAGGAATTCTGTTGCAGGAGAGGTGGGGGGAAAGGAGTAAGGAGTTTCTGACAGAAATGTGAGACCCCCAATAAGGACATTTCAGCTCTGGACAGTAGCATTTTTGGAATGCAGACCACACAACTGGAATTTGTATGTGTGTTTGGTTTAAAAATAGAGCAAAATAGGAAGGCTTAAAGAAAGATGTGAGCAATCACCAGGCTCAATAACTTGTATGGCTTTTCCACATTTCGTGGAACAAATAGCTATTGAAAAGTGAGCACATAAAGCATGTAGTAGGTTTAGTAATGACAAGCAATGTCAACACACTATAATTATCATAGGGTGGTATAATTCATAAGAAATGTACTATGTGGTTTAACACCAAAGCAGAGAGAAAGGGGGGAAAGAAAGAATTGTTGGTCTGAAAAAACAAAAGTGTCTCTTATCCTTAGATGTAAACATTTTATTTTTCAAATGCTCATTACAGTTTTTGTCATTAACAAAAGGCCTCTGTCATTTTGAGTTAATGCAGTGGCAAGCAAAAATGAATCACGAAGATGACCTCTGTCCTTACGCCTACATAATAATCTGAAAGGGAAAGTCTCAGCAGACTGTTTTTACTGTACGTAATTAAGCAATTCTGAATGCTCAGTGAAACTTGAATGGTATGGCATAGAGCCTCGTAATATGACAGTTAATGAGATGAGACTTACACTTATTCTGCAGCTATAATAAGTAAAAGCTTTTGCCTTCAGATTGAGGGCAGACAGATACTGAACTATTCATTAAAAATGCTAAATCCAACAACGAGGACACTGTTCTGTTTCTCTGTTTTATGACTCTCTCAAAGAAAAGAGAAACTAGATGAAATTATTTCCTAATTATACTTATTCAGTAGCTGTAATAAGCTGTGACATTTGCATTCATTATAGAAAAAACTAAAAAAGAGACATTCAGGAAACTGCTAACAAGACAGGGAGTGATTTATGCTGCTGTATCTTTCTTTCAGATTCCAAAATATTCAGACTGGCTGAAGTTACATAATTAATTTCACTCTGTGTCTGTAATAAGAAGATAATATTGCCTAGAAAAGACCTTGTTGCCTTTTTCTCTGCTGCCTTTCTATGTCCGTATACGAAATAATTTTGCTTTGTGCGAGTCTTCTACATGTCACTTGTGTTTCTTGCATATTTGCAGCATGATATTCTTTGCAGCTATGTATAATACATACTTGGGGAGGGGTTTTCTAATGATCACCCAGCTTAGATGATTGTGGAGACAATGTGTTATCTGAATTTTTAAAATTGCCTGCATTAATGTTAGTAAGCACAATTACATTTAGGTTCTGCATTAAAAAAAAAAAAAAAAAAAAAAAAGTGTTGTGAATGATTTTCTGAATGGAAATCTCACTAATTACCTGGGGTTAGCTAGCATGGTTATGTATATTTGGCTGCAATCATAAAAGTCCAGACAACTTCCCGGAGAAGAGTGACAAGATCATGTCTACATCTAAAAGTGTTATCAAGGCTGGAGCCCTAAGCTTTAACACAGCAAGCCTACTGAGAGATGACTGTTGTGATTAAATTAGGGCTTTTAGTCTTAGACTGGAGGAAGCAGCTCGGGCACATTCTTCTCCACACTTCTCTGTTCCCCCAGTGACTTGAACTAACCTCTGATTTCTCTCTTAAACTGTTACAACTCACAATCATTCAGAGTCTCTCTTGCCCAGTGTTGCTGGCCCTCCTCCAGGTGGGGAGATTCTAAGATGCTGTGTTGAGACTATTCAGCTCCTGGATCATGGTCTAACTGCTGAAAAAGACGGTGGATGAGGATGCAAACCTAAACTTAGACCTGGGCATGTATTTTTAAAAGGTGCACTGTATTGTTCAGTAATTCAGAATCCTCAAAATTCAGAGGACTTTTGATGTACTCCCCAGTGCTGGATCACGCGAGCTTACTATCACTGCTTTTTTTTATTAAAGTGGAAGTGAAAGCCAACTTACTTAAAATGTTTTGAGCTCTAGAGACTCACTGGTTGATAAATGACATGTAAACTACTCAGAGATTAGTCTTAACCAGATGGAATTATCTCACGAACTTCTGGTCTACTGAGATTTTTTCCTGTTCCATGTTTTTCTTAAACCAAAGTGTACTCTTGCAAAAATTACCAGGAACTGAATGTGCCTAAGAAGCACATTTTTGTTATTTTGCAATGAGGTTTTTTTTTTTTCTGAATTATTTTGTTTCAGTATTTTACATTCAAATATGTAACAAAAAGAAATCCATAAAGCATAAAGTTTTACTGTAGCACAAGCAGAGGGGCTTAATTCAGATGTATTATATTTTAGAGTACTTTGAGATGTAAGGTTTGAATTCAGAA
Organism: Lathamus discolor; assembly: GCF_037157495.1. NCBI lineage: Eukaryota > Metazoa > Chordata > Aves > Psittaciformes > Psittacidae > Lathamus > Lathamus discolor. The sequence continues at coordinate 46,396,376 of NC_088909.1, read as the reverse complement.
AAGTGGAACTTGAGGCATGGTAAAATGTAAACTTTGCCTGAGAAATGGTTGCAGGACTAGAGGTGTTACAGTATTTGTTTTTCACTGACACTTCAGGAGGGAGAAATGCCCTTTGCTGTTGAACACTTTTTTTCTGCCTTGATTATTGTAAATGCCACAAACAGCAAGTGAATTTGTGGAGGAGGGGAACCAAAAGCAATCTGTAATTCTTGAAAGGTTAATTGTACTATTTATAGACTTAACTGCAAAGGGAAAAAACTCTCAGTGTGACCCAGCAAGGTCAGCGTAGTAATAGCAACCTAAATGGAGCTCTGACCAGTCATGAATTACTGTCTGTGATACTGGGAATGCTGACAGTTCAATCACAGCACTGTTTCAATAAAGAACTCCATATATTTAAAGCGCTGATACTGTTTTCCCTCTAAATGACAGGCTTGACAGATGGGCCGAAAGCACTGCAGACATTTGAACAAGGAAATAGAGAGGGAGCCTCCTGGAAGCAGGGCTTCACGCAGCCAGCCGCGGATGATGAATAGAGTGTGATTGTGTCTGACAGGTAGTAATATAACTATTCATTCACCACAGAACACCTGGAGCACACTATATTAAATGGTACAAGATGGAGAGATTCTGTGACAGGAATGGGAAATGTGAATCTCATGCTGAGTTTAGGCACAGCAATATAAAAGGTCAGAGGTCGTGTAATACAAACTGCTTGAAAAAAGGACGTAATTAAATTATTTGCTCACTAAAGTCTTTCTAATGTTTTCCTAACGTATTGCCAGGAATCATTATTTCAGCATGTCTGCGTAACTGAAATGAAAATTGCAGATGCTGCTTACTGACTACTGTGCTCTCATTTTGCTTTTGGAGGCTGGACAATAAAAATGCCATCATAATTGTACAAGGCTGCATCAGAGAGCAAGTGTGAGGGGGGACAGAAATGTCTACTGGCATTGCGAGTCCTACAAGCTGTGTGCTGTGTTTTGTCTTGTATTCTGAAGCATGTAGCTGACCTTACTTTAAGGCATTTGGAGCCAAAAATCTGCTGTGAGCGACAGCCCCCTAGGGAACAAAAGATATTACACTCATGGATAATGTGGGCTATGGAGCTATGTAACTTCACAATCTTGTCTTCTGTACTGTAGCTTTAAGTTTCCGCTTATCAGAACTGAAAGAAGCTGCCATTTGCATCTTGTTATGAGGGAACTCTAATTCGAAGGTCAGTTTGCTAATATGTCATAGAATTGAATCGCAGAATGGTTTCGACTGGAAGGAACCTTAAAGATCATCTAGCTCCAACACTCTTGCCATGGACACCTTCCACTAGACCAGGCTGTTCAAGGTCCTGTCCAGCCTGGGCTTGAACACTTCCAGGGATGAGACAACCACAAATTGTCTGGGAGACCTGTTCCAGTTCCTCACCACCCCCACAGGGAAGAATTTTTTCCTAGTATCTAATCCAAATTTCCCTTTTTTAATCTTAAAGCCATTCCCTCTTGTCCTGTCACTACATGTGCTTGTAAAAAGTCCTTCTCCAGTTTTCTTGCAAACCCTCTAGGTATTTCAGGGCTGCAGCCTTCTGTTCTCCAGGCTGAACAAGCCAAGCTCTTTCAGCCTGTCTTCATAGGAGAGGTGCTCCAGCCCTCTGATCATCGTCATGGTCCTCCTCTGGTCTTGCTCCAACAGGCCCACGTCCTCCCTCTGCTGCGTGCCACAGAGCTGGACACAGTACTGCGGGTGGGGTCTCATCAGAGCAGGTGGGCAGAATCACCTCCCTTGACCTGCTGATGTAGCCCATCACACAGTTGGTTTCTGGGCTGTGAGCACACACTGAAGCTAGCTTATGTTCAGCTTCTCATCAGTCAACACCCCCAAGTCCTTCTCCGCAGGGCTGCTCTCAATCCACTCTCCATCCAGCCTGTATATGTGCTTGGGATTGCCCAGACAGAGTGCAGGACCTTGCACTCGGCTTTGTTGAACTTCATGTTGTTCACACAAGCACACCCCTCCAGGCTGTCAGTGTGCCTCAAGATGGCATCTCTTCTCTCCAGTCTGTTGACTGCACCACACCGGTTGGTGTCACCAGCAAACTTGCTGTGGGCTCATCAATCCCACTGTCCATGTCACTGGCAAAGATGTTGAACAGAACCGGTACCAACACTGACCCCTGGGGAACACCACTCATTGCTGGTCTCCGTTTGGACGTTGAGCCAAATCTTTGAGTGCTACCATCCAGCTGACTCCTTATTCACCAAGTGGTCCATCTGTCAAAGTTTAGAGACAAGGATGTCATAGCAGGACAGTATCAAATGATTTGCACAAGTCCAGATGACATCATGTCAGTTGCTCTTCCATTATCCACCAACACTGTAACAACCCAAACAATATTTCTTTTATTCTTCTTCTTTACTGAAAAGCAGATCATGCTTAAAATCTAGAATTGTTCATTATATATATAAAATTATAACCTGAGACTAGATCTGATGTCAGAATGAGTTAAAAATGAGTAGCAGTAAGTTAGCTTATTATATTACTGAATATTTTCCAGACAGAAGCTATCGAAAACTTCAGGAACACTTGTTAATCTTTTGGGGAGTATACCTGGGATAGTCAGAAACTTTCTGGAAGGTATCAGTGGGCATTATTGTGTGAGAATATGTGCTTCCTCTAAATAATGTTAAAAAAGGAAATTTTGCTAGGAGTCATGTTCAAGTGAAGAATTGTACTGCGGTTCATGTCTTGCTGGACAGGAATGCTAACCATTTTTTTTCAATATGCTTGTCATCTACCTGACCATTGGCAACTTGTAAAATGTATTCAAAAAAATAGTGTTCTTTTGAAAATATGGACAGGTATTGCACATTTAGTCTCCTCTTTTGTATCCAAATGAGGGCTTTACTACTGCAAGAATAGGCAAAAGAGCAAATGAAACCCAAGCATGCTTAAATACTATTTATTCATTTAGTATTTCACTTACAGGGAGTCTGACTTATTGTATAATCAGAAATTTTACTGTGGAGGTGGTCATGCATGATATCACTGACCTTTGACCTCAGATTTTCAAAAAAAGTTGATTAGAAAGATTTACATTAAAAGAAGTCTTTTGCAAAATTTCAGTGTGTAATGAATGTATCGATATTTTAAAAAACCCTCAAAACTATCAAAAAGGATGACTACCTAAAAACACTCTGCTTTTTGCTAGTTGAAGCATCAACTTCTATGTCAGGTTCTTAAAAGAAATATTTTAATTTCATTCCTCACACTCCATAATTATTTGACAAAATATGGGTAAATTATTTCATGTTAAATATTTGTGTTTTCAAAGCAACAAAATGTATGATGTCAATTATTTATTGATTGGTTTTATATTTTATATGTAAAAGTGCTGGTTGAGCTAACATTGTAACAGGAAACACATCAGCTGTCGTGGTACAGTGTTATATTAATATTGTGTCACAGAGGTACAGTAGTTTATTGGCTGTCCTTGTTGCTGCTTCTTGCTATATACACAGGATTTTCATGTGTCCTGGGTTTACCAGTAGCCGTTTTGCTCCTTCTTTGTAATTGGTGCAAGCTCTGTGTTTTGACTTCCAGCCTGGGCAGAGAGCTAATAACACCGATTGCTTTTAACTGTTGCTAAGTAATGTTTATTCTGGCCAGGGACTTTGTGAGTCTCATGCACTGCCCGGGACGAGGGGAGGCCAGGAGGAAGCAGAGACAGGACACCTGACCCAGACTGGCCAAAGAGGTATTCCATACCACAGCATGTCATGCCCGGAGAGGTAACTGGGAGTTACCCGGAAGGGTAGGCTCTCTCTTCAGGGGGGAGTCGACTCGTTCGGTGGTGGTATCGTATTCTCTTCTCTTGTTATTTTCTCTTATCAATATTATCATTGGTGGTAGCAGTAGTGGTTTGTGTTATACCTTAGTTACTGGGCTGTTCTTATCTCAACCCGTGGGAGTTACATTCTCTCAGTTCTCCTCCCCATCCCTCCGGGAGCCAGGAGGGTTGGGGGCAGGGGGGCGGGGGAAGGAAAGAGGGAGAAAAAGAAAACGGGGCGGGGGGGGGAGTGAGTGAACGAGCTTTTGTTGTTGGGTTTCAACCAGGACATCATGTTATCTTAATTCTTAGCCTATCACTTTTATTGGACAAAAGCCTAAAATCTTTCAATATACCCTGCCTCAAAGTAGGTAATATTTGCTTTTTGTTGTAGCTTAAAGGGCTGCAGTCTGCTTGTCTTTTTCATTCTCTGCTTAGCTTTGAAGGAAGTGCTCCTGTACGTGGACAATTACACAGATTTAGGTAGAAAATTATACATTTTTACGTGGCAGGGTTCAAGCCAGGTTTAATGGGGCTAGAGCAACCTGATCTATTGTGAGGTATTGGAACTAGATGATATTTAAGGTCCCTTCCAACCCAAACTGTTTTATAATTCTGTTACAGACTCTTCAGGTTTTTATAATGTTCCATCTTTATTGACTGGAGGAAGTGATGAAGGGTAAATATCTTCTTAACATCATTTGTGGTGAATGTTGCTACTGATGAATCTTCCAGCTTCTCTGAAATGTCATCTTCATTGTTTATAGCTGCCTTTCCTCTTTGGAAGTCTGCAAAATCTATCACTGTCATCTGGAATTTTAATTTTATGAAATAATTTCTTTTGCATTTCTCACAGTGGATTTTTTGTTTAGGTTTTCTCTAGCCTTCCTGATTCCCATCTTCTGTTTTATCCTGTACCATTTTTTATGCAATTAGTTCAAACTGTTTGAGTCTTCTTAACTTTCATGTCAGTCTTGTGCAACTCTTTCAACTGAGTTTTTACAGTATCGTCGTGATCTTGCTTTTGTGTTTCTGTGTTGCTATTTTGTCTAAGAGGATGTATCTCTCCTATGATTTCATGCTGGTATGGTTAATCCCGTTTCAGAGAGATTCAGTCTCCAAATTTTTAATCTGGGATGTTCTTGCTTAGGATTTTGACCAAAGTTCAGGTCAATGGTTCTTGGTTTCAGTACTTCATCCTAAAATGAAGGTTAATTATGCAGGTTGTTGTCAGTATTACTCAATGTATGATCTGAAGATACTCCCTAATCTTTAATAATACTCCCTAATCTTTAATAATAGCAAGCCCTCTTGTACACTACAGAACTATGTTTTCTGTGCAGGAAAACACAGACAAAGATTCTGAAAAAAAGTTTTGTTATTTAAGAAAGAATTTTCTCTCCAGTCAAATTGGCAACTGTGTGAGCAGAGTAAAGGACTACATATTTATTTACTGTCTTACTGTGTGGTATGGGACACAGGGACATGCTGTGTCTTTTTTATGCATGAAGAAATATTTTGCTGCTTATGTGCAGGTAGTGTTGGAAAATACATCCAGTGGCCTCATTTGAAGTAAATGTCTATTGCATGGGGACCTCTAATTTGGGGGAATAGGCTCAGTGATCCTGAGGACCAGACTCACAGTGTGTCAGTTCTAGTTCTATGAACCTTACCTGAACATGCAGTTTAACCAGTTCTGAGCTATAATATAGTGTTTATTTTTCACTGCTTTAATCCCACTTACAGCTGTGATCTGCCGATTTTTCATCTGAAGATTGCCAGTGGTAGCTCTTGTAATTAACATTTTGGGGACTTTGCAATCTTTTTATTCCGAAAAATATCTGATTAACTAACACTGTGGTATCAGTTACATAATAATCATGACACTTCAATAAATAAATCCAGTGTCATTCAACTGTCTATACTGGCAGCATAGTATCACTGAAATGTTTCTGATTATGTCTTACATTTCTCTATTTGATGGCTATGGAGACTGTAATTTGTGTGTTTTACAAGTGAATGTATTTTATCCCTTTTCCTTTCTAGTCTGCATGCATTGTTCAGCCAGTATGCTTGAGATGGGAATTTATGTTCACAGACTCTAAGCATGAGACATTGCTACAATCCATAATCAGGTCGTTAGCATTCTGCTCATGCAAAACAGTGTAAGTAGAATTTTCAGTGGCCTAATGTAACAGGTAATCATAAATTAGTATTTGCTTTAAAACAACACCAGATTACGCAGTCTGCATGCTTAAGGAGAATGACTCAGTAAGTAGTGCAGTTCTGTAATGAAGTGGGAGCTCATTAAACAGATGCTATCTACTTCAGTGATCTACATAAGCAGCAAACAAACCAAATGAAAATCTTTCAACAGAACACTGCAGTCAACCAGAACAAGTTCGGGTTCATTTACTGTGGCACCATCTACAGGAATTAGTCGCAGTAATAACAGAATAGTTGCTTGCTAATTTATCATTTTACATTGTTATTGCATTTGCATAATGTGTTGATTTTTTATGTCTTTGGTTACATTAAAATGCCCTCATCTGTATATACAAAACCAGAACACAGTGGGTGATTTTAAGATTCATCAAACTTGCAGTGTTCAATGTTCAGTGCTTGGACTGTGTTTTCTAACAAATGTCTCTTTTTTTTTTTTTTCCTGGTTTATGTGCTATGTCTTTGCACATGCAGACTTGTAAATAGTACTTAGGAAAAATGAAATGTTTATTTCTTTATGAAACCTAGGTAGAGGCATGCAGATAAGAGTAATGACTATGCATCCAATCTTTCAAGGAATGATGTGCTAGAATTGGCATAGGGTGCTTTTCCAGTAGGTGGAACAGCCAGAAATAGCAGTCCTTTAGATCATGGCTCCATGCTTATGCATGAAATTATTAATTAATTAATTAATTGAGATTAATTATGAATTAATTGAAATTATTTTCAAAAATTAACTGAAATTATTTTAAGTATTAATTTTATAGTGAAGTACCTGAAAGACATTTTGCTGACCTTAGAGTCTTTGCAGCTGCAAGGGAACAACAATACTGAATGACATTGTTAAGCAATTTTCTTTGAGATGAATGAGATGGAAAAGTATTAATGAATAGAATCTGAAATATAAAAATATTTTTAGTATGGTTTTGACAATTGCTGATATGTATTAGTTATAGGTTTTATACATTTAGTGAACTATAGCTACTAAAATGGAGATAAATGGGTTCTTAATTTTAATGTGATATTTTTTATTAGACTCTATTTCTGGTAAGTGTAGATGTGTTGAGATACTATTCAGTGATAAAACACCAGCCAGACTACTTTGCTTCTTCACTGAGAATTTTAATGTTGTTAGACCCTTTCAAAATCAGTTGTTTTTTTTCTTTTTTAATTTTTAATCTTTTGTTTGTATCTATCTATTCATTTCTAGGAGAGCTTTGTTCTCCCAGATACATGAGTTGTCCTGTGACTTCTGACATGCTTATGGTTTTGTGTCCTCTGCAAAAGCTCTTGCAGCTGTGAGCACTTGTCAAAATTAGCTATTTTAAAAGTACACAAACATAATGCTTGTGACCTGTGTGCACACTGTGCGTAGAGTAAATATAATAGCTTTCTTTTTCTGCACAGATGAGTCATGCATAGAGTTCTAATCATCAAGAGTGTGTGGATGAGCTCACTGTTGGTGAGGAAAAGAGAGAAAATTACAAAACATTAGTGTTCAGCTTAAAAAAAAAAAATTAAATGCAGTATATAGTTATCAAACACCTTCCAGCAAAACTAGTTAGACTTCTTCGGAATGAAAGCCATATACTTGTTAGTAAGGCGCAAAGTGAAAAGCACTTCCTATTAAATGTTCACAAAATATTTTCAGGCCACATTTTCTGTAAGTTCATTCATGTGCTCCACAGAAAACACAGATTTAGTAGACCTCTACTTTTATAGCTAGCTCTGCTTCAATAACCTGCAGTGTTAACAATAATTATGTTAAGCGGTTAAAAATTGCACATTCATGAACACCTAGTAAAACAATGCTAAGAGCAACAAGTAGTTAGCAATATTGTGATTACTTTGTGCTAATCTACTGAAAATTTGCATGGATATATTTTATAGACATTGCCTTGTAAACTATCAGCTCTCTGGGATTTTACATGTGCTATTCAATAATTGCAGGAAATTTTAGCAGTCTTTTTTCCTCCCGCCAATTAAATGAACTAGAATTTTGTTTTATAAGCATATGCTCACATGAAAACTTTCATACTCCATGTATCTGAAGTGTCTAAGCAACTGGAATATACCAGAAGTTTCAAACTTCTGTTAAAGGGGAACCTTTCAGTGAATATGCCTATCATCAAACTGTGGGAAACAAAAAATTCTCAATGCCAAAGATGTGTAAGCATTTCCAGTATACAGAGTATACCAGTACAGCAAAAGAAAGCAATAGTGCTGGAAAATATAACTCCTACAATCCCTTCCAGTTTATGAATCTATTTTTAATAGGTGCCTTATCAGCATATGCGTATGGGTCAAGCTTTGTGGAACTTGGGCCATTTGATGTGTAATGCACATTCTCCTGTATCTTACCCTTGAAATTTGGGGTTTGAATTTGCCAGTGAGGATGCAATATGGTCAAGCATTTATGTTTCCATTCACAGCATGTGCCTGACTTTAAACAAGAGAATGTTTTTTGCAGTTTCAAAAATATCACAACATGCAGAAAATGCTGACCATTTTTGATTATGTTAATATCACCTTAACTGTTATTGTTAGTGTCACTGAGTGTGCACCTAAGCCTTATGAGGATGTGAATGACCTTCGATGCCAGTATGACAATGAAGGTTACAATTTTACAAAAGGCAGAGAATGAGTAGTATCTGCTTTTTGAGAGTAACTAAACATTTCCTTCTGTGTTAGCTAGCCAATGCAGAAATTGGGCATATACTGCAGGCTTATGAGCTGTATGTCAGGAGGTGAGCAAAAGAAATCACTACAAGGAGGTGGGAAGAGATAAAACTGTATTCTATTTGTGCTTTTCAAAAAACGGCAGAAAAGTAAAATTTCAGCCAGGAAAGTGATGCCAAGAAAGATGAAGAGATATTGGGGCTTTAGTCTGTAAACCTTTAGAGAAAAAGGAAATAGATTGTTAGGTTACGAGGGTGTAACACACACAGGTATAGGATAAATGGCCTGGTAAATGAGCAAATTACGCTTGTAACAGTCAAAATCAAAGGAAAGAACAATCCAGCTGGTTTGTTTTTTTAAAATAAACAGTCTGTAATGAGCAGAAACTGAAAAGGTTGGGCAAGTGAAAGGCAACACTAATGTGGACCAAGTGCTGGCAACCTGATTTAGTTCGGGCTTGGATCACATTTGTAAAGTAGCAATGACTCATTACTGCAGCTTTTGATAAAAAAAGTATGAGTCTGTGCATGTCTTCTTTTTCCCTTCTTTGACAGTTTACAATTCATGTTACAGCTACTTACTCCCTGCGAAGTGACTTGTGCCTAGGTCACAAAGAAAAAAGATCCAATGGTCCAGAGGACTTCTAGAGTGTTTTACTTGTCTTTCAAGTGGCTTAACAAAACTCTTAAATGATTAAAGTTTGTCTTGTAAACTGGATTTTTAGGGAATAAATGTTCTTTTACAGATACTCACTCTGTAAAAAGCCTCTGACTTTAGGCTGACAGTGACCAAGCCTGTTTGCCATTTGTCCTGGGTTCAGCAGTAGCAGTCATTTTTCTCCATCTTAGTAGCTGGTGCAGTGATGTGGTTTTGACTTTCAGCCTGGGAACAGCACTGATGTTTTTAGTGGCTGCTTAGTAAGGTTTAGGCTGACCAAGGACTTTCTGAGTCTCATGCTCTGCCTGGGAGGAGGGGAGGACGGGAGGAATCAGAGACAGGACACCTGACCCAAACTAGCCAAAGAGGTATTCCATACCATCGCACATCATGCCCAGTATATAAGCTGGGGGCAGTTACCCAGGAGGGTGAGATCACTGATCGGTCGGGCTGAGTATCAGTTGGCAGGTGGTGAGCAGTTGTATTCTCTTCCCTTGTTATTCCCCTTATCATTATTATTATTGGTGGTAGCAGTAGTGGTTTTGTGTTATACCTTAGTTACTGAATTCTTCTTATTTCAGCCTGTGGGAGTTACATTCTTTCGAAATCTGAACGCACACAAGTCCGTAGGACCTGATGGAATCCATCCGCGGGTCCTGAAGGAGCTGGCGAATGAAGTTGCTAAGCCACTGGCCATCATATTTGAAGAATCATAGCAGTCAGGTGAAGTTCCCGACGACTGGAAAAAGGGAAATATAACCCCCATTTTCAAGAAAGGGAAAATGGAAGACCTGGGGAATTACAGACCAGTCAGTCTCACCTCTGTGCCTGGTAAAATCTTCGAGCACATTCTCCTGGACGGCACATGAAAAACAACAAGGTGCTTGGTGACAGCCAGCATGGCTTCACTAAGGGGAAATTCTGCCTGACCAATTTGGTGGCCTTCTATGATGGGGCTACAGAATAAGGGATAAGGGTAAAGCAGTTGATGTCATCTACTTGGACTTGTGCAAAGTGTTCGACACATCCTTCTCTCTAAATTGGAGAGATATCAATTTGATGGATGGGCCACTCGGTGGATAAAGAACTGGCTTGATGGTCGCACACAAAGAGTTGTGGTCAATGGCTCGATGTCCGGCTGGAGACCGGTAACGTGTGGTGTCCCTCAGGGATCGATCGGTGTTGGGACCGGTCTTGTTCAACATCTTCGTCGCTGACATGGACAGTGTGATTGAGTGTGCCCTCAGCAAGTTTGCTAATGACACCAAGCTGTGTGGTCCGGTTGATATGCTGGAGGGAAGGGATGCCATCCAGAGGGACCTTGACACGCTTGTCAGGTGGGCTGATGCCAACCTTATGAAGTTCAACCAAGCCAAGTGCAAGGTCCTACACCTGGGTCGGAGCAATCCCAGGCACAGCTACAGACTGGGCAAAGAAGAGATTCAGAGCGGCCCTGCAGAGAAGGACTTGGGGGTGCTGGTCGATGAGAAAATGAACATGAGCCGGCAGTGTGCGCTCGCAGCCCAGAAAGCCAACTGTATCCTGGGCTGCATCAAAAGGAGTGTGACCAGCAGGTTGAAGGAGGTGATCCTGCCCCTCTACACTGCTCTTGTGAGACCTCACCTGGAGTATTGTGTGCAGTTCTGGTGTCCTCAACATAAAAAGGACATGGAACTGCTGGAACAAGTCCAGAGGAGGGCCACGAGGATGATCAGGGGACTGGAGCACCTCCCGTATGAAGACAGGCTGAGGAAGTTGGGGCTGTTCAGCCTGGAGAAGAGAAGGCTGCGTGGGGACCTCATAGCAGCCTTCCAGTATCTGAAGGGGGCCTATAGGGATGCTGGGGAGGGACTCTTCGTCAGGGACTGTAGTGACAGGACAAGGGGTAACGGGTTAAAACTTAAACAGGGGAAGTTTAAATTGGTTGTAAGGAGGAAATTCTTTCCTGTTAGGGTGGTGAGGCACTGGAATGGGTTGCCCAGGGAGGTTGCGTGTGCTCCTTCCCTAGCAGTGTTCAAGGCCAGGTTGGATGAAGCCTTGTGTGGGATGGTTTAGTGTGAGGCATCCCTGCCCATGGCAGGGGGGTTGGAACTAGACGATCTTGAGGTCCTTTCCAACCCTAACTATTCTATGATTCTATGATTCTCCTCCCAGTCCCTCAGGGGGGGAGTGGGTGGTTGGGGTGGGGTGGAGGAAGCTGGGGTAGTGAGTGAGCAAGCGGCACGGCTGACTGGACTTAAACCACGACACCATTTCATTTATTCATTTTTCATCCAAAGACTTTCTAGGTTTTTGAAAAACATACTCTCTTATCCCTTTCCTCACCAGAAGTGCTAGTTCAGGTCTGCCCTGCTCAGTTTTTGCGTAGCGGTTTCCTTCGATATTATTTAATTAAAATAATATTAAATGGTGGTTACTTTTACTCTATTCCCACTCTATTTATTTTGTGCTCTTTTTCAGTTTGGGAGTGGTCATGGGAGATGAAGAGAGATATTTCACAAAGCATCTCCTAATGGTTGCTCCTCTCCAAATATCACAGACTGAAGAAAACTGTTCTAGTCACTTTGCTGGGTTGAGCATCATTTCAAATAGGTTTGCTTCAGACTTGAAAAGAGAGGATTTTTGACATTTTTTTTAGAGAAGATGAGAACATGGGAAAGCACTGTGTTTCTGAGAAGAAAGGAAGGATAAGAGAACATGAACAAAACCAGTATTATAAGAAAGAATTAGTGCTTACAAAGTAAATAGGAGTTCACTGCTATTTCACCATTAATCTACAGCATTGTGCATACATCCCAGAGTAGAAGAAATGTATGATGTAACTTAATTGAATTCCCCTCTCCCGCTTTCTTGCAAAATAAAAACTAACCAACCAAACATGAATTTTATTAAAGGAATTTAGGAAGAAACAGGTGTTTCAGATACTCTGAGACATTATATGTATAAGAAGTGTCAGCTACAATTTTGATCTAAGCATAATTGACATAAACGCAGAAATAAGTAGAATAAACACACGCTCCAGACCTTGCACATAATATGAAATCACAGTCATTTGTAGTTCTCGTTATATTCAACAATGTGTCTTCTCATTGAAAGGGAGACAGTTTACAAGAAGTACTTCAGCACTCAGAGAAGCTGCTGATTATTTTTAATGTCTTTTCTAGTCAGTCTCTTGTAACTGATCAATTTTATGGAGAAAATTTTTCAAGAAATGTATTATGTACATAGGACATTTCTATATGAGATGCAGAAGAGCTTACTTTTGGCAGACAGAAGAAAAGCAAGTATAAATTGCCTCAGCTTTGTCCTAAGTACATTAACTTTCTGGAGAGACGAAGAAAATGACAAGAACAAAAATCATAAAGGCTGTACTTAAGGTTTATGAATTTTGTGTCTGTCAGCCAGAAAAAGTGTCCATGGCTGTCATAAGAGCACAAGGGAACAAAGAAGACTTTTTGGTTGAAGAGAGAGATTATAGACGTGGGAATAAAGAAACTGGGAGGGAGCTGAAAATGAAAATTTGATCCACACAAAGTAGGGACAGAGGAGAGCTGAGTTTTCAAAGAAGGGTACATTCAGAGCCAAATTGAGTACAATGATCAGTGGAAACCTAAAAAGCATGATGCGTCTTTGGTTCCTTAGTGAGTGCGCTAGTATCATTCATTGGGACTTCAGGACTGATGTGGAAGTCAAGCAGCATTAAGTGAGTGGAAGGAATTCAGTGCCCAACTTTGAAGCCTAGAAACTGCCAGTTAAAGAATGGCATGTCCTTCTATCCATCCCGTTTCTTTAACGTATTTCAGGTCTACATCGTCTAACAGCCTTTATACCTAGTGAAACAAGGGGGACAGAAAATCACAAAATGGAATATATAAACCTTTAGAATCAGTTTTAAGTAATGCTAAGTTTGATGGCTTTGTAACAGTAGCAATGGAAAATTACTAAAGTGCATGATACATAGGAAAAAAATAGAGTGCAGCTAGAGAACACATTGAGCCTTCTTGTACAAGACAAATTGTTATAGTTGACAGAGTTTTAAGAAAAACAGGCTAGAAGAACAGGACACAGGGATAAGGAGTATCTGGGAATGGCAGGTGTCCAGGATGGGCTACAGTTAAACTAACTGATAAGTAGGAGGATAGGAGGATTATTACGTCTCCTGTGCTAACGAACCAATTAAACTGGTATGAGCATCTACTGCGCGTGCTCCAAAGGCTGCCAGAAGTGATGAAGATTGTTGGAAGAAGTAAATGACCCTCAGAGACCACCACCACAATTCTGTATGCATGCAGGGAACTTTCTGGAAAATGACATAATGTATGTATACCCAGGGACTATATAAGGACAGCTTGTGGAGCAACAGAGGGACACACGTTAGGAGGAGCTATTCCCCGTGTCTCCTGGCGCCGCAATAAAGAATACCTGCTTGTCAGCTTGAAAACTTTGTTGGCAAGTTTGTTCCTGGAGTTTTCTCCCAACCACTAGAGCATGAAAATCAGCTGTTACATGAAATGACTATTAATTTGGGTATAAATATGAACTGGTGTACATAGATAGTGAATCAAGGTAAGGCATGGAAAGGGAGAAAAAGCAGTTTATGTGAATTTTGATTGCTCTGAATTAGCCCTTATGAACTATTGGTGTTTATGAATGTGTGCATATATATGTATATGTACATATGTATCTACATGATAGTGAAAAGTTTATAGTGAAATGTTGAAACTAATTTCTTGAGCATAGCTTCAAAGCAAAAGAAATATCTTATTAGTTAAGAACTACTGCTGGAAAAATTTATTCTGCAAACCAAACTGTAAATACAGGCTTATGAATTGAACTTTTAAACTGTGATTTTAAAGACTATTAATATGTAAGACTGATATACACTGTAGTATTTATTTTTTTTTTCTTGGGGGGGGGAGAGTTTGTTTGTTGTTGTTTTGTTGTTTGTTGTTTTTTTTTTTTTTTAATCTGTGAAAGCTTAGTAATTTACCACAAGGGAAAAAGTTAATGTCATGTTTGTCTGCCAAATATTTTAAGTTTCATTTTTAAAGATTGTTAAAACTGTATTTGTGTTTAAAAATAATAAAAAATGATTTTTTGGGGGTATTGCTATTTGACTTGGAGTCTCTAGCTAAAAAACAACCTAGTGTTAAGAATGAGAGCAAAGAGAATAAAACTGCTGAAGTTCCATATGCAATGACAGTATTGGGATAAGGATTTTTTTAGCTGTGTCTGATCTCTTTGTCTTCACAGCTTCTCTAAAAGAGAGTAGAAACTTAATCATGTAACGCTAACACCAGAATTCAAAATTTCAACTCAAAACAATATTAAAATCACCATGTTTGCTTTATTTGTCTGGGAGCAAAATGCAAACAAAGACACATATGCCAGGTTCTGAATGGTGGATCAGATTCTGAGGCTGGTAACATAGATATGTTTCACTGTAAGAACCACTAAAAACATTTCCATAGCAAATCTGCATTCCAGCCTTTCAGCAATGGTATGCTATGACCTTTATAACATATCTATTTTTTTAGTCATTAGACAAAAGCTTTGCTAGGCAATCAAAAATGGCTCAAGCATGTTTACTAGAATATATTTTCCTTTGCAAGCCTGCACTGTAATTAAATTAAAAAAAAAAAAAATCAGTTGCAATTCTCCCCACATTTTCTCTTCTGTGTTTTCTGTATGTAAAATGCTACCATACAGACCATGTTACTATGTTGTTATGCAACTACCAATTAGCCTTTTATATCACACTGATACTACGGCAAATCACAATCTAAAGTTAATTTCAGAAGACATAATTCTTGTGTACTCCTTCTGGCACTCAACTCAAATAAATGTAATAGTGTGCCATGTAGGCAAAAGGCAGAAAATAGGCAGAATTCGTTTTTGCAGCTCTCTGAAGGTTGCATGCAAGACCATGGAACTGATCTCTATGACTGAAGAGGTAATAAAACTTGAATAAAACTTCATAAAAGAAAGCTGAGCTATTCTTCTTCAACTATTTCAAGCTCTAACAAAAATCAAACTGGTAGGGAAAAAATAGAAGAATATTCACCAGTAGAAGACATGAAAATGTACAGTGTTTTTTGGTTACTCTGTGCCAAACTAGAATTTAATAAGTGTATTGATTGCTATTTGTCATGGTATAATGACATCACAGAAAAAAAAAATGGATAAAATACTTTCTCCTCAGAAAAAGAAGATATTAGCTTGAAATGAGGTGTTCTCAAGTCCAAATGGGATTGAAAGGGTGACTTTCTCACAAAATTTCAGTTTATGTGTCTGAGAGGATCTTCTGCTGTGTTTCCTGGGCAGCTTTAAGCTGAAGAGAATAGGTGATAAAATTTCAGGAGGAAAGAAAATGCCAAGCACCTAAGAATTTGATTCTTCCTTCTCTGCGTCTGAGCTGTGTGTTTCCATGTCTTATGAGTAGTGTGAAGTACCAGAAGTTGCCTTTGGGTTACCATGAAGTGTTGTGTGAATGGTTGTGTTGTATGTCATAGCTCTTATTAGCTCTAGTGCCACTTTTAATGTTTTAATGTATGCATATATGTGCCTTAAGGGAGTAGTTTGTGTGTTTTAGTAACGTGATACACAAAAATACTCCCTTCCTTTTGCCTCTATTATAAATTAATACATGCCATCTGGGGGCCTCTTATGATGTAAAATTGTTGTCTTGTGAATGGCATGGATGAGATCCCACGAAAGTGCAGCTGAGCAGCTACCCATCCTGTGAACAAAACAAAAAATCTCTCCCTGCTAGCCCCTTGTGGCTTGCATTAATTTGTCATGAATAATTCACATTCCTCCATCACAGTTATTATAGCTTCCCTTGTCTTTTGTTCATCAGTTCTGAGAGGCATACCCTCCCTTGTGGTGTAGGGCTCTGCGACAGAACTCAGCATTCCAGCAGAGCTGGCTGGCATGGGCAATGTCCATGTGTCTCAGTGCCCTGATGTGATGTTACACCGGCACAGGGAAGGACCCTAATGGGTTCATAAATCTGCCCATGCCCAGCTCCCAGATTAATGTTTTAATTAAGAAGCTAATGGGTTAATCAGGTTCCCGCCTGATCAGAGCCTGTGCTATAAAGTGGATCAGTTGCCTGGCAACAACACCTGCCAAAATGAGGAGGTTTTGTTCTTCTGCCAAGGTTCAATGCAGGCTCTTGTGAGAGTTTGAAGGGAGATGCTCATTTGCTGAGCCAAACGGTCTTTCTTCACCCGGCTGAAAGTACTACAGGGCAAATATCAAAGGGTTTCCAAGTCTGAATCTGTAGTTGTAAGGCTTCCAAGGTTCAGCTATGTATTTGAACTTTTTGATATCCTACCTTTCCCTTGTAACCCAAACAGGCTTTTCCCCACCCTCCTTCTGCTCTTCAGTTCTGTATTCATGTCCCTTACTAAATCCAAACTACTTCCACTGACCAGTTATTTTTTTTCTCAGCAGGCCTTCCCTTATCCGATTTCTTCTAAACAGCTGTCCAAAGCCCCCTTGATTTCGGTGACACTCAGCCAGGAGCTATTTGGCTTTCTCTTAGTCAGCCTGCATTGCTCTGCTGGTGGTCAGTTCAGGGTTTGCTTTACCTTGCTTTTCCCAGGATGCATCACCATCCCCAAGAAACAGCAGAGCACAAAGCTGAGGACACCTGACGTAGCACAGACTACCTGTTGGGCTTGGAGTTTCCTGGGGGGAAGTAAGAGGGAAACTCTGCTGTGGCTGCGTTGGAATCATAGCTGTTCTCTAAGGACCTTGCAAATCTGTGGAGTTTTGGAAATATCTGAGCTCTAGCCCGAAGCCAAGGCTGTTTCTCTTAGAAGGCTGATTGAAATCTCATTAGGAAATCAACAGAACGCCATGTCGTTACTTTGAGGAAACTCAGAGTTGAATAAATGTCATCTTTGACATGTTAATAGGTTTTCTCACATATACAGCATGTTACAGAATCATAGAATCATAGAATAGTTAGGGTTGGAAAGGACCTCAAGATCGTCTAGTTCCAACCCCCCTACCATGGGCAGGGACACCTCACACTAAACTATCCCACACAAGGCTTCATCCAACCTGGCCTTGAACACTGCTAGGGAAGGAGCACACGCAACCTCCCTGGGCAACCCATTCCAGTGCCTCACCACCCTAACAGGAAAGAATTTCCTCCTTACATCCAATTTAAACTTCCCCTGTTTAAGTTTTAACCCGTTACCCCTTGTCCTGTCACTACAGTCCCTGACGAAGAGTCCCTCCCCAGCATCCCTATAGGCCCCCTTCAGATACTGGAAGGCTGCTATGAGGTCCCCACGCAGCCTTCTCTTCTCCAGGCTGAACAGCCCCAACTTCCTCAGCCTGTCTTCATACGGGAGGTGCTCCAGTCCCCTGATCATCCTCGTGGCCCTCCTCTGGACTTGTTCCAGCAGTTCCATGTCCTTTTTATGTTGAGGACACCAGAACTGCACACAATACTCCAGGTGAGGTCTCACAAGAGCAGAGTAGAGGGGCAGGATCACCTCCTTCGACCTGCTGGTCACGCTCCTTTTGATGCAGCCTAGGATACGGTTGGCTTTCTGGGCTGCGAGCGCACACTGCCGGCTCATGTTCATTTTCTCATCGACCAGCACCCCCAAGTCCTTCTCTGCAGGGCCGCTCTGAATCTCTTCTTTGCCCAGTCTGTAGCTGTGCCTGGGATTGCTCTGACCCAGGTGTAGGACCTTGCACTTGGCTTGGTTGAACTTCATAATGTTGGCATCAGCCCACCTGACAAGCGTGTCAAGGTCCCTCTGGATGGCATCCCTTCCCTCCAGCATATCAACCGGACCACACAGCTTGGTGTCATTGGCAAACTTCCTGAGGGCACACTCAATCCCACTGTCCATGTCAGCGATTAAGATGTTGAACAAGACAGGTCCCAACAACGATCCCTGAGGGACACCACTCGTTGCCGGTCTCCAGCCGGACATTGAGCCATTGACCACAACTCTTTGTGTGCGGCCATCCATCCAGTTCTTTATCCACCGAGTGGCCCATCCATCAAATTGATATCTCTCCAATTTAGAGAGAAGGATGTTGTGTGGGACAGTGTCGAATGCTTTGCACAAGTCCAAGTAGATAGCATCAACGGCTTTACCCTTATCCATCAATTCTGTAGCCCCATCATAGAAGGCCACCAAATTGGTCAGGCAGGATTTCCCTTTAGTGAAGCCATGCTGGCTGTCACCAAGCACCTTGTTGTTTTTCATGTGCCTTAGCATGCTGTCCAGGAGAATGTGCTCGAAGATTTTACCAGGCACAGAGGTGATACTGACTGGTCTGTAATTTCCCGGGTCTTCCATTTTCCCCTTCTTGAAAATGGGGGTTATATTTCCCTTTTTTCAGTCGTCAGGAACTTCCCCTGACTGCCATGATTTTTCAAGTATGATGGCCAGTGGCTTAGCAACTTCATTTGCCAGCTCCTTCAGGACCCGCAGATGGTTTCCATCAGGTCCCACGGACTTGCGCACGTTCAGATTCTGAAGATGGTCTTGAACCAGACCCTCTCCCACAGTGGGCCCAACGTCTTCATTCTCACAGTCCCTGCGTCTACCTTCTAAGACCTGGGTGGTGCAGTCAGAGCCTTTGCCAGTGAAGACCAAGGCGAAGAAGTCATTCAGAACCTCAGCCTTCTCCAAATCCTGTGTAGCCAGTTCTCCCGAAAGCTTCTTCAGGGAGCCTATGTTGTCCCCAGTCTGTTTTTTGTTTGCTGCGTACCTGTAGAATCCCTTCCTATTATCCTTAACATCCCTGGCTAGGTTTAATTCTAACTGGGCCTTAGCCTTCCTAACCTGGTCCCTAGCTTCCCTGGCAGCATCCCTGTACTCTACCCAGGCCGCCTGTCCTTGCTTCCATTTTTTATAAGCCTCTTTTCCTGTTTATGCAAGCTATCCATTTTGGATAAAAAAGCCTTCCAATGGCACAATATGCTAGTTTGTCAGTTTTCTTTAAAAATCCCAGTATTGCTTTGATGATATTTCTGTGGTACTACCTGCATGCTTGACTACACTAGAAAGATTTCAGCTTTCCTAAATATACGCTTGTATATATTGTTGTATGTGTATGCTTCCAGAAATATTTTTAAATCCTCCTCCCATGACTCTAACCTTTGTTCTTTAGCTTGGACATTAAACTTTTAGTGTGGTGATAGCAGCTTGCTCTGAATAGGAGTTCTCTAGATAGACAGAATTTTTCTTTTCTCCATTTACTAGGAAAGAGAATGATAAGACACACCAACATTTATTTACTCATATTTTTACACACTGTGTCATCTGGAACTATTGTAATATGGCTTACTTATTTTTAACACTAAAACTATTGTGATGCACAGCACCCGTCAGTAAGCCACATGGGAAGAACTTTTTTCTGGACAAGCACAATGGACATGCAAGCAGGTGAGCCAAATGTCAAGACTTCGATTTTTCAGGTGTTGAAATAGCTTCTCATTTGTCACATCTTAACAAAATACAATATCCAATACCTGGTGGAATTTCCAAATTGTACTATTGTACCTCATTTTGTTTCTAAGGCCAGTGTAGGTTGTACTGTAATATTTTGCATTTGGTTTTGGTAAGACAAGTCCCACAAATCCATTCTTTGCTGCATCTTGGCACAATTTGCTGTAGAGTTATTAAACTGTCCTTTTATATGGAAACTGAGACTTATTTGACAAGCTCTGTGCCTGTTACCCTGAGACCATGCAGCTGATCTGGTTTTGATTGTTCAGGAAGACTGTGCTGAAATGGAAAAGGAACCACTCAGATTAGCTAGTGTGGCTTGTAAAATGGGAAAACAGATTAGGATCAGGGACTCCATAAGGAAGGAGTTTATGGCAGAGGACATCAGAAGGAAGATCACACAAAGAAATAATTATGTCCCATTTTATTGGAACAGAGCAACAGAGGACAAAAACATACCCTGTGTTTAATGTTGAGAAGGCTGCCTTACTTTTAAAAGAGAGCCTGCCCATCTTTCAAGTGATCAAGGCATGAGGCTTTATGTTCGCTGTTAGACTATTATTACTTACTTATTTATTTATTTATTTATTTTATTTATTTTATCAATTAATTGTTGATGTGGCCAGTAAATGCACTTTAAAAATAGTGCTACAGGGTGTAATGAGTTCCTAACCAGGCAATAAATTCCTAACACTTCCAATGAGGAAAGCTGAAGTTCACTCTTTGAATTTAATAGGTATCATCCTTACTAAAGTAGCATTTTCTTACTATTTCCTACAAAACTGCTGTAAAAAGCATTTTTTTACAGAGACTGTAAAGCCTCTGTGCTAGTTGAGTTTAACCATTGTATGAAATGTTGGGAGAACTCTCTGTGGGACAATGTTTGCCAATGTTAAAAGCAGTTGTGCTCATGGATGCAGAAATCTGAAGCAGTGGGAGTCTAGCAGTTGCATGGGCAGCACAGTGATGGAAATATACCTTTCATCTGCCAAGATGCTGGTCACTCTGCATACCAGCTTTGTATTAGGGTAGAATCAGAAGAAATTGCACAACACACCTAAAAAGTTTCTTTAGCTATTTATGCTACAGACAAGTCTTAGTGTGTATCTGTATAAATATCCGAATATGAAAGTATATGTATCTATATGCACATACATGTCTATATGCACACTTTTTCTTCTCTTTTTTTATTTAAGCAACATAGTCTAACAGCATGACAGACAACCCAAACGATTGCGTCCATACTCGGTTCCTAGAGAATGATGCTGTTTGGAAAAAAAAATAAACCAAAGCAGAGCACAAGCCACACAGAATCACAGAATGCTTGAGACTGGAAGGGCCTTCTGGATGTCATCTGGTCCAATCCCCCAACCTCAGGCGGGTCACCTAAGAGCTGATTTCCCAGGACTATGTCCAGACAGCTTTTGAATATATCCAGTGACTCCACCACTTCTCTGGGCAGCCTGTGCCAGAGAAGTCACAATGAAAAAAAAGTGGAAAAGTGTTTCTTGATGTTCAGAAGGAAGGTTCAGCTACTTCGACCTGCTGACAGTACTCTGTGTAACACAGCCCAGGATACTGTTTGCCTTTTCTGTGGCAAGAGCACATTGTTGACACATGCTGTCTCCACAAGAACCCCACATCCTCTTCTGCAAAGCTGCTTTTCAACATAATTTCTTATCTCCTACTCCTTAGAGAACTTTCCTAGAACTGGCAGAGGATGGTGCTTTGGCTAGACTGGAGTATTTAACTTGCACCATAGTCACTTTTTGCCTATTTTGCTTCTGAACAGGCAGTAGGGAGGAGAATGTTTGTTGGTGGTTTCTGTTTGTTGATTGGTCAGTTTGGGTTTTTTTTTGATGGGTTTTTTTTTGTTTGTTTGGGTTGTTTTTTTGTTTGTTTCTTTTTTTTTTTTTTTTTTTTTTCTGGCCCTATATTGGATGTCTTTAAATTAGATGCCTAGTTAGACTGTATAAACATACAGATTATGTAGGCTGTGAAAATAGACTCCTTTATGCATTTCAATGTTACTGAATTTTAAGAAGAAAGAGTCCTATGTGCCTGCTGCTGCTCCATTGTTCAGTATGGATGAAAAGTAGTGGAAAAAAATGTTTCATGAATTCTTATGATGGGAATCCTCTTCTCCCCATCTCTGGACATGTAATAATGCAGTCTCACTAGTGCCTAAAGATAGAGTGAGGTAAAGTTACTGGGGATTATTAAGCTTGGTTTTACCTACAGCATTGTAGAATGGCTTATGCGTGAAGTAAAATTGTTCTGCTTCAGAGTAATAAAAATGTGAGCATTGGTAATAGCTTGAGTATGTTATTTACAACATAATTGTTTTATGTCATTGTTGACTTAAACTGATTTGGAGCTGAATTCTTAGCACTCTTATTTAACTTTTATATAATGTATACTAATGCCTTCTAATTCTCTTCGTATAATCCAAAGTTGAGGAAATAAATCCCACAAGAGAACTAGAGAGTATTTAGCAACCAGTCAGAAACCTGACCTGAATATTATTTGCATTTAAATATGGTAAAGCATACACATTTGGAGTACAAGAGAATTCTTGAATTAGAGAATTTAAACTCTGTAGGCTTTTAGGCTCATTTCTGCTCGCCATGCCAGGAACCTTATCAATGGGCATAGAGGCATGCCCTTATTTGTCTTCACTTTTAACACTTGGAAACACATGTTGGAACAATGTGTCATTCAGAGCTGGGTGAAATACCCTGCGCTCACTCTCCCTTGAGCCAGACCTGGAAACAGAAACCTGCTTTGTGCCCGAATTTGGACATGGATTTCAACAGAGACCTCCCACTCTCGATGAACTGAGATGAACTCCCCAGCAGTATCTGTACTCAGCAAGTCGGGGCTCTTTCAGCACTTTCTCTGGGGTCTGTGCCACTCTGCACAGAAACTAGAGAGTCATTAAACAACTCTAAAAAGTGACTCCCTAGGGTGTCTCTAACCTGCTGATTGGGACACTTACCTCCAGCTGCTGAGGTAATTCTTTATGCAAGGGATAAAGTGTTGACTCAGGCCTCTTTCACCTGATGGAGAAGGGATGGGGACCTGGAACTCCCATGGCCTAGTTTGGAAGGAAGAGGCTTACAGGGGGAATTGTGGAAAGGAAAGATATGCGTTTGCCGCCAGGAGACCTGCGTGCTTTAGCCAAGTGTGCCACAGCTGGCAGTAGCAGACTCCTCTGTCCTTTTGCTGTGACTGTAGTGCAGACATGGCTACAGGACACCAGATTGTGTATCAGGTTGGAGGGGAAGGGTCCTTGTGCCACTGCCTCTTTGTTGAGTGTCTCCTGGTTTTCCGTTTTGCTGCCTAGGGTGATATGTTCAGAGTCTGGCAGAACATTCCAGGCTGGACAAAATATTTCCTGCCTCTGCTTTCTTTCATTAATGCAAGGAAGAAGAAAAAAAAAATTAAATTCAGCCTGGATTGAACATTTATTCCCCCCCTCCCCCACTTCTTTCACTTCATCTGTTCAGCTGAGAAATCAATTATTTGCACAGTGTCAGTATCAAGAGAGAAATCTTCTATTACCTTTTCCTATATTGAAGAGCTCATTATGACTACATAGGGGTTATTGTATTCAAAAGCAAAGGGATTACAAATATCTCAATGTATTCTATAGCTGCTAGTAATTATTTTTGCTTCCAGCTATGTTACAACCATTAAAGTTCATGTCTAGGTTACAACATTCCTCGTGTGAATACTTGCTTTTAATTAATAGAAGGGTATGCTGGGCTTGTCCTTCCACAATGTAGACACCAAACCCAGCAGAAATACCTTACAATAATGGAGGAGCTCTAAAAAGCTCTTTCCTGTGAGAAATATGGCTGGAATTCCTTCACTTCCATATTACTAGCCAAAGATACGTAAGCTTAGGGGCTTTTGTCCTGCTGGCTGAATTGGATAACTTTGTTTTACTCTGCATGAAACACAGCCCCTGACTTTAGTCAGCTGCCTGTATTTTTTCCACGCTAGTAAAGAAATAGCTGCTAACAAGGAAGCAGTGGCATAGTTAAAATTCAGTGCAGATGATAGCTGGAAACACGCTGAGGGTAAAAGGGCTGCAGCCACTTCAGCTTGCTGTTCCATAACAAACTACAGAGCTTCAAACAACCAAATATCCTGGCTCTTCTCCCCTACTGTGGAAATGCTTTTCCCTCCCCCACCTCTGCTTCTATAGGGATGAATGAAACTTGCTGCAACCTAAATATTTGCTGATACCATCCATCAGAAATAATCCCTAAAAAAAAAAAAAATATTAAGGGAGAGGGGGGAAGAGCAATTCTCAAACCAGTGTTTAGGCCACAAAGGCCAAGGGCATTTGTGTTTGTTTCAAGATAGTCAAGACCAGAGCGGAGGTCTGGTATTTTGCTGGTGACAGCTGAAGAAGAGGGATTTGGCTGCTGGCAGAACATAAAGCAAAGCTGACAACAAAGCTTCCTTTTATGCTATCCAAATGAACACATTTCTAATCTGAAATTCAAATACTTGACAACAGAGAGTCTGTGAGCTGGGCTTTGAATAGGAAATTGCTTCATGGTTTTAGCATAATGAATTAGGCAGTTAAAGTAAATCCATTTAGAAGGCACAGAATGCTTTCACATGCCCTGTAAAAGCTGAAAAACCCCTACTAATTTCCTAAATTTTCATTACTTGCAAAAATATCTAAATGTTCTGTGCAAATGTGGTTGTGCATGTTACGTTTGGCTTATTGCAGCTATGTAGCTTGATTTTCCTATTTTACACCACACTGATTATTTAGATAAGATTGTACCTTAATCAAATGCCATATATAACAGCTAGGACATTCTTTGAAAATCAGTGTTCTCACCAATAAGGAGAGTACATTAATTAGTTCTGACACTCTGTTCTGGTCAATTACTATTACACATTCTGGAAATGCAGCATTAAGCTGAGAAAACAGCTGGGGTGGAGTCACACCACGAAAATCAATAGAAGGATTCTCTGAACTGTTAGCTGTGTACTGACAAGTGGCAACCTCAGTCTCATGTTTCATACAGCACTGGACCCATTCTACGCGGCAGTCTTCATAACCCTTCAAGGGGACCAAACAGAGGCAGTGTCACAGGTAGCATAAAGAGAGATTCTGCAAAAAGACAGAGTATGGGACTTCTTTTGTGCATATGCCTGACATTGGAAATCATTTATCAGGCCTCCCGAGAATGCAATGTTCTTTTCCTCTGTGCTTTGTTTAAGCAACAATTGCAAATAGTACCACTTGGAAAGCCAAGGTTAAATGCATTCCAATCAGGTTTGCAAAAAGGAGGGGTTTTTTTCTTCCTCTTTTTTTCTTTTATTTTTTTGATAACCCTCAGCATTTTATTAATATTTTGGAGAAAATGTTCAAGTTCTTTTTTTTTTTTTTTTTAATTCTATTCTACCACAAAGTCTAAGCCTGAGAAGACTCAGTGAATGTACAGACAACTGCATAATAGCTTTTCAACAAATGCACACAAACAGATAATAAGGCATGACATTCTTGTATTCAGAAACTGAACTAGGTATCACAGCAAACTCACTTTTTTCCCATGGAAACAAACAGAACAAATAAATTGATTTTATTTTAGCACATCCTTTTAACTTTGTCGTCAGAGATACCACGATACAATGAAATAATTCTTTGGGCTGGCACAATGATAAAAGAGTTATGATGGAGTACTTCACAGAAAGTTTTACTCATTAATGGGTGTCAAGCATCTAATTAATGTTTACAGCTAGGAATGTAAAGGAAATCTGTCCTCACTTTCTCACAGCTGCTAAAATATGAATAGGTCTTTTTAGGTCCTTGGAGATGCATACTGAATATATGTATACAAGCATCTGAATGTATGCATGATGAATTAAACTGAGAAACACTGACATTTAAATACATTGAAACTATACTGTGTTGGAATAATAATTATCACCAGCAGCACAATATAAATATTTAAAACTACTGTACCTATGCAGTAGTCACAGAGGCACCAGGTTGAATTTATCAAAAATCAATTCTGAATGACATCTCTAGCAAAATAATGGGATATGGAAAAAAGGCATCTTCAAATCATTATTATGGAGGAAAATTTAAGCCTGCATTACAGGCTTGTTCTTAAGTGCCAACACAAACAATAGGTTTTCATACCAAGACTTTCTGTATACAAGATGACAAAAACATCAAGCAATGCAGCTAAGATCTGCCCCTCTGCAAGATACTCAACTTCTTAAATTACTCAACTGTATCAGAGATATTTAGATTTTCTCTGCAAGAATTAGCTGAAAGAAAAGCAAATTCTTTTTTTAAACTTGTCTAAAAGCATTTCCCCTGCCCCAAGAGTATTGCACACTATGTAGGAAACAAAAGCAATATTCTGTGAAAGAATTATTTTTATATGCACACATATATATGCATGTATATATGTATATTTAGAAACTCATAAATTAGAGCAAGACATCCAAACCAGTTATTGGTGAACTACAAAGACAATTATGTTGTGCCATGGCAAAAAGTATTTCATGTATTCTCACCAAGTGTCATTCTTTGTGATTGTGGCTCATGCCACATTTGGCTCATTTGGCTCATGACAAAATGTCACTAAAATTTATGAAATTGTTTGATGGACAAGGAGAATTTTGCCTGCATGTAGACTTTGGTATTGAGTCCTGTTTTTATTTTATTGAGTTCTATGCCTGATAAAATATAAAGTTCCCTCAGAAGTAAGGGACTTGTTTAAAGGCAATGTAAAAGGTGATAAATAGTAAAAGCTTACATTGAGAGAATGGCATAATTTTATTAGATGAGATAAATGTATTCTGCTTAGAAATAACTCTTGGAAAGAGAACTGATGGACAAGTATTATTTCAACAAGAAATAACCAGACAAATCAGTCACACTTTCTGATTGCTATAAAAAAATAATATATAATTTCTAACATCTTAACTCTAGATTCTTAGTCAGCTTTTGATTAGTTCATGTCCTGAGTTCAGCAGTAGCAGTCATTTTTCTCCTTCTTAGTAGCTGGTGCAGTGCTGTGGTTTTGACTTTTAGCCTGGGAACAGTGCTGATAACACTGATGTTTTTAGTTGCTGCTCAGTAATGTTTACTCTGACCAAGGACTTTCTGAGTCTCATGATCTGCCAGGGAGAAGGGGAAGCCGGGAGGAATCAGAGACAGGACACCTGACCCAAACCAGCCAAAGAGGTATTCCATACCACAGAATGTCATGCCCAGTATATAAGCTGGGGGCAGTTACCCAGAAGGGCTAGATGGCTGCTGGGGGTTGGGTTGGGTATCAGTCAGCGGGTGGTGAGCAGTTGTATTCTCTTCCCTTATTATTCCCCTTATCATTATTATCATTGGTGGTAGCAGTAGTGATCTGTGTTATACCTTAGTTACTGGGCTGTTCTTATCTCAACCTGTGGGAGTTACATTCTTTTGATTCTCCTCCCCATCCCTCCAGGAGAGGAGGAAGAATGGGCGGAGCGAGCGAGGGAGCGGCTGCATGGCTCTGAGGTACAAGCTGGGCCTAAACCACAACAGCTTACTATATCAGAACACTGTTTATTTTCCTTTGTTTCTTGCATGAACAGTGTGAAAAAGTGAAGAAAGGAAACAGATTGCAGTCTTTCATTTTCCATGTGAGGGGAATGATTCTCTCTTCTGCTCTAGTTTACGAATTACTTGTAGTAAAGCTCCTTTGTAAAACTTTGTAAAAACTGGTGCCTAGATGCACTATCTACAGTGCATGACTACTCTTACGCTGCCTACATCCTAATGGATTTTAGAGGTGCTTAAGAAGCACAAGGTTTGTATGTGGTATAGCACTGTAGTTCTGTGTGGTATAATCCTATACCTCTTCTCACTGGAAGGTCTGGGTTGCACTGTCTAGAGGTACAGTGTAAAATTTGAAGTCCAGCAAAAGCTTTGAGCAAAGGTTCCGCCATCTTGATTCTGCCCCTAAATGAAGCACAAGTTGTGCCTCTTCTTTCTTTCTGATGATGTTGGATACTGTTGGGAAGGGTTCAGGTTATTTAAATAATGACAGAGCTCCGCATTAATTGAATGTTTTTAGTGATGACCAGGAACTCACAGGGTTTCTACTGCAATCTAGAGCAAAATATGGCTCCTGCGTCCAACATATTTTGTTTCTTGCATTAAGGCTTATAAGAGGCTATGATGGTACATCTCTTTCACACAGAAGTTCCCCTCAGCTGAATGTAGTACCTTAGGCCCCTTTCACAATGATGTGGTAAGTTTATGCAGAAAAAGACAAGATGTTACCTTTCACAAATATGAACTTTAAGGTCTGACTTGAAGTCACCCATCTAATTTCAAAGGTAAGACAGAATTCCACCACATTCTTTCATAAATGTGAAACATGCAAAAAATTTCATTACTAAATTTTTACTGCTAAACTTTCTCTCTGAAGAAATGTCTCCAAACCAAAGAAGCAGGCATGTTTTCTGTAAGTTGACTACTGACTTTTAATGTTACAATGTGAAGACTTCTGCCAGAAATATGTGCTAGAGTAAGTCATGGATAAGAGTACCATAAAGTGATTAAACACACAAAATGTCTTAAAAGAAAATCTTCGGAAACTGTATGTGAAAGAGGATATATAAGAAAAAAATCTATCCGTCTTTTCAAAGATTCAAAACAGAAGGTGATTTTATATTGCAGCGACTAGCTTTCTTCTTTTCCTTGACCATATATGTATATTTAATCTCATTTCTTCTGCTAATGCCCTCAAGTGCAGCCAGCTGTTAATCTGAAGTTTAAATTCTCTTATGTTGCATCTAGGTTTCTGAATTATTATATGGGAAAAGAAGCTCCTTAAAAGGCAATTTATTCTCTGAGTGAAATATGAGTAGAGCTGAAATGCAGTTTGATTACACTAAGGTACAGAAGCAGGTTGAAACGACATTCAATAAAACAACTTTTCAGCAAAATCAGTGCAGTGGTGAACCAGTACTTTCACAAACTGATTAATTTGTTAAAGGGAACACTCTTACTGTCTGCTAATTGTCAGATATGTCTAATTACTTGGAAATCAAATACTTTCTGTAGTGGAGAAAGATTCTGGAAATGCTATTAGATAATTTAAGCATAAAGGTTACACACAAATGTCAAATCAATAGGAATAGTAAATATGGTTTATCAACCACGCCAACTATATTTTTTCAATTGCAGAATGTAAATAGGTTTAGAATAAAACGATCTGGTGGGATGATGGATAGGATATCCGTAACAGTTTAATTAACTCCCATTTCCTACATGTTAAAGGTTTCTTCAGTCCACTGGCTTATGTAACAAACCCTCTTAGGATTTCATTAACTGTTGCTCAATATGAAACACGGGATGTTGTCTGAAGGGGTTACATTTTGTCCTGCCCTTCTGTGGAGCTAAAAGCCTTAGCAAAATGCTGTGTCTGTTCACTCTGCAAACATACAAGTTTTTAAAGCACCATCCGAGGATACTGATTTGGTATTTTGCTTTTTATTATCAAAAAATAAATGTAATCAACCTCTAACACTAAAGCACAAATTCTTCTTTAACCACACATAATTGATTTTATACTAAGAGACTACTGTGCTGGTTCAATGATTGATGGAAATTTCCTCCTTGAAATCTGGAATCTGGGCTTAAATTTAGCTGAGTTCTCCCAATTTCCTTTGAGGTTTTTTAGGGTTTCTCGGTTGGGTTTTTGGTTTTGTTTTTTTTTTTTTTTTTTTTGTCTTCTTTTTATTTTTCAGGAATTTGGATGTTTTGTGGTTGATATCAGGAAGAAAAATTGCTTTTGTTTTGTGGCTCAAAATATGTGATTAAAAAAGAGTCTACACTTAGAGTTACAACAAAATTATGCATTTTTGTTTGTTTGTTTCCATAGCACGTAGAGTATTTTTCCTTACACCTTTTAGTCTGATGGAGGATATTCAAGTGTTCTATTTTAAATTAATAAATTATTCTATTCTGAAAACAAGGCTTCTGAAGCTGGAACTGTTTTTTCTAGCTATGTCTACTCAGGATGCTTCTTTTATCCCTATAGAAAGAAAATATAAATCAACTTGAATTCTATTTGGCTTCAGGCAATTAAATTTATCATTAACAAAAAGAAGTGTTATTTACATTTAACCCTAATAGAATAGCTTTATATTATATTTAGATCAGAGAAAACCTTTTTATTTAAAACAAAATTCTATCTGGCTTTTCATGCTGCCTATTTAGAGCTATAATGCAGGAAAACATCACATACAACCTCGGTTAATAAAGATCTATTTGCTTACAGAAGCAGACTTTAATAATGCTCATTAGCACCATTTTCTAATGCTCCTGTGGGAAACTCTGTTAATGACTTACTTCATTTAAATTAGCAACTGCTGACTTACCTTGTACATAGGATACTCTGAACAAATATATTTTGCTTAGGACCACTCTATTTCGTATGTCTTGAAAATTACTTTCAAAAACATCCACTTTCAGTGCATTTGAAAATTGCTCTTTTAGGATGCTTTTTACTGTCTTCAGAGTGGGTCAGACATGCATGACTATCCCTATAAACACTGATTTAGAGGAAGAAATTCAACACTCGAGATTCGCTGCTTCCATTTCCCAATAATTTTGTGCTTTCCTTGCCCTCTGCCGTGTTATCAGTCATCCAGGTCCCAGGGGAAATACTACAGGCCTGAGGTTAAATTAAGGCTCTATCTCCAGTGATTGTCTTCAGCAAACCCCGTACATTCCCAAACAAATCGTATCTGCATTGAATGCAGCCTTAAATGCCAAGGGACAACAGGGACAGCTTTCTTCCTTGCTGACATGAGTGCTAACATTAATATAGGATAACATTTGAAAGGGAGAAAAAGTAACTGAGCTCAAAAATAAATTGTACATATATTAACTTATTAATCAGAACTGTTCTCTGAGGTAAAGATTAGTTTGACAGAAACATTATGGTTTAGTGTGAGGTGTCCCTGCCTGTGGCAGGGGGGGAGGAACTAGATGATCTTCAAGTCCTTTCCAACCCTAATTATTCTATGATTCTATGAGCCCTCATTTGTTACCTATGAGAGAAATAATGGTGAACTTAGAAAGAATTAGTGTTACTGCATCTCTTATTTAGTTTTGCTAATTAAAAAAGCAAGCCTTTTTGTGTTCTACAAGGGGGTCACTCTGACACTTATTTCTGGATATACCTTATAGAGGTCCCAGGCTCAAAAGATGGCATTATGTGGGTTTATTAAACAAAATCAGCACAAAATAATAAACTAATTCAATAGATGGCTTTTCCTAGCTGCTCTGAGGTAAGATGACAGAAAATAGGGCTTTCAGCAATTGTATGGTTGTGCATGACCTCAATGCTGAATGGCAAGAACTAAGAGTCAGGTCATTACTGGGGTGAAGAATCTTGCAATGACTGGACTTGCGTCATCTTTTAATGGGAAATGTTCTTAAAGAGCTGTGGATAGGTGGTTACAGTAGGCTAGTAAGAGTGCTCTTCCATATGCCAATAAGTATGGGTTTGTGACAGGGGATGGAGCTTTCTGGGGAGCTAGGTTCCTCCCAGGGACAAGATGCAGCAGCAGCAGCAGTCTGACTTGTACCCAAAAGGGACCTAAAGAAAATCTGTAGACAGGATTTTTTGCAAGGGATGCACTGACAGGGCAAGGTGGGGGGGGTGGCTTTAAACTGACAGAAGGGAGATTTAGATTAAATATTAGGAAAAAATTCTTCACTATGAAGGCAGTGAGTCATGTGAGACAGAGAAGCTGTGGCTGGCCCATCTCTGGCAGGGTTAAAGACCAGATCGGATGGGGCTTTGAGTAACCTGATTTAGTGGAAGGAGTCCCTGCTCATGTCAGGGGGATAGAACTAGATGAGCCCACATTCTATGATTAATTTATGCTTGCTGGGAAACAGGCATGGGCAGTCCCTTTCCCAGCTGTCACTCTATGTTAACGAATGTGAGGGGTGGATCCTGAAGGGCAAGTAGAATATATTTTAACAAACAATTTACTTGTTTAGGTAAAGTTTTAAGAAGAAAATTACAAGCTTTCAGATGAAAGAATCAAATCCAAAATCTCTCATTGTAGACCTACAAGATGAGTTTGAAACTTGATAAAATGACACCCTTTTTCATCTTTAAAATAAATATTTACCTCTTTCATGAGCTAAAAGTTATCACAGAATCAGAGAATGGTTGAGGTTGGAAGGGACTTGTAGAGGTCATCTGGTCCAACCACTAAACTGAAGTGGATCCACCAAAACAAGTTTCCCAAGACCATGTCCAGGCTTTGTAATATTTTCAAGATCACCACCTCTTTGAGCAACCTGTGCCAGCACTTGGTCCCCCTCATAGTGAAAGAGCATTTCCTGATGTTCAGAGGCAATCTCCTGTGTTTCAGTGTGTGCCCGTTGTCTCTGGTCCTGATGCTGAGCACCACCGAGAAGAGCCTGTTTCCATCCTCCCTCCACCCTCCCTGCAGGTATTTGTACACATTGATGAGATCCTCCTGAGCCTTCTCTTTTCCCAAGGAAGAACTTTTAGCTCCCTTAGCCTTTCTTCACAGGAAAGATACTCCAGTCACTTCATCATCTTGGTGTCACATTACTGGACTCTTTCTAGTATGTCCATGGCACTGGACACAGCAGTCCAGTACTCACCAGTACCAAGCAGAAGGGAATGTTCACCTCTACTGACCTGCTGGCAACATTCCTCCTAAGGCAGCCCAGGATACCATTTGCCTTTGTTGCAGCAAGGACACATTGCTGCTCATGTGTCAACCAGGACTCCAAGGTTCTTTTCTGCTGAGCTGCTTTCCACTTGACTGGCCCCCAACACACACCAGTGCTTGGGGTTGTTCCTCCCCAGGTGCAGCACCTTGCACTTCTTTTTGTTGGACTCCATGCTTTTTTTGTCCTCGCAGTTCTCTAGGCTGTTCCTCTGGTTGACAACACAATCCTCTGGCATAACACCTACTTTTGTGTCATCAGGAAACCTGCTGAGGGTACGCTCTTTCCCATTATCCAGATCATTAATAGCAATGATCACCCACAGATTTGATGCCTCAGGTACAATCTGAATTACTGGTCTCCATCTAGACTTCATGCCACTGGTCACCACACTCCGGACTCTGCTGTTAAGCTAGTTTTCCACCCATGTCACTGCTCATCCAATCCATACTTCAGGAGGTTCTCTATGAGGATCCTATGGGAGACAAATGCCTCACTGAAGTCTAGATAAACAATATCCATTTCTCTCCCTTCATCTATCAGTCCAGTGAATTCACTCTAGAAGTTTATCAAGGTGATTAAATATGATTTCCACTTGGTGAAGCCATGACTACTACTGATTATTTACTTTTCCTTCATACGCCTGGGAATGGTTTCCAGGGTTAGCTGCTCCACTACATTCACATGGATCAAGGTGAGGCTCACTGGGCTGTAGTTCCCTATGTGCTCCTTCTTGCTCTTCTTGAAGATTTTCAATATCTTGAAGATATTTCACACCCACAAGCACAAGATAGGAGAGATATCTGCTTTCCTACAGTCTTCAGGTACTTGCCCAACATACCATGATCAATCAAAGATTATTGAGAGTGGCCTCACAGTGACATCTGCCAGGTCCCTCAGCACTCGTGTGTATCCCCTCAGGGGTCATGGGTTTACATATGCCCAACGTTCTAAAGTATTCTCTGACCTAATCCTCTTAAACCAAGGACACATCTACCTTACTTTGTACTGGTAAATCTTAAGTTGAAATAAAGAACTGTTTATCTCTCTTTAAACAGAAAGATATTTTATTTCCCTCAATATTCTCTTATTGCAATATTGCTGCATTATGGGATTTAAATTTTGAATGCTTGACTCTTTCAGAACCAGTAATAATTATGCCTTTTTGTCCAGATGAAAGCTCGCTGAGGTGGGCTGACCCTGGCTGGACATCTGGTGTCCACCAAAACTTCTCTATCACTTCCTTCCACAGCTGGACAGGGGAGAGAAAATACAATGAAAGGCTCATGGGTTGAAAAAAAAGACAGGGAGAGATCACTCCCTAGTTACCATCACAGGTAAAATAGACTCGAGTGCAGGAAATTAGTTTAATTTATTATCAATCAAATCAGAGTATGGTAATATGAAAATAAAAAGAAATCTTAAAACACTTTGCCCCCACCCCTCACTTCTTCCTGGGCTCAACTTCACTCATGATTTCTCCACCTCTTTCCCCCACAAGGCACAGACGGGTTTGGAATGGAGGTTATGGTCAGTTCATCACACACTGTCTCTGCTGCTCCTTCCTTCTCAGGAGGGGACTTCTCACACTCTTCTCCTGCTCCAGTGTGGGGTCTCTCCTATGAACTCTCCATGAACTTCTCCAGTGTGAGTCTTTCCCACAGGCTGTCCTTCACTAACTGCTTCAGTGTGGGTCCCTTCCATGGGGTGCAGTCCTTCAGGAACAGGCTGCTCCAATGTGGGTCCCTGTGGGTTACAAGTCCTGTAGCAAACCTGCTCCAGTGTGGGCTCCTCCCTACATGGGGCCACAGCTCCTACCAGCATCCTGTTTCAGTGTGGGCTTCCCACAGGGTCACAGACTCCTTCAGGCATCCCCTGCACCAGCGTGGGGTCCTCCATGGGCTGAAGGTAGAATCTTTTCCACCATGGACTTTCATGGGCTGCAGGGGCACAGCTACCTCACCATGGGCTGCACCACGAGCTGCAGGGCAACCTCTGCTCCAGTGCCTGGAGCATCGTCCCCACCTCCTGTTTGCAGGGCTGTTGCTCTCACTTATTCTCACTTTTCTCTCCCAGCTGTTGTTGTGCAGCAGGGTTTTTCCTCTTCTTAACTGTGTTTTCCTAGAGGTGATATCACTGCCACTGGCAGAGTCAGCCTTTTCAGCAGGTAGGTCCGTCTTGAAGCCAGCTGACATTGCCTCTATTGGACATAGGGGAAGCTTTTATCAGCTTCTCATGGAAGCTCCTCTTGTAGTCCCCATGCTACCAAAACTTTGCCACACAAATCCAATATACTTACCTTAAGATCAAATTTTTGTAAAGAAAATTATTAATATTTAAAAAAAAAATGGCTTGGGTTTCTTTTAATTATCTTAAAGATGTGGCTTTTAAGGGTGGGATAAAAAGGTGTGTGAGTGTAGAGATCTGAAAAACAAGCTCCCAGGACTGGTATTTGCTACTTTACATCCTCATTTATCCTGCCTTTGTGTAGATTACAGCTGTCTTTATAGTCCTACTTTATCAGTGCAAAAGATATTACTTTCCCACTTCAGCTTTTTCTCACTCTCTAATGTAGGACATGTGACTCATACTAGCAACCTTGTCACTAAAGAATTTAGTGTAGAGATATCTGTGGGATCTGCATTCACACCAGATCTGATGTATTTGAGTTGGGTTTTTTTTTCCTCTGGGTGGGAAGAAATCACTATTTTTTCTCTCAGCAAAATAATCAAAATTATCTGTGCTGCTGTATTTGAATAGTCTCAGATCAATGCCCACGTTTAATAGGGTGAAAAAAAAAAAAAAAGCTTATTTGAATAGAAATTACATATGAATACTTTAACATATGTTATACACATTTTCATTTTTATGGTCATACTGTCACCATCTAGTACACGACAGCAGAAGCTGGGGCATGGCAATCTATGCTCTTGCTGGAGAAATTAGTGCTGCTAAGCTAGGATAATAGCTTCCTGGAATTAGCTCATGAATGGTGTGTGGTTTTGTCCTTTAGTGGAGAGGATCACAAACCCAACCGCCCAGTTTCAGTAGAGCCCTTATGTTGTGGGAGTAGGCTCAGTCAGGAGACTAAAATGCACAGAAAGCTAACATACTTTTCCCAAGAAATGTATATTAAAAAAATAATAATGGCTTGATATTTTTGTGTAAACCAAAGACTGCTTACTTGTCTAGGAAAAGAACTTGTAACATAATGTGTGACAGTGCCACCAGGTGTCTCCTGCAATAGCAATGTATTCAGACAGATGTATCTTAATTGGAGTAATCCATCTCAATCACTGCTGAGCTGAGCAACTCAAAGATGTGTCATGAAATGATATGGTGAAAATTCCTCTGCCTTTATCCCCTGTATGATTGCACTTTTTCACTGCCGTGCAAAGTAGAATGTACTTTTCATCCTGTCAGTAAAGAATTTGTCCATTCATGAGAATAAACCAGAGAAGTTCTTGTCAACATAATGGGCATTATTAGGACGATTACCAAATTTTATCATTACGAATTTCTCATGTATGTAACTATGTAAACACATTAAGTTACATTAAATAAATTCCAATGAGATCTTGTTCTCATAGTATTATCATGCCTGTCATGTTTTAGATTGCCATCTGGATTGCAATAATAGCAGTAAGAAGTGATAAAAGAAATTCAATCCACAATAACAACTTGCTTAATAAAAATAACCATTTTCTTATTCTTTCTTTTTGTTAAAGAATCCATGTGCTACCACCTAGTTCTTCACAATTTTCTGAGGTTCTTACAGGTTTTCTGGCAGATCACGTTACAAAGAAGGATGATGTTTGCGTGGTTTTCAGTTCTGTTGCTCTCTATGTAGAGGAACCTTTGCCATCTCTCTGTCCAACCCCTCTCTTTAAAGCACTTGCTGCTTTTGCAGTTGCGAAGGTTGTTGACAACAATAAAACAAACTACAACATAATCATTCTAGACCACTTGTTTGTGAAGCTGTAAGTGCCAGAGAGCAAACGGATCCACCCCTTTCACTGGTGCTCTGTGCAGTATATTGCTTTGCTTCCACTTGCTGCCAAAACTTTGATTTTAGCATTGCTTATTTGAGAAAAACATAAGGTTTACCTAGATAATAATGATGTTGTCTGTTGCCACAGTATATGTCAGAGCATCATTCAAAACAAAATAGTCAAGAGTTTTGGTTAATGGACTTAGATGCATTCTGTTCTGGGACTGCTTGTGGGGTTTTTTAACACAGACAAGGACAATGTGTAACAAATTTTTATTCCATCATCTCAGTGGACTTTAAAATGAAATCATCTGGCTATCCAAGTTTTGAGATTTTGGAAGGACTGGGAACAAGTTCTGTGATCCTGCTGCAGAACTGAAAGTCTCAAGTAATTACTGGCTTTGGCTGTTAGAACTGCTCTGAGATCTGACTGTTCTGAAGGAATGACACCTTTGCCACGCTTAAGTTAAAGGAACACGCAACAGTGACAGGCCTCCATTTCGAATTTAATTCTTATAAAGATATTTTTATTCTTCTTTTAATCCACTAAGGAAATTTGTTAACAAAATCCAAATTATTTTGCATAAGGTCTTTGATGTGATTTTTCTTCTTTTTATTACTTATTTTACTGTAGTGTACACTAAATTAATATTGTCAACACTGGACTTAGGTAATTTCTGTCCTCTTGCAAATATTTGAAAAATCAATCTTAATTGAAGAAATACATTCTGTTTTCTGGGTGGGTTTAAATTGATTTTGTAAAACTGTCATAAAAATGTTGCACCCAAGACAGCTAGTGCATCCGTTTTTCCTTAATGATTATGACTGATACTGAACAAATGGATATTCTATATCTGGAAAAAAGATTCCTGAAGCTAAAAAATGCCTTTCAAATACTATTTTTTGACAATTAGTGACCTACTGGAGTTCGTTTGAAATTGCTTTCTGATCCTAAAATTTACCCTGACAAGATGTAGAAATCTGGCTGATTTTTAGAAATGTGGGTGACCAGCATTGACCTACCAACTGACTGTGATGTGTGTTTGGCATAATTGTGGTAATGTACAAAAATATTAACTGTCAAACTTGAACAAAGGTGTGATTGTGAAGTAATTTAAAAAGACACACGGTTATTTCCAAATCACCTCACACATCTGGAAAAGGAAAGGTTAACAAATCATTATAATTAGCATCTTCTTTTTATGATGTTTATGTTTTTCATCTATGAGTAGTTTGCTAATTCCATATAACTTATAACTTCAAAGCAATCACTGCATGAATAATTTCTGTCCCTGAAGAAATTCAAACTAGGCTCTCTCTCTCTGAGATTTTAGTGATGTGAAATCACTTTCCTATTATGTCAGGTCTACTATAACTGACTGACTCAATCTTAAGGTCACTAGTTTAAGAACAACTTTACCAGACATGTTCTAGTAAATTCTTCTAGCAAGTGCAATGCACATTGAACATTTAATCTGTGCTTGCCAAACCTTAAGGTAGAAATATATCTAAGATTATATTGTTTGACTCATGCAGAAGGTGAAGGTATGTATTCTGCAAACAGATTATGCAGCTTTGTCAATGAAATCAGATTGAATTAAATCAGTTTTGTTGCTGTATGGTATTAAGGTAGAAGAATAAATGCATACCTGTGTTTCTCTATGGGCTTTCACTTTTTTCATCAAAGCTTTGCATGCATCCAGTGGGTTTATGTTTACAGTGACTGCACAAAATGCAGTTATGTTGTGTATACGAATGGTGTTTCCGCTTTTCATGTTCAGTTCATAAAAAGTATGACTCTGTTCTTTCTAAGGCAGTGACCGATAACTGATGATTCTTCTGTGTTTTGGAAGAGGCAATCTTTGGCTTCAGGTTATTTTCTTGGGGTTATTTGTGGTCTTTTTTATTATATAGCAAGCCTTACTTTATTTTTCTTCCAGCTTCATGATTTCAAAATATTCTTATCATAGGTGAATTACATAGAATAACATTTATATTATTCCTACTCCAGATTCTCTTGGTTTTGCGTTTGTAAGAAAGGAAAAGTTTTAACAAAATAAATTATATAAGCTGAGGTCTAGAGCTATGTAAAGATGAAGTGCTGCCAAATCTTTTGAAGATGGAGAATTACTACTGTTTTACCCTGAGACAGGTTTCCATGCTTTTTAGTGTCTCTGTGTTGTATAACAACACTTATTATTCTGTTGACCAGAAATATTTCTCCTCTGTTTAGAAGCTGTACTAGTGTTTAAATATCTACAATAAAGATTAACTATGGAGCTTTCAGTAGGACTGGATAATGCTTTATGTAGATTCTTCAAATGTTGTCAGAGGGACTGTAAAGAGTAAAGCGCTAGGTGATATTGAGATTCTTCTGTGTAGCAGGAACACATACAGCTCTTAATAGCCTATTTCTTTCTACAGGTTCTCTTTCCTATCTTCACCGCTTTCCACAATGTCACTTTTAACTAGTGGAGTCTTCTATGTACGCTCTAGGTTTTGTCCAAGGACATAATACAGGTTGATTCAGTCAAACATTTGAGAAAACTTAGATTTTTGTGGTTTTACTCAGGGAATTCTCATATGCATGTTGCTGCTTTTAAAACATCTTTAATATCTGAAGTGCTCTGTAAGTGCAATTTCCTGCACATACAATTGATCTTACTGTGTTCCAACTTGTAGGGAAGGAAAAGTGAGTTCCTGGTAGACTGCTAGACTGCAGGTTTTAAAAATAAAAAACACTAGTTTTATTTGTTTATTTACTTACTAATTGTCCTGCATGTCTTATTGAGAATTCAAGACTAAATTTCTTTTGGGTCCAATAATTCCAGCATTAAGTATTAAAGCAGGACAAAGATCTACATCAAGAATATAATTGGTATCACTAAGTTACTAAATCATTTTTTGTTGTGAAAAAAATCCTTTCTGGTAATGTTTCACTTAATTTAATTAAAAATTTAAAAGAGCTATAAAGTATTTTAAATATGACAACAGATAAACTAGGAAGGTTTAATTTAATTTTCCACTTCTTTGTTTCAGGTTGTTTTCTTTGTTCTCCATCAAAAAAACAACATAATAAATGTTTCCTCTACCACTTAATATGTCTTTGAAAGTATTACTAATAAATTTTATGACACACTGCTATAAAAAGTATACATATATTTAAGTTTGTAATGACTTTTGCTAAAATGTGCACTTTGGGAGACACAAATAATTGGAAGTAGCCAGCAAACATTTCTGTTACTGGGTGTCTGGAAATAATTTTGTAGCAGTCCAGCTCCAAACCAACTACTGTTCTCATTCTCAGAACTGAACAGATGTGGGACATAGGTTGACATTACAGGGACAAATACCTGTAATGGTTGTGCCATTTAATACCTCTCTTTTTATCTATGGAGAACAGGGTTGAAGGTAAGAGGGAAACAGAAAATGAATCTGTGCTAATAACTGACTTGAATATAATAGCTCCTGTCTTTGGGATTATATCATGAATCACGTACAAATATTTCTGTCCCTGTGAGTGATTATGGATTTCCAAATGCAACTATGAAGTTTCAGAGACAGGTTATTACCAGAACTGTGTTATCAACAGTGAATACCAAAAACTTGTTGCCCTCCTGGTCAGTCAGCAGGATGAGTTCTTTTTGTTTAAACATTTTGTATTCATTAAGTAGCTGAGATTGTGCATTTTCAAAGCCTGTAGGAAGATTAAACAATTTAAAGAAATATATTGATCTTATTAAAAACCCTCATGGCTTTTTATTTGGATGGGTTCATTAACAGAGATGAAAAATTCACTTTACCTTGAACTTACAATTTAAGTTTCTGCTAGAGCATTCTTTTATTGACAGTTCACTATGCTGTGTTCAAGATACTTAGTTTTCAGAAACAGATTTAAATTATGCTGGATATGGTTCAAACTCTTCGCATGAATCTATCCTTAGAAATTTCCAAATGCTAAAATAAAAACGCCCTGAGGCAACAACCACCCTGT
Organism: Lathamus discolor; assembly: GCF_037157495.1. Taxonomy (NCBI): domain Eukaryota; kingdom Metazoa; phylum Chordata; class Aves; order Psittaciformes; family Psittacidae; genus Lathamus; species Lathamus discolor. The sequence continues at coordinate 46,355,759 of NC_088909.1, read as the reverse complement.
AATGGCAGGAAGAATAACTTCGTCTAAGTTGCTGACTGGAGAGTTTACATCCCCATATTCAAACAAAGTGCTGCATCTAAGTCTTTTATGATAAGGTACCTCTCTGAAGCACCTATTTCTAACATTTGACTCTTCCCTTGTGGTCTGACAGGCCTTGAAGGATCAGGACTGAAAACGTGCTGCAGAAGGGATGATGCAATGGCATTGGGCAGGATAAGATCCTCCAGCTGACCTGGCAAAGCTCCAGAATAGGACTCCTGACAGCTGATTTGCCAACATTAAAGGTATTAGCTCATGCTTGGAGATGGCTATGGGTGCTGAACTTCCAGCCCCTAGGAACACAGTGCTCTTGTGACCTGAGGAAAAGCTTCATGGTGACATTTGTCTGCTGCAAACTGTGAGCTCTGCCCAGATAATTCTGAGCATTCTGTTTTGCATGAGGAAAGCAGGACTTTCTGTCCTGAAACTGCGCTGCCAGCAATCTTGTGTCTGCAAAAAGGGAAAATATGCCTAGTGGTGCTAAGGCAAATACGTGTGGTGTTTGGTTCATATTACAATAATTACAGTATTAACTAATGGGTCATTGATGTTGCATGACAGCAGATGAGTAATGCTTTTGATGATGTTAATGGATACCAGGAAAAGATTTCAAGGAGTACATTCATTTGATTCTGTTTTGTTCCCCCACCCATAAATTTCTTTAATTTCAAGTGGGACTCCTACAGCACAGGCAAAATAACACAATTGCAAACACTGAGCCATGAAATATTGGTTGGGAAGTTGGGGCAGTTAATTCAGACAAGTGCAGAGTTGTTTGTATGTTATGATTAATAACAAAAATATTTTAAGCTGGCATGACAAACCAGTGCAAAAGCCTTTGAATGAGATGTATTTAAATTACTGCTCTTAGAGTGAGCAAACTAGATTGATGTAATGTCCCCATGTAGACATGCCCTTGCTCTGCTTGTCTTCCTGCTTTGATCTGAGATCAGGTAGTGAGATGAAAGCAGAGCAGAAGAGTGCTCCCTATCGTACCTCTATAAGTGATCACATCTATCTTCATGTGACGCCATGGCAGCTGAGGCCAGCTCAGGTGGCAGAGCTCGTTTCCCACAGTTATAAATGCAAAGGGATTGTGGGCAAGGAATTTCAATGAAGGGCACTTGATTTTGCAGCTTGCTTCCAAGGCTAACCAGCAAGCCCTGTATCAGACAACTGAATCTTTTGTGCTGCCTATTCCTTGAGCCACTTTTTGCAAAAGTGTTGTGTTAGAGACAATGGTAAAGATGTAGGTGCCCATTTCACAGCACAGGATACATTATTAGTTAATTGGCACAGGCAAAATAAGAGTAGTTTCTTAAATTAATGTAGCTGTTCTGTCATGAAAGAGGAAATGAGCAGAGTGTAATCAAATGTTAGTTACTGACGTGAATTATAGCAAAACGACTACACATTGTACATAGATCTACATATACACAAGGAATTATTACTTGCTTGTTTTCTACTAGTAGTAAGGAGCAGGAGTCATGATCACAAGCATATTGTGTTAGGCATCATATGGAAGGACTGTATTCACCTAAAAGGGCTTACAACACTAACTACACATCTAAAGTCGTCCTGCCTGGCTAAGCTTGCAGAGATACAGTGTGATTTGTTTTCATCCAGGATTAAAGTTTTCTATTCCCTAATGAATGTAGTGTGGAGGAAGCAGTAGAATGTTTTTCTTCTGAGTTTCCATGACCTCTGGAAGAAGTAATTTGTTGGCTATTGCTGGCAAAACAGCTCTGCTGGAGCACTAAATCACACCCTTTTGCAGAAAACATTGACATGAGCTTAATGTTTATAGCTTGCATACAAAAAGACTTTTTATTGCTGCTCATGGATCTGATTTTCTTTTTATACATTCACACAGAAGCTAGCTTCATGCTGCACTTGATAAGATGTTGCTGTAATTTTTTCATTGTTTATACAATAACAGGGAATTATTCTTTGCAAACTTTAAAGGTAACCATTCTTCACAACAAGAATCTTTTTCTACTCCATTAATGTAAATGGAAACAAGACAGCATATATACTTTTAAAATGAGATCTTTCATAGCCCATAACTGAAACATGGGCAAAAGGTCTAAATCTGTTATAAATTGTTTGTACAAGCAAAATGGTATCACATTCACTTAGCTTGTCTGTAAATTACCATGAAAATTATGAACTGAGGTCTAGAAGGAGAATTTATTTAATGTTTTAAAAAAATTCATTAAGATTTCAAATTAGTTCCTTCAGCTACTTATTTGTTTTCTTCAACCACCATTGATCGAACTGGTATGGTTGTCTTATACCAGTATGAATTGAATGAGAATTCAGTAATCTAAATCATATTGTTGTTATTTCTATGGCAGTAGTGGATGATGGTTGTTTAAAATCCTTAAAATAACCTGAACCACAGCAATTCCCTGTTATGAATTAAATGTTAATTTGAGTACTAGAGAGTAAAGGAAGATCTTGAACAGTCTCATCTTCTTATATTTTATTGATTAGGGTGCACCTGTAAGAAGAGTTGCTTGAAAAACATTAGTTCAGTTTGACTCTGCCTATGCACTTTTTCCACCAGACCTACATATTAGTTTTTGTCTTCTGGAGACCTAGTCCTGTGTCCTGTAGTTACTGAGGTTGTGAAAGCTGATTGTGAGTTTGCATGAGAATTAATAGCTTTCTACTTGGGCATTGCAGCATTTGTACTAATTTAGTGCTTCCACTGAACAGACATTTGGATTTCTGAAAGTGGACAGCACTAGGGAAAAAGAAAGCCCTTCTTTATCTGCTAGAAGATGGATGAAATAGAGGCAGCCAACAAAATTAGCTGCCTCCCTGGAGGCTATGGAAAATAGTCTCCATTGCAGTTCAGAGCTGGACATTCATGACCATAGACAGACTACTGCATGAAATTAGGTTGAATTATGGGTAGGTAGTTTAGTAAGAGGGACTACTGCCCACTAGGGAGAATTTTGGAGCTGTGAAAAAATGATCTCTAGTAATGATAATGGATGTAAGGATAACAGTTTATCCTTGACTGAGATGATTTTCCAAGGTTTTGGCCTCTTTTTTTTTTTTCCTGAACATAGGATTCATCTACATAAAACAAAAGGAAAAGTGTAAATAAGAAAGGCAATAAAATAAAATAATAATAATAAAAAAATGTATACTTGCACTTTTAAACAACACAAACAAGTCAATTTTATGTAATTTACCTATATCTAATCTGAATAATGCTATAAAAATATTTAGAACTTACAATGTTTATGCAGGTATCTAGGGCAAATAAAACAACAAGTAATTCTAAATAATAGCCTAACATATAATTCTATTATAACATTGTTTAACATAATCAGTTTGTACAAAAACAAATTAAAAGAGACAATCTGTATCATTAAAATTCAACAGACGTTTAGTTCTGCTAGAACAGGACTTACTTCAACCTCCTTCACAATGAATTTTCAGATAGATTACAAATGCACAGGCTTAAACAAAACTAAATGCAAAATACTTTGAGAGCTACAGCACTGAAAATATTTGAATGGCAGCATCTGTATATTTTTGTGACATACTGTATCGCCTTTTCAAATTTGACTAAATTGCAGTTTTGCATACCATAATTACATTGGATCATACTTTATGGTTATACTTTGTAATGCTGAGCCAATATTAATCAAGTTTCTCCAAATTTATACATACTTTCTCCTATTTCATGCTGGTATTTATGTGCTTTGGGTAATTATAGTCATCTATAACTTTAATATGTGGTTGAGTGCCACTCCTATAAATGTATACTTATTTGGGATCCGAAGTTTCACACCATGGAAATATCATCACATCTGTGGATGGAAATATCACATCACAGCATTCTCTACACTCTTGGGTTTGCTGTAAGATACTGTACAGGTCCTTTGAACCTCTGTGCCATGCTTGACTAGATTTCTTAATGACATTCTCCCCCTCTATCCTGCAAATTCTTGAACTTTGAACTAATTTCTTGTTATCTTTCTGTGAGCAAAGGTTCACAGTTGTAATCAGCTTCTCTTACTGGTGAATAGTGCAGTGAATAATGAAAATCCATCTGGTTTTGGACCATAAAGTTGTTCTCTATTTAGTTTAGGGACTTCTTTCAGCATGTTTCCCCACTCCCCTCTGTTTCCCAACTGGTAAAGTTTTCTGCTTTTTCACTTGATAATTGGAGTTGTCTTTGTTTTGTACATAAAAGAAAATGAGGAACTGAGATCTCCACGTCCTCTGTTACAGTCCAAATTGGAGGCAGAAGCAGAGCTGTGTGTGATTCCCAGCTTTTCATTTCATCTAGTAGGGCAGGTAGTTAAAATTTCTCTGTGGCGTGCTGTCTAGCAAGCAAGAGCAGCTTGCGTGTTGCCCTAGGAGCTGTTGGCTCTCATGTGCATTTCAACAGTACAGAGTTCTTGTGATTTCATCTTTATCCCTAGTCCTCTTTTTGCAGGAAGACTTACTTCCCACAGTGATCCTAAAAACTCCCTAAAATTTTTGAGGCGGCTGTTAAACTTTACTGCCTCTTTTTCTGTAGTTTCCAAATGTAGATTTTTATGATCATAATTGGGATGCAACTACTCCAGCCATATTCTCTTATGCCTAATAAATCAGGATCTTTGCCATTCCACATCCTCTCCAACTGCTTTTCCATATTTCTCCTGGGTATAAATATTTCTATGAATTAATAATTTTCTCATTCTTTGCTTTTGATTCCAGAGGTTTTACATTTCTGCTTTTCTGGGTATGTTGAAAATAAATAGGATTTGCTCAAGGTGAGAAAGATTTTTGTCATTTGCTGTTTATTTTTTTTCATCTCCTTTTCATTTAATTGAAAAGAGTGTGTGGAAATCTGTTCCATGAACCTGTGTTTGGAAACTCACGACCTGAGGGAGCAATTGCTTACATTACTTACTTACATGTCTGGTATATCTGGGTGACCTTTCCTGTCATTCATTGTCAGCCATGGGTGACCTCAAGCAACTTCGAGAGTTGAGTTAGCCCTGGAGGGACCAAGATCTGTTACGGCCTGCAGCTCCAAGGAAGAGTGTATATGCTGATAACCATGAAGGAGCAAATGCAGAGGGTTTCACACACCTCTCTGCGATGATTTACTGGCTTCCTCTCTTGAGAAACTGCCCCTTTGGTCTATGAGGAGAAAATCTGTTTCAAAGGACTGTGACAAAGACAGCCAGGCTCAGGGAGAGGAGTTTGGTCATGAGGCTGTTCAATGATGGAACTTTGGTATTGGCAGCAAACCTTTGTGCAGAAGTAGTGCAGGCTAAATTTTCTAACTACAGGGTAAATTTTCTCCCTGCCATAGAAAGAACAAAATACAGAAAAGCCTGTGGTTTTAAAATTAGTATTCTAATTTTTATGTATTATTCTACCCTGAAAAGTTATCATTGAATGATTTGCTATATACTTCCAAGATGGGAATAATTTAGTTGACTAATTAAGCTATTTTTCTATGAAAGGAGATGTTTGTGGTTAATCACTGTGTTCTTGGGAGAAGAGAGAAGATTATTGCTTTTATTTTATTGCTGTGCTCCTTGAAGAGATGCTCCTAGTGCTGCACCCATTCCTACCGGGACTCTTGAGTTCCCCTTTTGGGAACTCAAAAGGGGAGTTAGCACTCCACCCTTGTTTTAAAGAGTTGGTAACCTAGACCTCAGCAGTTTCAGTAGCAATTCTGTTCATATGCCTTTCAGATGATTTTTATTTTTTGTTTTAACACAGACTGAAGATATTGTAATAGAATTACAGACCTGCAGTCTGACATTTGCGGTGCAGTGCCTTCACTGGAGTTAAATTCAGCTAGACTGTACAAGCACATAACAATTGTACAGCTTTAAAAAAATGTGTGAAATACTAGGTTTTATTTCAAAGATAATTTATTTCATGGAGATATTTGCCTAATCATACATGTTAAAGTTAGGCCCACAAAAAATTATAGCATCCCACCTCTGATTCTTTTCATGTTTCAGTGATGAACCAATTTGTCTTATGCCAAAAAAGAAGTAAAGCACATCTGATTTTATGTTATTTGCCTTATTCACAGGAGTTGCTTTGTCACATTGCTAGCATTGTGTAGATCATTTGAACCAGGGCAGAAAGAACTGAGAAACCAATGAATTTTAGCTGCTTTTAAAAAGAAACTGAAAATCAATAATAAATGATTGTTTTCTATAGCAGTTTAAATCCCTCATGCATCCCCTCTGACATGGGGATGCAGCTATAAATTAATTTAGTTTGAGGCTGTAAAGAACCTAACTTTCTCTAGACTGACTAGCTGACGCGCATTAACGATGTAAAAATAACACAGGAATAACACAGGATAGCCTTCGAGAAGTGCCGAACACTACAAGTTGTTTTTATAGTTTAATGAGATATAGGTCTATACTTCCAGAGGGAGACACAGTGAGCAGAGCACTCTATAATTTACTGCTGTAAAACGATCAGGATTCATGCTGTCTATAAAACATGAAAAATGTTCTTCATTCCTTACCAATTAGATCATAGTTACAACTCTCGGCTCCTTTGAGCTTAAAAGAAAATTCTAACTGCTAGACATAAATGAATGCTGCGGTTAAATTAAACCCTTCAACAGCCCAAACAGGCTTGAAAGAAATGCCTTCTGGATGTTATTAACATGTATATTTAAGTGCTATTTTTAAAATTTAACTGCAAGCCATAGCAAGCACAAATGTTTATAATAGTTATTTCAAAATTGAAGCATTACTTTGAAAAGCATTTTTATTGCTGCTAATTTCTTCTCAATAATTTTATTTCAGCTTTTACTATTGCTGATTATTATTTTTTTTTCTAATGTGAAGACAGAAAACTTGCACAGAAGGCCCAAGATACCACATTTTCCAGCCCTGAAATAACGTTCCCTTAAAATATGTCACATACAAATGCAAGGCTCAAGTCCTCAAATATGTCTGATTTGCAAAGTAAGCAATCTTATTTATTTCAGTGGGATCTCAATGTAGGTAAAGTAAATACATGTTTGCAGAATCAGTGCTTTGATCTTGTGCTTCAGTTTACAGACATATCTGTTCATAGCACAAAATTACCTGTGGCTTGTCCTGCTATGTAGGGAGCAAAAAGCAATCGGGGGGGGGGGGTGGGGGGTGGGGGGAGGGGGCAGGAAATGAGGAAAAGAAGAGATAACAAAGGGTTTTTAGTTTCTGTCACAGGTTGTTGGTGTGGTTAATCTTCTCTGCTTCAGTACTCCACATTTTCAGTTCTTTTGAAATTTGGTCGTGCTGACAAGCCACAAACACTGCTTGTTCCTTACAAGAAATGTTGATTGCTAGACAGAAATGAATTCAGGGATGGTTGAGAGGTGACCTTGCAAGACTTCGAAAAGTCAAAGTATGTCATTCTGACATGCCTGATAAAAGTATCATTTAAATATCCATGGAAACTGTCTTTCACATTCAGCTCAAGAGCTTTGGTCATAAAAAAAAAAAAAAAAAAAAAAAAAAAAGAAAAAAATGAAAAATAAGAATCTGAACTGTGAAGGGATTTCAAAGATATACCTTGTCTTTTTGATCTCTGCAGCTAATTCTTTCCCTCAACTCAGTCCTTAGTAAGGTTATTGAAGGTGCAGCTAACTTAAATGTTCAGTGGGAATGCTATGATCTGTTTACTGCTTTGATGTTCTTTATAGACTACTGCTTTCTCTGAATAACGAATGTGTAGCAAAACACACCTGAATCCCCTACACTTTATTTAAAAATTAAAAGCGCATTCATCTCTGAATATGTCTCTATCTGCATGCAATAGATGGGAAGCAAGCTAAACAGTCCTTTATTGCCAGAAAGGTATTCAAAACCAGGCCAGCTAAGTACTTGTGTGCCTATTCTGCTGCAAGTTTGGAAATGTGTTTGTGCTGTGCATTGTCATCAGGATCACCTCCAATATTTCAGTTATTTCAGCTATATTTAAGTATATATAGTTATAGTTGTTAAACCATGACAGCAGTCAGTTAGCTAAAATGAACTATAGCACTGTTGATGCAATAAGTGAATTAAAGGATATAAAGAGTACATATACTTTCTTTTCTGATCTTCCACCAGCAGTGTTAGCCAGGTATTTTTCCAGCCTATGTACAAAGGTTACAATATCATTTAATATAAACTTTTCAAGATCACCACTGTGGAAGTGAGATATCTTCTTATTAGTTTACAATTGTGTTTAGCAATAGAATATTTGCAAAACTGCAGTTGGTTTACTCTATTTTTAATATAAAATATTTTAAAATTTCACCAAAAATCATAGGAATCATAGAATCATAGGATGGTTCGAGTTGGAAGGGACCTTAAATATCATCTAGTTCCAGCCTCCCTGTCCTGGGCAAGGACACCTTCCACTAGACCAGGTTCCTCCAGGCCCCATCCAACCTGTCCTTAAACACTGTCTGGGATGGGCCAGTCTTTGTGGAATTCATTGTTTTATCTAGATATATAATACTATGAGAAAATTCCTGTTATTCTGATGTTTTTCCTTAGCTTCATAATTATTTAGTGGATTAGCATGCAAAAAAAACCTCAACAAAACACGATCCCATGTTTTAAAATACTCGACACCTACAGTTGATTAAATCTTACTCAGGACTTTCAAGTTTTCTAGAGGATTAATTCAATAACATCTTCCTAATTTTTGGTCTTTTTTTTTTTTTTTTTTTGCAATACTTCATTGATTTTTTTTTATTTTTTTTTTCTAAGTTTTATACCATCTATGATGTACAGGCCTTCATTTTTCTTGAGAATGTAAAAATTATCAGATCCTTTTCACTAGCTGCTCTTTTTTATAAAAGACAAACATCAGAATAAGTATACAATTAAATTGGAATAACTGATTTGTAATAACTAATGAAGAACACTGTTACTTTCATGTGACAAAGCATTAAGTACAAGTTAATTGAGCCTACTCACTCTTTAAAGTGTAGAGTTAATTAACATTATCCCCTTCATCACAGGCCCCAGCTGTGAACAGTCCCGGGTCCCTTCTGGACAGTAAAACCAAGCAATGAACAGCTGTGTGTTTTGTGAACAGATAGGACTGATGTTTCCTTTGAAGATGTGATCCTGCTGACCTTATTAAAAGTACAATGTAAGGAACTACCTTGGAGCAGGTGAGAAAGTCCTTGGAAGACAGTTTAAGGTAGCTATATAGAATTTCTGTTCACCATTGGTCTCCTTTAGGGCTCTGGTGAATTTTCGTGTGGGTATCAAAGTCATCTCTCTCTGTCATTCAGCACTGGTTGTGTGGCAGGGTTTGACACTGCAGGGACAGCAGCAAGAAGAGCGGGACCCTATGCACTTGCTGCAGATGCTCAGACCCAGGTCATAGTCACCTTCGAGGACAAGCATGTTTTTGCCAATGTGTTGATCTAGGAACAGGAATAGTCATAGCTTGGGTACAAAGTCCCTTCTGCAGTAAATGAAATCTGCTGTAATGACAAAAATGTTCAGTTTCTAAGAGTTTCCACTTCCTATCTTTTTCCTGTGTACAAACATATGGTGGGAGGAAGGAGAAGAGATGGAAATTGCCACACAGATAGTGGCACAATGAATGCAAGTTAAATTTCTGCCCTGCCAAGACTGATACAACAGAGGAGAACAGGAATGTTTTAGTCAAGGAAAGAATCTAGTCATGGGCTGGAGTAAGAAAACATATAAAACTTATTTTACTTAGCTTATTTATTTCAGTCTTGTTAAAGTGTAGGCACCAGAGTGAAGTAATCTGCAGAGAAGTCCCATAAAACTGCTTGAATTATACAGCAGCTTTGTGCAACATTAGGTTTGACTCCTCTCTGTGTAAAGTAAAAGTATCAAGCCCCAGCTTTTGGAGCAGAGGCAGGGAAGAAGACCAATAACTGGTAAATGCCAGGCCAAGTTTCTGACACCAGGGCTGATGACCACTGGAAGTAAGAAACAAACTAACTAGAAGTCTTTTAAAGATTAAATATACAGAAGTGGTTGCAGGAATATAGAGGGGGTTTGCTCATTCTCTTGCCTTTTGGAGAACAGTCAGGACAGATGAAAAGGTCTAGAGTAAAATAAAGTTTTTGCTCATGTTGGCTGCTGGGATAGTTTCTTTGATCTCCCACTTACTCAAGCAACGTCCTACTGCTCTACTTAAAAGCAAAGTTTTGGAACTCCTGGGCATTTTAATAAAGTGTCTTCAAAAATGCTGTGCCTGTTGGCTAGGGAGGAGGGAAGGGAATTTCACAAGTCATCAGACGATTCAATGCCACAGCCACCGAGAGGGTTATGCCACAGTGGAAATGGAGCAATCTTAGGAGTAACTCTTGTAAATGTATGTGGTCACTTGTATAAATGTTATCACAGCTTGCTTTACATTAACTCTCCCCTTGGGGAAGGGAAAACAAATTAAAGTTGACCGAAACAGTGCAAATTCTGTTTATGGGGACAGGGAGGTGGCGGAAGGAATGGTTTTGGTGTTCTAATCTCAAATGAATGTATGCTTAGACAAGGAAAAAAAAATAGTGATGATGAGATAATCCAAACACTGGACAAAACAGATGTAAAGTGGTTGATTAGTCTGCTTTTAAAGGACACTGCGGACACATAGTAACAAAGTACAGTGCAAGGAGAATTTTGAAAGCAGTGGAAAGAAAGGGCTTTAATGTTTCATAACTCAGAATGTTCAAATTAAAGGTGGTACTCTTTTCTACTAACACTGTAACTGAGCTGCACAGTTAGATGAGAGATCCTAAGGCATGCGGGCTTTTTCATGCCACACAAATATGACTTTTTCTGTTTTGAGAAGGCCCTGTGGACCTGGAGCAACTCCAATCCTTCTCTTCATTTAGCTAAGAGAGAAATCTTTTCCGTGGTGAAAGAGGGCTGAACCTGTTACATTTGTCTCTTAGCTAAATGAAGAGAAAGGAGCTGTGCGTGGACATTCAGTTTTCTTTGCATTCAGAGTGACCTTTGAGGGTCTGTGATGTGGTCTTGAAAGTAGAGTCCTGTGTATGCGCAGTGTGTAAGTGACGCTCAGTTCATATGTGGCTTCCCTTGTCAAAAGTCTATGTATTTTAAAGCATAGCATCCTTTATTGGCAATGTAGCCATGTATAATGAGTGCATAGCTGTTAAATCTGCAAGACTGTTGCCCTGGGACTCCCTGAGCATTGTGGAGAATTTGTTTCCTTCTATTTTTTTCCTCCATTCATGGATGACTGTCTTCAAGACAGTGTAGTATGGGAACCTACAGCTTGATCAGAAAATGGCTGGAATAAATTATCCTCTGTAAAGTTTCTAAGAGGCTGTCCCTTCTCTTTCACTTCAGCTTGAGTTTGAGTTTAGTCCTCTCTGTTTGTTCTGCTGCTCATCTCCTTTCCTGCCTTTTCCTGCTTGGTCCTTTTCCTGTCTTTTTTTATTTACTCTTTCTGTATTGCTGACATTCTTCTTCCTATGCTTCTTTCTTCCCTGCAGCCTTTTCTATGTCCTTCCTTTATCTTTCATACCCAGATGTCTTATTTAATCTACTTTTATTTTTTTTCATCCACATACCCTACCCTTTGAGCTTTTGCTTCCTATCTCTAGTAGTGACAGTTATCTCTTAATGTAAGGGGATTGGAGATATACAGTTAAAGGAGATACACTTACTCTCCTTTGCACACTCTGTGCTTATTCTGCTCACTCAGCAACTTTTTCCTAGTCCTTCAGTCTTCACTTCTGTGCTGCGCAGCCTCAAGCTCAGTTCCTTGCCAGTTTTCTTTCTGGGGTTGTGGTTGTTTACATTCTTGTGGGAGCTTATCTTTCTTCACTTGGCTTTCCTAGTTTCTCTTCCTCTTCTCCTCTTTCCCACTATTTTTCTTTACCTCTTATCCCTCCATTTTCTTCTTTTTCATGTGGAGTTTGCTTTACAAAAAAAAAAAAAAAGGATTACAAAAGTCAGCTAGCATGAAGAACTGCATACCCACCCTTTGCACACATTTAAAGTAACTGCACAAACCCACAGAGAGTATAATGAGTTGAAAACCAGCAGGAATCTAGGTTTCCCCTGGCTGTCTAGAAGTTCTTTGTTTGGCAGAACTCTTACTTCAGTTGAACAGGAGGTTTGATCTCCAAGTACAATTTTATTTGCAATTCATGAATTTCTTTGTGAAATGGACATCTGAAACTGCTGGAGGATGCTTCACAAGAGGGTTGGAGTACTGTAGTTGAAGTCCAGCATGGCCTTGGACCACTTCTGAATCATGAGTCTCCTTTGTCCAAAGGTTGATTTTTCTTCTGTGATTCTATTGCATTTGTGTGCTGCATCTTCTCTATTGTCTGTGAAGCCAGGTGGTGAGTGCCTTGATGATATTAATGGAAAGTGAAACACCTGGAGGGAAAGCAATAAGCAAGACATTTTTTTCAAATGCATGACTCGGTATTGGCATAACTTGGATGGTATTTTCCAAGTCTCTGTACTGTTGGTTTGATTAGGCTGTGGGTTGTTGGGGTTTTTTTCAGTTTGGGTTTTTTTGCTTACTTTCCTAATCCTTACAATGGAGAATGAGAAATATTCTGGGCAGGTTAAGAGAGGGAGTCTGCAGTGGCCTGGAATGCATGGTAACTTAGTAAGCTCCCAATGTGATTTGATGCAAGCATTAGATTTGATGTAAGGATATCTTGGTAAAAATACCTAAAAACTGAAGGTAGTTCAAGGTACAAAAGGCAGCTTTATTAATAATTATCCTTCACAGGTAAGAAAAGGAAGTAGTCCCTATAGCAGGGAAATAAACTAGGCAGCAAACTCTGCTTTAGCTTTGTAACAAACTTCTGAGCCAGCATTGTTTGGTGTCATGAGAGCTCTTTATTCCATACAGCCCTAGTTACAGATCTATATAGGTGTCCTTAAACCCCCCCAAAAAAAAGTTGTTGCTGCATCTTACTACATTCCAGTATCAAGTCTTGAGGACTTTCATAATTACACGATGTTTTTATCATTCTGACATCCATTCTATCTAAACTGATCTGAGGCAGCACAGATTTTAACATGAAAAATAATCTAATTTTGAAACAGTTAGGTTTTTAGGCATACGTGTGTTCCCTCAAGCTTGTGAAGTTACCAGCAATCATTGAAATTTGGCTGGTTTTCCTCCAACTTGGCTTTCTCCTCCTGTTGCTGGGGATTAGGAGCAATGCTGCAATGGGATTCTCAGTGATATCCACCATAATCAGTGTCTGTAATCAGTGTTGCTCTGCTGGCACTACCTGTGAAACAGAGAAGAGTGCCCAGTCAGCACAACACAGAGGCTGGAGAATAATGAGGGGAGAGGAAAAGAGGCAGGGAAGAGCCTGGAAACAAATTAAAGAGTCAAGCCTGAAAGCAGAAGAAGCAATCTTCAGGTATTTGCTGCAATTCTACAAGATTGTGGGTAGATTGTAAACTGAACTTCATACCTTCTGTCTACATGAATACTTCCATCATTTTTGTTTTGTTGGCATCAGTGTCTACAGCAGCATGTGTTTGAATTTGATGTGCTCAGCTATTCACTGCTCATATAATCTGAAGAAAACTAGTGATGAAAAGGATACTTAGCAAAGATGGCCACTCACAGAGAATCATTTGAAATTTGGTTCTGTATTGGATATTGATTTGTGACCACTACGCAATTTTCAGACTATTGTAACAGTGAAAACAATCTCAAGTTTCAAATAACAAAATTAGCTTGAACACATATTTTACTGAAAAGAATTGTGCCAGAAAGTTCGTAGCTCAGTAACTGGGCTAATAATAGGGGGTTACATTGAGAGAGAAAGCAAGCGAGTAGAAACACAAGAAACAACAGTATATAAATGAGGAAGCTGAAAATAAAAAATTTTGATGACACATATTTGGCTTAAATTTATTTGCCAAAGCAATGCTTCAGGTACCAATACCCTTTATAAGACTGGAATTGATGTCTAAATACTCACCCTGCATGGACTATTAAAGAGTTTGCAGAATGTCACTAAATACACATTTCTACCAGTCCTACCAGGCCGGGTTTAATGAGCAAAATTCTTCCTCTTTCATCTGCAGCTCAGTTTCTCAAATTTCTATCTCGGGTCTTCTGTCAGACATCTGTTAGTCAATGAAAACAAACATTGAAAAAGCCCATTTGACACAAAACTTCATGTAAACTAAACTTGTTATTAGTCCTTCCCAGATTACAAGCTGCACATTCAGATCCTATTCATATTATTAGTCTCAGCATTTTTGGGTTTGGCCACATTACTGTTTCTTGCTTAGATTCTATATTTCTGTCCTTTCTCTTTTCAGGAAAATGAAGCTTAGTTATTTTTATTTTAGTAATTAGTGATTGATTTTATGAACTAATGCCTATTCACTGCAATTACTTTAGCTCAGCGACAAATGGGAAAAAAAAGCCTTCATATTGATGCTATGTGCCAAGTAGATTATACTTCTTCAAAAAGATGCATTGTCTTGCTCTTGTGTGTGGAAGGATGATTCAAAATTATTTCATTATATATCAAAGGTTTTCATATGTCTTTAGATCTTTATCAAATACTTTTGTCAGACACTTTTAGAAGGTTCTGACTTGTGAAGGTAATAAGACGGTTTTCTTTGAAGAAAATCTAAACCCGCAAATAAAAGAGTATACTCTTTTGAAATGCCACAAGAAGAGTTTTTATACTGTTACAGAGGACTGTTCATGAAGTATCTCATCTGCTTAGAAGCAATTATCATATAGCAGTTTAAACAAAAGCATTTACAGAATAACACATTTTAAAAATAGCTATTTTACCTTTATAAGGCTATAAAACTCTTTGACATGGCAGAGGTCTCACTTCTCAGAGTTAGAAACCATGTTTGCAAAAATCATAGTATGTTCATTGAATGAAAGATATTTCACTTTGGAAAATGAATGTTATCACAACATGCACTTTCCTTAGGTGAACAATAAGGCGTAAAGAACTATTATTTTTCAGCTTTTGGATATGACATTAGAAGAAGAGATAGAGCTATCAGTAACAACTAGATTTTTTTTTCTTCCCTCTAGTTTCAGTTTAGTTTCTAAGTAGTCCAGATTTGTTCCTGAGCCGACTATGTACGGCAGTTAAAGTGACTGTGAAGAAGATACATGGTCAAGTAGTCCATGCATGAGTTCCAGGACAGATATCAAATCAGTGAGTATACTTATCTCTTATTCCTACTTGCAGATTCATTATCCTCAAAAAGAGTTGAATGAAGTAAAGAGGATCATTGATATCTATTTTTCATTTATATTTAATGGACATATTTCAGATTTTGTTCAATACACAGCTTGCATTTTTTTCATGGATCCTTAATTCTTGTTTAGGGTGTTTTAATTACCAAATTGGTAATGTTTCTGCATTACCAATTTGGTTTGGAGCAGCAGAATGATTTTGAAGTAATTTCTCTAACTTTTCCCTGCTTGCCTCATATTTTGTTAGATTTGTAAGTTGTTCTGACAGCACAAATTTTATTCGTATCAGGAGAAGGTGACATACGGTTCTGGTGTCCTCAACATAAAAAGGACATGGAGCTGTTGGAGCAAACCCAGAGGAGGGGCATGAGGATGATACAGGAACTGGAGCTCCTCCTGCACGAAGACAGGCTGAGAAAATTGGGGTTGTTCAGCCTGGAGAAGAGAAGCTTTGTGGAAACCTCATAGCAGCCTTCCAGTATCTGAAGGCCCTATCCCTGGGGAAGGGCTCTTCACTAGGGACTGTAGTGATAGGACAAGGGGTAACAGGTCCAAACTTAAACAGGGGAAATCTAGGCTAGATAAAAGGAAGAAGTTCTTTACTGTGAGGATAGTGAGGCACTGGAATAGATTGCCTAAGGGAGCTGTGATTGTTCTATCCCTGGCAGTGTTCAAGGGCAGGTTGAATGGAGTCTTGACTGACATGGTTTAGTGCAAGGTGTCCCTGATCATGGCAGGGGGGTTGGAACCTGATGATCTTAAGGTCCTTTCCAAGCCTAACCAGTCTATGATTCTATGATTCTGTGACTTACATTCATATGGTGACAGAAGGTCTCAAACCTATGTGTGGGATACTATAGTTCTCCAGAGGTTATTGATGCATGCTCATCACTAGAAGACTCTTAAACCCCCCCAGCTCTTGTGAAACAGTGGTTCATCTGCTGCACAAAGCACATGCACCTGTGTGCTTTCTTATTTTCTGCTGTCAGCCTTCAGCTGACTAACCATCAACAGATACACCTCTCTGCGGCTCCTTCCTTCAGCTACCTAGGTTTTGGATATCAAGATGTTTCCCCACTTTGTTCATCCTCTTTTGCTCCATTCCTCCTTGTTGTACCTTTTTCAGTTCTTCCACTTTATTCCTGCCCAATTTTTTCTTAAAATGGATTGTGCCACTTTGATACATACTCTTTCCACACAGCAGAAAATTCAAGAAGTCTAATGGTAGACTTTTATTGCTGTCTTCAGCAACCTCACTGCAATCTACAGATAAGACAGAACCAGACTACTCTCAGAAAAGTACAGTGGTAGGTTGGGAGACAAAAGTCATATGTTACAGCAAAGAAAATTCCAGTGAGCTATCAGGAAAGAATGCCATGAAGGTATTAAAAGACTGAAAGGTGTTGCATACAGATGTTGTAGAGTTTCCTGCCCTTGGAGTGATTCAAAGCTTGAATGGTCAGAGTCCTGAGCCACTTTCTGTTTGTCAGCCCATCGTTAGCTGGGAATTTGGACAAGGTATCCTGCAGAGGTCTCTTCCAACCTGTATCATTTTATGAAAGATAAGTTCCCCTCTATCTTGACCTTGGTTATGCTTTTGATTCTCCTTGAATCAGACTTCAGTGAGCACATGCTCTATTTGTTACAGTCTGTAGCCTAACTAATACAGCATAGCTAACATCTGCTTTTACTCCACCTGAAGCTGTGATAGTATACCTTGAAATAAGACTGTGGCTTTATGTATTTAGTGTGCAGCTGGAGGTATGTAAAAAGAAACAAATAAACAACAACAAAAAAACCCCTCCTGTAACCAAAAAACCCAACCAAACAAAAACTCCTGAAAGAAAGCAGAAGAAACCCAACCAATCCTTCCTTCTAAAACAAGAGAAAAAATAATGAAACTCAAACCCCTGTTACTTAAGTGAAGTTCAAATTATGTGTGGAGAGTACACAGATAAGTCTATTCCCAAATTTAAACCTCTTAGTTTTCTTTGCCTTTAATATTCTGTGGATGTTTTGAGGACTTGATTTAAATTCAAGGAATCTGTCTTCAATGATTTGTAGGTTACATGAGCTACAGATTTATGAAAAACCAGAATATACACTGTCACTCTTAACAGGAATATGGTTTTAGGAAAGCTTCCTTAAACAATACCATGCCCAGACAATTTGTTTGAGTTTTTATTTTGGTTAAGCCAGTATTTTACATTAGCTTAAACAACAGAGAAATAAACCATCCTAGAGAGAAATATGGTAGCTCTAGAAGAGCCCTGGATCCAAGATACAGATGTCAGATGAAAGGGTGGTTAGCTCAGATGGAGATAAAGATGAATGAAAAAACACGGATATAGGATACAACCTAACAAAATATAACAGTGTCTGAAAAGGAGTTTACCTGCCTGCCTCAAAAGGTGCCTGCCAACAGGAAGAATGAAGCTCCTTACTTTTGAAGTAAAATGGGAAGTTTTTACTAATGTCATTGAAATTGAGATCTACCTCAAAAATTTATCCCAGACAAGCTCCTAAACATCTGATCCACTCCAAATCAGTGAATAATTGCATTCAGTTTTACCGACTAGAGCCAAAGTTCATGTTGGATTAATTATAAATGCAATAGATATTATAGCATAATTCTCACAATTGAAACTTCTGAAAATGTTGAACTATTTTTTTCCTTCCTCTGGTGATCTTTCCTCCTGAAATTTAGAAGCTTTTTTTTATTTTTTTCTTGCTTTCATCTCACCTCTATTTTATATGGTGTTGGGTTATTTTGCTGCTTATCTTCTGACAAGTATGTTTTAAGATTGGGTGCCACACAATCACTTTTGGTATTTTGTTTGAATTGATGTCAATATCTGCCTGAAAGCTTTACTCTAAAATATGATATAAATGTACTTCGATTCCAACATATTTTTATCTCTACCTATTAGTACCTGATGTTTCATTTTTGCCTTCTGATATTAGGAAATAGCAACATGGAAAATATAACTTCTCAAATCCTAAAGGAATAAAAGTACTTTTAGGGTTCTTCCCAAAAGTGTATATAAATGACATTTTTATAGATATTAAGAAACATTTCTCTTCCAAATAAAAATAATTGTTAAAAAATATCATCTTTATGAGTATTTCATAGACATAACTTTATCTGATTTTTTTTAATAGATAATATACTTTCATCAGTTCGGTGGCTTTAACATCTGTGGTATGGGAAAAATATTTTTCTCTTAATTATTCCTGTGATTATGTTATGACCTTTCTTAGGGAGAAAAACAAATGCCAATGTTCTAAGAACAAAATGTGTGCAGTGGTGATGCAGAACCCACAGAGAAACCAATGTCCTGAAATGAGTAGATCGGCAGAAGCACCAGGGAACAAATATACTGCATTCAATTCGACAGTTGGAGTGATTTGGTTATATAATATAATATACATATCCCAGTAATTAAGCAGGAATATCATGAACAGTTTAGATGGAAGTAACAGCAAGGTCATGCTCTGGAATATTACAGGAAAAGAAAAAAAAGCCATCAGAAATGTATTTTATGATTCTTAGGGTAACACACTGGTGACTATCTGGCAGCTGGAAAACCAGAGTGTAAAAACACAGCTGTGAGGTAGGAGGCTGGGGAAATCTCTTTCCTTCCTAATGTAGGTGTACCCTCTGATTTGCTTGTACTGAAGCAAATCTTAACAAATTCCTTCCATTCTCAGGGCATTGCTGCAGAGCTGAGAAAAAAAAAAGAGCCTTACACCCTGCAACATTATTTCAGTGACCAGGAATAACTATACTATAGAGCCAGCAAAGAGAGCCAATGCTGAGAAGAGCTGAGAGCAAGTTTTATGCCCTGCCAGGGACCAGTCTTTGGGAAGAGTCCTGTGTGTCTCCAAGGCACTTTGTTTTCTGGGGGGCTGAAGCTGTCCACTAGCAAGGAGCTGCACATGTATACCTGCACCAAAACTGGGCATGTGCCACCCACCCCAGATGCTAGCCAGCATCTCTGAAAATCTCAGATCTTGGATTCATCTGTGGTTCTCTGAGTCATCTTTCAGTTATCTTAGAAATATGTTTCTGTCTTCCCTACATGCAGACAAGAGCCTGGAAAGATTAAAGTATCCAGTAATGTAGAATCATAACATTGGTAAGATTGGAAAAGAGCTTTAAAACCATTAAGTCCAACCGCTAACCCAGCACTGCCAAGTCTACCACAGATCCACGTCAGTAAGTTCCAAGTCTATACATCTTTTAAATACCTCTAGGGATGGTGACTCAGCTACTTCCCTGGACAGCCTGTTCCAGTGCTTGACAACCCTTTTGGTGAAGAATTTTTTCCTAATTCCTAATCTAAGCCTCCCTGGTACAACTTGAGGCCATTCCCTCTATTGTTTGTTACCTGGGAGAAGAGACTGACCCCTACCTCACTCCATCCTCCTCTCAGGTAATTGTAGAGGGCAATAAGGTTCCCCTGAGGCTTCCTTTCTCCAGACTAAACATGCCCAGTTCCCTCAGCCATTCCTCATCAGACTTGTGCTCCTGAGTGTTTAGGAGCTTCATTGCCCTTCTCTGGACCTGCTCCAGCAACTCAGTATCACTCTTATAGTGAGGGTCTTAGAACTAAACACAGGATTCAAGGTGTAGCCTCACCCAGTACAGGGGGATGATCACTGCCCTGGCCCTGCTGGCCACACTGTTGCTGATACAAGCCAGGATCCTACTGGCATTCTTGGCCACCTGTGGGCACACCAGAAGTTAAGTTAGCAAATTTTGTAATTTTTAAACATATTGAGACTTGCAAAAACACATGACACTTGTCATGGCCTAATTTACAATTCTTTGAATATTTGGCAATAT
Organism: Lathamus discolor; assembly: GCF_037157495.1. NCBI lineage: Eukaryota > Metazoa > Chordata > Aves > Psittaciformes > Psittacidae > Lathamus > Lathamus discolor. The sequence goes on along the minus strand of NC_088909.1, from coordinate 46,335,658 downwards.
TGGTCTGTTTAGGTAACCCCATCCTTTCTTGTTTGTTATCATTGCCTAACAATGGGGAGACATGTACTTTACTTGCAATGAGAGACTTAAGTTCTATGTGGCTCATTCACTAAATCTTTCTCTCCACCTCTAGTTCTCTGTCCACAGTGTTATATTATCCTTTTCTCTGTTGTTACAGAGCTTAATGGCTTATTTTTGGGCCACTTTTCAAATGCCTTATGAAAAATCTAAAATTCTATCTACCCAGTTACTGCTAGCAACTCTTTTAAAGTGCAACTGGCCTCAAAAGGATTCTGACGTGATTTTGCTTTTAAACTCTGACCATTTGACCTTTCAGAATTAGACTTACCTTGGTTTTGTATGGTTTTATTCTTACTTAGGCTATTGGTCCATTTTCTTCAGAACATAGAGATTTAACTTAAGAATCTATATCTTTTATGACATTTTTTCCAGTTTCAAAAAGGAGTTCTTGATTAACAGTTTCTGAATTTCTGTGAATAATCACTGTTTCTATGGATGCAGCACATACTGTATTCTTGTCAATGTTGCCACTGTTTAATGCTATTCTTTTCTGAAATGTCAAATGACTTCAGTTTCTCGAATTTGTCAGTATTTTTCCTCCCTGTAATTTTAATGTTTTTCAGGGAAAAATTCCCTAGCTTGTCCTGAGCTTTGTGGTTAGGGATTTCCCTATCTTTCATGGTAAAATGAGGGTTATGGGCATGAACAACTTTGTAATTTAAATTTCTGCTTTAATGAATGTTTCTACCTGTCATTGCTAGTAACTTTTAAACCTTTTTTTTTTCAAATGCTTTTAAAAAAGGTTTGCTTTGATATGAACACCTTTCTACTTAATCTCCATTTTTTCTTTACTTTATGATAATTTTCCAGGTCCAGTTTGCATATCTAATATTATCAGCAGTGAAAAAAAAGGCAGTAAATGGTAGATGGGGTTTGAGTTAAGTCCACAGAAAACCAGTCTGGTTTATATGGATATTTTTTAATCATTTTTTTTTATATGGTTATTTTAAACTTTCAGGAGAACTCAGGAAAAAATATTCCCCCTCAAGAACTGATGACAATATGTTATTAAGTCTGGTTTGGAGATTTGCCACATATTTTGTACTGGAAATATCTTTGACTCTTTACCAAAATTTCTTATCACTTGCCCTAAAAGGAAGATTAGAGAAATTTTCTAAAGTGCTGAAATGTCAGTTTGCATGTTCAGGCCCCAAAACTTAAGATTGTATCCTAAATAATTTAATATGTCATTCAAACATATTACAGCTATGATAAAGGTACATTCATTCAAAGTTTTTCTCTGAAAGTAAGACAAAAGCCTGGCATTCTTATCATTCTGCTAGACCTTTTTCTTACCCATAATATATAGTTTGAACTCTGTCATCTGCTGCCCTTCAATCCTTCATTCTTTAGCTTAAGAAACTTTTTTTCCTTATCACTGTGATCTCAAAATAAAAGACCTCAAAATATTACCTTAGTTTTGACTTAGAAAACATCTTAGCTTCTGTTTTGGATTAAAAAAAAAAAAGTATATAAGTTATTCTTAATGTTTGTGTGACTTTAGGAAATCAAGACATGAACTTCATTTTGATCATTTGTGTAATGACAGCTCTGTAACAAGCATGTACAATGTAGGTTGAGTCTAAGATTCTTTTTAAATATACATTACAAAAATATCATGATGGTTGCCAGAAATATTTCAACAACATTGAGGACCAAGCCTTCCTTAAGATTAAGGACCTAGAGTTCACAACTGGAGTGAGTATATTTCAGTGAATCATAATTGAATCATAGCATGGTTTGGGTTGGAAAGGACCTTAAAGATAATCTAGTTCCAAATCCCCTGCCATGGGCAAGGACATCTTCTACAAGACCAGGTTGCTCCAAGCCCCATCCGACCTGGCCTTGAGCACTTCCAGGGATGTGGCAGCCACAATTTTCATGGGCAACCTGTGCCAGTGTCTCACCACTGTGAGTGCAGAATTTCTTCCTAATGCCTAATTTAAATCTGCCCTCTCAGTTCAAAGCCATTCCCCATTGTCCTATCACCACATGTCCTTGAAAAAAGTCCCTCTTCAGGGATTTGAACCTCTCCAGATTTCCTATAGGCCTCGTTTAGGTATTGGAAGGCTACTATAAGGTGTCCTTGCAGCCTGTTACAAGCCCAACTCCCTTAGCCTGTCTCCCTAACAGAGGGTCTCCAGCTCTCTTGATCATCTTTGTGGCCCTCCTCTGGACTCCCTCTGATGTTGAGAGCCCCAGAGCTGACCACAGGACTGCAGAGAGGGTGTCATGAGAATGGAGTAGAGAGGCAGGATCACATCCTTTGACCTGCTGGTCACACTCCTTTTGATGCAGCCCAGGATATGGTTGGTTTCTGGGCTGTGAGCACACACTGAAACTGGCTCATGTTGAGCTTTTTATCAGCCAACACTCCCAAGTCCTTCTCCTTAGGGCTTCTCTTAATCCGTTCTTTACCCACCCTGTGTTTGTGTTTGGGATTGCCTCAAACCAGGTGCAGCACCTTGCACTTGACCTAGTTGAATTTCATGAAGTTTGTACTGGCCCACCTCTCCAGTCTGTCAAGGTCTCTCTGGATGACATCTCTTCCCTCCAGTATGTCAACCAAACCACACAGCTTGGTGTCGTCAGCAAACCTGCTGAGGGCACATCAATCCCACTGTTCATGTCACTGACATGGCTGTTCAATATTGCCTGTCCCAGTACAGACCCCTGAGGAACACCACTCATCACTGGTCTCCACTTGGACATTCACCCATTGACAACAAATCTCTGAGTGAGACCATCTTGTCAGTTCCTTATCTACCTAGTGGTCCATCCCTCAAATCCATGTCTCTCCAATTTAGAGGCAAGGGTGTTGTATGGAACAGTGACAAATGCTTTGCACAAGTCCAGTTGCTCTTCCCTTATTCACCAGTGCTGTGGCCTCATCACAGAAGGCTATCAGATTTTTCAGGTGCATTTTGCCCTTAGTGAAGCCGTGTTGGCTGTCACCAATTGTCTCTTATTGTCCATGTTCCTTAGCGCAGTTTCCAGGAGGATCTGCTCCATGATCTTTCTGGCACAGAGGTGAGACTGACTAGCCTGTAGTTCCTGGGTCTTCCTTCTTTCCCTATTTTAAACATGAGGGTTATAGTTCCACTTTTACAGTCAGCAGGAACTTTACCATTCTGCCATGACTTCTCAAATATGATGGATAATGGCTTAGGAACTACATCTGCTAATTCTGTCAGGACCTATGAATGCATCTCATCAGGTAGCATGGACTTGTGCACCTTCAGGTTTTTTAGATGATCTTGAACCTGATCATCTCCTACAGCAGGTAGTTCTTCACCCTCTCAGTCCCCACCTTTACTTTCTGTGACTTGGGCAGTGTGGCTGGCAATCTTGCTGGTGAAGACTGAAGCAAAAAAGTGGTTGAGTACCTTGGCTTTCTCTATATTCTGGATAACTAGGTCTCCTGTTTCCTTCCAAAGGAGGACTACATTTTTCCTCATCTTTCTTTTATCCCTGATGTACCTACAGAAGCTTTTCTTGTTGCCCTGAATGTTTTTTGCCAGACTTAATTTTGTCGGGGCTTTAGCTTTCTTAACCTGATCTCTAGATGCAAACAGTTAAAACAAACTATATAATTATATAGTTAAAACAACCTATATAGTTTGATTATGCTATTCAGTGTACTTTCTGACTGTTTGCTAGAGTTGCATGTATCTGAGATTTCTGAAAGAAGCTTCTATTGGACAATATAGCACCAAAATGTTTAATGTCTCAAAGGAGGTGAGGGTAAAAAATCAAACCAGATTAAAGTATTTAGATCATTTGCAACAATTGCCATGATTTAATACAATGCACTTAGTCTATCCTGGTTAGTGGCTCTTATCATAGGCACTAGGAAATTCAAGAAGTGAGCTAAGTTTTGGAGGGACTAGCACACAGCTCTTTCACAGGAGGGTTTCAAAATTATGAAAGAAACTACCCTCATTCCCTCTCTCCTCCTTTGCAGGAAGAAGGACAAGCTATAAGTTTCCCTTTGCTGCTGCCTTTGAAAGGGAAAATGCATGCCTCTGTATATGGAGTCATCATGAGAAGGCTCTGATAAGAATATTGTTAACTGTAAGCATAAATAAAAACCAGCGGTCCCTGATTATTAGCAAGACTTTATTTTTTAACAATCTGTGTACTAAAGCTTATTATTATTATTGTTATTGTTATTATTTTTAAGGCACATTAAAATTGTGCAGTTCTGCTAAGTTTGGGGGATGAAACAAACATTGGGTATAAGAAAGAGCTGTGATGTAGGCTAGGAAAACTCAAGTGATAAATCTGTTCAAACTCTCTTCAGAGGGAAATTTGTATTTTAGGAATAAGCTGTGAAACACTTGAAACAGATGTCAGGACTATGATCATTCCATTGAATCATCTCTGAGCCTTTGTCATATATTTGCCACCCACTTATTACCTATCATGATGTATAATCAGAAAGCTGGACATCTTGCAGAAAAGAAGTCTTACTGTGATTTTAGAAGTATCCATTTCCAGTCTGATTTCATTTATTGGTACCCACTTTGTTCCATGTATCTGGTCTGGAGATGAATTGCCTGTTGGCCCCATTGTCAGAATGACAGCATGAAAATGGAAGCATGTGGTTGTAATAATAATGTGGTACATGTGTAGAAGGTCAGAGAAACAACAGATTAACATTCCAGCAGATGATTTCCCTAGGGATAACTTTTGAAAGTATCAAAGGCCAAAGATCATGACACTGATAGTGTGTCTAATGTTGTTGGCAAAATAGTTGCTTGAATTTGTCTGTTGTGGGGGCAATTCTTTTTCTCTTTTTTCAATTAGGTAGTGAAACCTGCTGTGAACACTGAAAAATTAGCTCCATAAATATTAGTCTAACTACATAGGTAACAATGGTGTTTAAATAAACCAATAGTCCAGACTCTATTACGTGACACAGTAAAATGAACAGAAGTAAAAATAATAGATTGACTGAAGAAATTTTCTTTGTGACTCAAAATTTTGACATGGAGAAGTTCAGGAAATGTGTGAAACTCTATTGTAGGCAGTGCACGATGGATGCTATGCTTCATTTCTATCACAGGAAGTGTACAAGATGAGAGGCCTGGGTGGATGAACTAACTGCTCCTAGCCAAACTCAGACACAGGAAGGAAGCATTAAAGAGGGTGGAAGCATAGATGAGTATCCCGAGAGTAATACAAAAACATTGAGCATCCTCAGATGAAGTTAGGAAAGCGAAAGCTGAAATGGAATTGAATCTGGTCAAAGACATCAAAACCAAGAAGTGCTTCTGTAAGTACATAAATGACAAAAGAAAGACTAGGGAATATATAAGCCTGTTGATCAATGAGACAGTGGACCTGATTACACAGGACATGGAAAAGGCTGAGGTACTGAATGCTTTCTTCATCTCAGTTTTTACTAACAAGACTGGCTTTCAGGTCCCAGAGACCCAGGGGAAAATGCTGCATCAAAGAAGTGGTATCCTTGGTGGAAGAGGATCAGGTAAGAGAATACACTGGGCATATGTAAATCCATGAGGGGGTGCACACATGAGTGCTGAGGAAACTGTGAGAGTTGCGAGGCCACTCTCAATAATCTTGATCAATCATAGCAACTGGGAGAAGTATCTAAAGACTGAAGGAAAGCAAACGTCTTCCCCACCTTCAAAAAGTGCAAGAAGCAACACATTGGGAACTACAGGCCATTGAGCCACGCTTTAATTCCTGTGAAGGTGGTGGAGCAGCTGATCCTGGAAACCATTTTCAGGCACATTAAGGCCAAGAAAAATAACCAGGAGTAGTCAGCATGGCTTCACCAAGGAGAAGGACAAGAAAGATGATGTAGCAGCTAGAGCATCTCTTACATATGAGGAAAGGCTGAGAGATGGGACTGTTCAGCCTGGAGAAGAGAAGGCTCAGTGGGTTCCCATCAGTAAGTACAAGGATATGAAAAGAGGATGAAAAGAGGATGGAACCTGGCTCTTTTCAGTGGTGCCCAACAGGACAACAGGCAATGGGCACAAACGGAAACACAAGAGGTTCTGTCTGAACATCAGGAAACACTTTTTTGTTGAAAGGATGACCGAGTGCTAACACAGATTGCCAAGGGAGATTGTGGAATCTCCATTCTTGGAGACATTCAAAAGCCATCTGGACATGGTCTTGTTCAACCAGCTCTAGGTGTCCCTGCTTAAGCAGAGTGTTTGGATTAGATTACCCCCAGAAGTCCCTGAACTTCATCCATTCCGTGTTTCTCTGAAATTATAGTATTTGAGAAAAAATGTATTTTAAAAGTACTCTAGTGTGAAAAGTCACTGGAAAAAAAAAAAAAACATTCTGGGCTTCAAATCATGAGGACCTTCTTGGTAAGTGAAAATATATTTTCTCTATCTGACAACCTTGCCAAACCCAAGTGGATGTCTGGAATTCAAGATGAATACTTTAGTAGTAAAAAAGGTGTTTGAAAATGATCAGGACTAGAAACTGCTGATGGACTCTTAAATAGCTTAAGGTACCAAGATAAAAGAGTCAGCCCTTTTTGTGCTTTTGGCTTTTTTTCTCTCTATGTGGTATTTCCTTCCCTCACAGATGAGACATAGGTGTGCTTGACCAATACTTCAGTATACAGAAACAGAAAAACTGATTTTCGATTTATTTCAATATATGACATATGGGTTGGAGTGAGCAGCATTCACATGCTCAAATAGCCTGAAGCAAGTAGTTTAATAAATTCCATGACTACTTGATGAGTCTGAACAAAAGAGGGGCCAGGGGAACTCTTGCAAGAAGTAGCAGGAGGAAAATTAAGCAGCGACATGCAATGAACTAAAGGTTTTATTCGGTTTCTTAAAATATTGGTATGTCTGCTCTGCTGAATGTACTGTTTCTTTCAAAAGCTTCTGGAAATACTACGGAAATTCAAAACACAGCCACAAATCATTTATAGGAGAGAAGAAACAATAAGTAGTGTCAGCACAGAGGGATATATTTTATTTCGCCATGCCAGGAGGAATTATGGTGGGCTGTAATGAGTGGAATACAAGGTAACATAAGTTACCTGTTGACAACAGGGTTTGAAATCATAAAATGTAAAACCAATATATTTTCCTCACAGTATCAAAAAGCTGGGATTTTTTATACCTACTAGCAGAATACCATGTCATTTTTCAGAGTCCCATAATTCTGTAAGAGTGTTAAAGTACATATTGCTATTTTGTTGTTGTTGTTGTTTTATTTGGGTTTTTTTTTTGGGGGGGTGGGAGGGATTGGTGTTTTTTCTTTGGTTGGTTGGTTAGTTGGCTTTGGGATTTTTTTCATTTCCAGTATTACATATATTTTGATGCTACTAGATGTAAATAGAACAAGAGTCAGCATTTTGTTGAAAGCTGCTATAGATGGTTTTCTGGTCTTAACTTATGTTTAGGTCATTAAGGGGATTGCATCTAATATACTAAAATAGCTAACTATGAATCATCACTGAGCTAAAAAATCCTGCAGGAATCTCATTTTTTCATGCTATTTAAAAATCTAATTATGAAAGTAAGTCTTTATGAGGAATCAACAGCAGCTGAATTCAAATAGAGCTTTTCAAGTGACAGATGGTAATAAGCAAGTCAGTTAGATGATGTGCTAGACGTTATAGGTGTTGTAACTATTGACCCATGTTAATACGGTTACTGTGGCAAACAAAACGCAGGAAACAAAACTACCATGAATGACTCTTACCCTGACTGTTGATTAGTAGAATATCTGTCAGTCAGCAGCAGGCTTTGGTCAGCTGCGAGATCTTAAACCTTTATCACCTCCTCTTTCCCTCTCAATCCCTCTTTTACCTGCTTTGCCATACCTATTGCTGTTCTCTCAATATGCCTGTTCTTCGCCAGTTTGATGTTTGTGAGGCAACCTGATTTTGACAAATAGAGCTATTAGGGTCAAAAGGAAGTGGAGGTGGTAAGGAAAGTATTTATCTCCTCTTGCAAGAGGTGAATGGGTCCTTTGTCTACAAGATACTTTAAAGGCCTTGTACAGAGCGGTAATAAAAGAAAACAAGGTGCAATGATGAGAAAGGCAGCAGGGACCTGCCATCCATAGGAGCTAAACGCATCACCCATAATTATAACACTGGGGAACAGCTAATAATCTATAACCTGGAAACCTGTGGTTCAAGTGTGAAAGAAATATGTGGGAATGACAAATACATTTTTAAAAAGTCAGGCTTGGTTTGTGAAATATTTAGCTTCACATGTATTTCAAAATGAGCAAATTTTTCCACCTTTTGAAGTAATTGCACTGGGACATGCCATTAAGATGAAGCCATTACTGTGGTTCTACACACTATTGCTTTCAGCCATATTTTGTGTTGAGTAAAGCTGGCACGGCTGTTGGGTCATTGCCAGCTATGAGACGTGTGTCTTCATTGAAGAAATGAGCTGTTATTAAGTGCAGCAGGATTACAGCATTTCCTCAGTAATTATGATACTCTCTGGCTACATCTCTCCTAGTTAATCTATGTTATTCTAGAAATCAGACCAAAGGAATGACAATTCCAGTCTTTCCAGGAAAGAAAGTGAATGCTGACTGTTAATCAAAGTTGTGCTTTGTATATTTGCTGTCTGTGTAGGGTCAGAGAGTTTTAGGACAGACAATGGTGTGGCGAGGATGTGAACGGCATGGCAAGGCATATGTTTTAGACAGACATGTCTAATAGGATTAGGAAGATTCAGCACTTGTGATGCCCGAGGGGAGCCCATTGCCGAAACAAGCACAAGGTGAGATCATGATAAAGGAGGTACTGCCTGAGTCCTGTGGCATAGCTTATGATATTGTATAACATGTCCAGGTACAAGTTTACGATTTCATTTTTCAGTCCTTTGGATTCCTTCAAAATCAGAATATCAAAATTTATCCCCTCTGTATTACCATGATACATCGCCTTCATTATTTTCCCCCATTCTTTCTTGTTGCTGCACATGACTTTTGTCTTACTTTCTAAAAATATTCCTATGTTAAGTAAAAATAAAGAAACTGAGTCAGCTGCAGTCACACAAGATTCGGCGTGAATATACACAATCTGCTTTTTGGCAATTGAAATCAAATGGGTAATGAATGTTCTTAACAACAAACCAGTGTCACTAGTGGTGCTTATAATTCCTCCTACGGTTTTGTTTTGTTTTGGTGTTTTTTTGGTTGTGTTTTTTTTTTTTTGTTATTGTTGTTTATTTTGTTTTTGTGAAGTAAATTAGCAAAAAAGAGAGCTGAACTCTTCACTGCATACTGAACTAGCAGCATTGGCTTTTGCTGTAACCTAGGCTGTGACAAGCAAACTGTTGTATAGAGCATGGTCCTTAGCCAGCCTGTTGTCAAAACAGAATGTTCCTTGCATGGATGGGGAAAATCAAATATACAGGCCTAGTCTATACAGAAATCCCACCTATTACAAAGCGGCCAAGGCCGTTACTCAAGCACTCATTTAGGAACTTGGTATTCATCTATGACAGGTACATGAGTAGACAATAAAGGCAATTTTTCGTAATGGCAGAGTTGTTAAGTGTCTGCTGCCCAGTCTTTGGTGCAGCAAAACACAAAACTCACTCGCACATGTAGCAATAAATGGTGGGTATCTGGTAGTCCCCTCATCTTTTTGTTCTTCCTCATGCTAATCTTGTTGATGTTGTGTATGTGTTGGGATAACACTGTGTTAAAGTCCTGGATTTTACCTGTCCAGATGATGAGCCTCACTGGTGGAGCAAGTGTTCTTAAATCAAACCACCCAAAGACAGAGATGGTTTATAGTTTCCTGTAGTTTCATAGAAGGTTACATGGAAGACCTAGTACAAAAATATACTTTGAAAAACAAATTTGCCTTCATTCACTACACCAGATATGCCATTAGCCTTATCTGGGCTTTGTGCAAAGACTTGGTTAGCTCTGAACCAAACAACTTCAATGTTCTTAATTTTTTCCTAAACTCCTGTGCCTACATCTATGCCAAGGTAACTTGTGCTTCATGCCCTCAATTTCTTATTAACTGTTCATACCCTGCTGGTAGCTAAAATACTCAATTTCTTCATATTCCTTACTGCTGAGTTCAGCTAGTACTGGCTTGCTTTGCCTTCCTACAATATTGCCAGTGCCCATGTGCCAGCTGGCAATAAGCAGAGCTGACACAAACTAAGGATTGATGGATACTGAGGCTAACAGCTCTTAATGGGAAACATGGCACTTTCTGGGACCTGTGACTTTACTGGGTCCTGTAGAAAGAGAAGGTACCATTTTTACTGGTGAGAGCCTGCAGCGAGCTAACTTGACAGACCATCTAAACTGTAGGATCATAGTGTTTGTACCATGTGAGCTATTACGCTAGCAACAGTTGCCTTTACTGTCTGAATGCCAGGGAAGACTGGCAGTGAGGAGGACTTTTTGCTAAAAAGAGATCTGAACTGTGAAGCCAATATTTTATTGCTCAAATTTTCAAAGAGTTTGCAGAGTACTTGGAGTCTCTCCAAAGAATTACATTCATTAAATCAACCAATGGACAATGTAATGTTTTAGTAATACATTACATTTCCCTGGCAGACCTCAAAATTGCAGGGCACACGTCTCTCCTGAACAAACTATCTCTTTTAAAAAGTGGTTTCTCTTATTGACTGTCAGTTGCACTGTGTGTTAGATGTTGGCAACCAGTAACGGAGTGTAGAGAAATCAGAAGAGAGTTAGTCAGAGGAAAAGACCTGAGGACCTACACTCTTCTTTTACATATGTCCCTGGTGACAAAAGCCACTAGATGTGGCTACCAACAGAAGCCATTTCAGGTAAAGTTTCCTGTTCTCCAGCTTGGGCTATTGAAGGAAAGAGCTTAAGTAACATTCTGAGGTTACCCTTCAAATATGTACCTGACTAAGCAACTAAACACCAGCAAAAAACAGCGCAATTTCCATTTGTGTGGTGCTGTTTTGCTTCCTGTTAACATTGCCTGGAACCGTACTTGATTCTTGCAACCGGAAAATCATCATCCCATTACTTAGAAGCTTGGATATTTAGATGTCAACATACAAGGACTCATTTGGAGCATGAAAATCAATCAAAACTCTTTGAGGTCATGAAAAAAATGCAAGCAAAATGTTCTGTTGGGATTTACTTGGCACAGTGAAGTTTCACATGATAAGCTTTTTTGCTAATCTTTCATTTTCATTTAAGTGCCTTGTGCCTGTAATACAACATTGGCTTAGACTTGCCCCGAATAAAGGAAGGAGGCAGAAGTTGTTAGAAGTTTACACAGAACCAGCAAGAAGAGTGAAAGGGGAATGGGATTTAACCACCATGTAGCAAGTGGCCTTGAACAGAAGAAAATTGTATTGAAATGAAGCAACTTCCCTCGAGACAAAAGATGCTGTTAGCCTGAAAACAAATGCTGTGCCTCAAGTTGTGGTACCTTTCTTTTTCGTTTGCCTTAGGAAATTGGTAAGGGTAAGCACACTTGCCAACTAGCAGTTTGTTAGCTGTCAGCAGCACCTGGAGGTGACAAAACTAAACCCCAGTTTTTGCAGATTGCCGATAGTGGACAGTTGTTGAGTTGAAAAGAGACGAATCATCAGATGTTGCTTGTCAAACAAAGACAGTTTTCATGCTCAGCACCTCAAAGAAGACTTAGGTGTTCAGTTCTTAGGAGTCAAAAAAAGACCTTTGTTCCTTTCAAATAATAGCAGGTGATGTGAAATGAATTTTAATCAGGACCTGATGATATCTATCAGCGCACAGCATTTCTTAGATAGTAAAAGTCTGGAGAAAATGACAGACTGAGGAATGTAAAATCTGGAGGCAAAGCACAGAGTTTCTAGTATCCAGGTCAGATAAGGGCACTGAGTGTCTTTTGAGAATCAGCAATGCTTCCACAAAAAATAAAAAACATAGGACAACTCCTTTTACACCTTTTCTTAATATGATCTTGTTTTTTGAAGGATTTTTTTTAAGAAGTCATTAAAACAGAAATGAAATGAATATGTTTACAAAACAAATATAAGTTTTAACAGAACAGATAGAACTTTGGTCAGCAAATATCCAGTGTTTCCAAGACAAAACTGCTTGACACAATAATGGAAAGTATGATGTAGAAGTTAAACTTTGAAATAGAGAAACCAGTTGCATGAATCAATAACTGTCAGTGCAGTAGGAGTTAAAATCCAGATAATTGTAGAGACAGATTCATGAAATAAGTGGTGATTCTGCTATTCTTGTTTTGCTCACGTTCTGGGAAGTGTTTTGCCTTAGTGCTCATCTTCTGCAACATGAAGTTGTGATGAATCGGGTAGGAAGACATGATTACTTGTAAATGCAAACAGATGAAATAAGAATGACCTCAAGATTACTATCATTAGCTCTTCATGTGGCACAAAACTGGGGCATGAATGTCAGTTATAGATATCAACAGTTTAAGTGGGCTTTTAACAGAATTTTGGGGAAAATTGCCCATCAGTGCTATTAAATT